>NC_137918.1:5417306-5464806 GCF_963457725.1 Sprattus sprattus
ATTAAAGCCAGATTGCAAAGTAGATTGAATTTGAAATGTGTCTGTTTGCGATGTGTATAACACTGTGTCATCAGCATAGAGCTGGACACAACAATCAGAGCAGAATGAGGAGAGGTCATTGATAAAAATAGAGAACAAGAGTGGACCAAGAGTTGAGCCTTGTGGCACACCATATTTTTGTAAGGTTGTGTCAGATTTAGAACCTTGTATGACAACACACTGTTTTCTATTATGGAGATAGGAGTTAAACCAGAGCAATGCATTGCGAGACAGACCAATGGAATAGAGCTTGTCCAAAAGGAGGTAGTGGTCAACCAAATCAAAAGCCTTAGTCAGATCAATAAAGATAGCACCTGTTAGTTTAGAATCAATTGAAGCAGAAAAAATATCATTAGTTAGTTTTAACAAAGCTGTTGAGGTAGAGTGATTGGATCGAAAGCCTGATTGATAGGGGGACAATATATTGTTCCTGTTAAGATAACTTAACAATTGATTATAAATTAATTTTTCAAAAACTTTAGCAATAGAACATATAATTGAAATAGGTCGGTAGTTATTAGGTTCAAGTGCATCACCTCCTTTGTGTAAGGGGGTAATACGTGAACATTTCCAAATGGCCGGTATGTCACAAGTGGCTAAAGACAAGTTAAAAAGATCACAAAGAGGGAACATAAGGACATGAGATGAAAGCCTAAGAAATTTTGATTTAATGCCATCCAGGCCGGGCCCACTACTAACCTTTAGCTCGTTAATTGCATTCTGGACTTCAGCTGGTGTAATTTCTCTGAATGAGAAGAAACAACTATTACGGGGAGGGCTTACCATTTTGAAAGCATCGTTAGACGAAGGGTTAGATATAAGAGCAGAACAGACAGATGAAAAATGGCTATTAAATGCTTGAGCAATCAAGAATGGATCCTTTAGTATGATATTGTTGTTCCTTATCTGATTAAGGGGAGGTTTATCTGAAACATTAGTTACAGATTTTATTGTTTTCCAGAATTGCTTAGGGTTTTTGAAGTTATGATCAAGAGACTCTTTGAAATAGTTAGATTTAGCATTTCTAGTCATAGTTTTGCTTTTATTTCTCAGGTGTCTGTACTGTTCCCAGTCAACCGGATCCTTGGTCTTACGAAATTTGGCCCAAGAGTTATCTCTTTGTCTGAAAATACTTATAAGGTCAGAGGATAGCCAGGGCAGATGCCTTCCTTTAACTTTGACTGTTTTAAAGGGAGCATGCTTATTTATAACTGTAATTAGTTCTGAATAAAAAAACTCCCAGGCATTTTGAACATCTGGTATTAGTTGATACCTGTCCCAATTAATTGCAACTAAGTCCTCACTAAACTTATTTACATTCATTTTCTTATACTGTCTTATTTTAATTAGTTTAGGTGGTAATTTGGGAAATTTTATTTTCCAAATACAGTATACAATTGAATGATCACTCATGCAGTCTGATAAGACCCCTGACTGTAAGAATCTTTGTGGATGTGACACTAATATCCAATCAAGCAAGGACTGGCTAAGGGGAGTAACACGAGTGGGCTCGTTAATTAGCTGAGTTAAATTCAGATTTCCAAATGTGCTTTTTATTTTTTTGGATGAATTGTCGAGCCAGTTTTTATTAAAGTCGCCCAAAATAATGATTTCATTTCTGCAGGGAATCGAATTTATGGTAGAAATTATGCAACCAAAAGAGTCAGCAGGAGCAGATGGCGGTCTGTAGATATTTCCGATAGTTATATACTTGTTTTCATGAAGAATAACTTTCACAAAAAGACACTCAAAGTTTGACGGTTCTATCTCTGGAGTAATTACCTCAGAGACAAGGTCAGATAGAACATATGTGGCTACACCACCACCCCTTAAGCCTCTATCTGCTCTATGCAAGACATAAGTAGTCAATTCAATTTCAGTATTAGAGATTTTATAAGTCAGCCATGTTTCAGATAAGGTTATAATGTCAGGTAAGTGACAGTAAGTGACTGTATCAGGTCTGCAACACCACAAACCAGAATCTCAGCACTGACATCAAACCCCTGACAAGCTGAAGAGTGACACACGTTGTGTTAAATAGCAGAAGGAGATAATTGAAACATAAATATTATTTGATATTTATAAACTGCCAGTATTGTGTGTGAAATTTCCATACTTCATGTTTTCAAAGAGAAAAGCTTCGGTGCCAGCATTGTAGAGTGCTCGTTAGCGTTGCAGAGTGCCTGCTATGAGTGTAGAGTTGATCACAAGTGGCTCTTGTGGAGGTGAAAAAGAATTGAATGTAGGGAAAGCAGAGGAGAGAAAGAAGGACACTGTAGACGGCTGGCTCTAACCAATTCAGGCCCTGAAGGGAACAGAGAGAGTAAGAGAGAGAGAGAGAGAGAGAGAGAGAGAGAGAGAAAGAGATAGTGGAAAAGAGAAGTGGAGGTAGAGCAAGGGAGAGATAAAGGGAGGGAGAGACAGTGGGCATTAAGCAACAAGCAACAAGCAAAGTCTATCGCGCCTGAACTAAGGCTATCGCGTGGCATGACCAATGACAGCGACGCAATACGCTTCCATCGCTTTGAGTGGGCGTGGTGTATCGTGTGGAACTAGCTTAATAGACTGGACTAGTGAGCTAGTTAGCAGGCTAACCAGTTAGTAGGCTATCTAGTCACTTGTCTTTATATCAAAACTGTCAGTCTGTTTAAATAAGCCCAGGATCAAATATATAACATACCAGGAACAACAACAAGCCCTTACAAGACCATCCAAGACTTCTTTTTAGCAAATTAAACGACCAAACAATGCCATAGACCTACAATCTTCAAACCGTCAATAAGGAGTGGGCCTGCAGTAGGCTACCACTCCAGCAGGGGCATTAGAGGAAGAGCTGACTCACAAGCGGTGGGCTGAGGGTGGTGGCGCCCCCACCCCGACCCCCAGCTCCCTTGTCACCACCGACATACTTAAGAGCTTTTAATTAACTACCATAGCACCAGCGGTCCATTTCTATCTCTCAGAACTATAATTGATATGTAATTATGCCAGGGACAACTCCTTCAAAAACCTTTTTGATTAATATTGCCATTAGGATCAAGCATGTGATCCTTGCTGAATTTCTTTTCATTTGCAAATGTGGAAAATACACAAAAAAATAGAAAGAAAGAAATTGTGAAAGTGCCTGCGCATCAACCTTGATGTTTCTAGTAATATCTCAGCGATAATACAGCACAGGGACATGGATCATATGTTGCTAGAATCTGTAGAGTCTCTGCTTTCTGTTCCATCTCATTGCATGATTGTACTTGAGTTGTAGCCGGAGCTAGAAGGCTAAGAAGATAACTTGACACACACGTCATCTACCTCTCTCTTTGTGTATTGGGCAAATTAGTGTGTCCGTCCATCATTTTGTGTGAAACTAGCCAATGGGCACTGCAGAAATCATTACGGACTTCCCCATCACCGTGGAAACACTGCTGTTTGGGAAAATGTTTACATTTTGATGAAGATGACAATGGAAATGAACAGGATACATTTGAAGGTGGGTGTGTGTGTTTGTTAATGTAACCAGTTCATCTCAATGTTGATTCTGTGTGCAATGAGTTCAATGTATTTTAAATATATTTTTTGAATCAATAATCATGACGAAATTGTATCATAATGTGCAGCTAATTGTATCATAATGTGCAGCTGTCTTACAATTTAATTCTTTGTATGTACTGTATGTGCATGTGAATGTGTGTGTGACTTAATGCAAAATGTTAAAGGACTGGAAATCTGACTCAAGTGATGACACTAATGTCGGGCAGTCGGAAAATGTTTGTGGCCCTAGTTCTTGCAGTTTGTCTGGAACCGTTGTCGCTACTCGATCCCCTGTCTTTGACTTTCCAGTCAGATGAATCGATGGCGGCGCCATGATTGGCTGTTCAGATGACTCAACATGTGGCACTCAACAAACACAGACCCTGTTGGTGTGGAAAGTTATTTCCTCTCGTGTAGGTGCAGGACGTACGTGCTAGTTGGCCGTTGCCTGTGGTTTTTGCTGTGTGTTCAAGTGCAGCTTTTTTGCCCAGAGCCAGGCAAGGAGTGAGGAGACGTTCAGCCTTCATCGCCGCCAGTTCTTTGATGTCGGTTAGGTGAGCCTCAGGCATAAGGTGAACTGATGTGTGTGTCGGATCTTGAGGAGGAAATGAAAGAGAGAGTTGAAAACTTTCTTGCAATGAACCTAGTAATAGTGAACTTCCTCTTTTGTACAGGGAGGATACACTGCCGCCAGGGCACAGTGCATCACATCCATCACAGACTCTATCCCTCCTGCAGGCCTCCTTCTCTCCAGCAGACTCCATCTTTCCACCAGGCCTCCTTCTCTGCCTGCCACCAGGCCACAACCATCCTCCAGAAGGGTAAATTGACTTCATGAGGTCAGTGTCTTGCTCAAGTAGTCGCTTAAGGACACGCTTTCAACACTTGATGAGGAAGAACCGGGATCGAACTAGTAACCTTTAGAAACCGATTGCTAAACGACTCCTCTACCTGCTGAACCACTATCACCCACTCTTGAAGAAGTGCTCTCCCACAGCCACCTGAATCCCTATGCACCAGTGATTGTCCACCTGCACAGGAGCCAACTAATCTGTCTTGGAAGCAGGGTTGAAGTCGAGTCAATAAACCTCAAGACCGTTTTCAAGTCTGTGTCGCCAAAGAAGAGTCTGAATCCTAGTCATCAGGGTTGAGTCTGAGTCGAGTTCCAAGATGGACTTCAGTGCTTCAGTCTGGCAGAGTCAAAGAGATGACATACAAATACAAAAGCTCATCCTTAAACCTGTCACTGTTTCAATGGGAGTTTATTATCAGTGTGTGACACAGTAACCAAACAAATGCACGCACATTCATGTGCATGTACGCCTGCGTCTGCATGCCCGAATGCAGTCAATACTCGAGTCCAAGTCATCAATACTCAAGTCTGTTAGATTCTGGTGTATTTCTCATGTACAGATCTTAAAGTGTAAGTTTGGCCCCGAATTCCTGTAAGGTTAATAGGTTACCATAAGTGTACCACATCATATGGTTCTCTATGAGAAACAGCTCCAGTGTCCATAAGATGTCTGCTTAGGCCCCTCTGTGTGTGTGCTGTGTGGCATTCCTCAAAGGCGCCCATTCTATCAGGCCCAAGGGCAAGGGCATCGATGAGCTCATGAGACTGTTTACGTGTTCATATGTGTGTGTGTGTAATCCTTTGGTAGAGATGTTATACATTCTATTTGACTTACGTAATTATACTGGTTAAATTGGGCTGCACGCTAGACTCAGGTCGATCAGAGCAAGAACCACGAGAGACGACACCACCTCCTCTCCAGGACGGATCCACGCAGGCTTGCGTGTGCCCTGAAAGAACTCTGCTCCACCGATACTTTAGATACTTAGACTCAGAAAAGTACTTTGAGATATTTCTTGTCTGCTACAATAAATATCTTTGGCTCTGATCCGAACTGCTTCAAGCTCCTTGATTGAGACTTCATTCTACAACCCACGAGACCACCTTTTGTGATTAAGGGTAGTAGCCTAAATATAGAAAAGAATCTTACAAGTCCAAGCATCAATACTCGAGTCCAAGTCATCTATATTCGAGTCCAAGTCATCTATACTCGAGTCCAAGCATCAATACTCGAGTCCAAGTCATCTATACTCGAGTCCAAGTCATCTATACTCAAGTCCAAGTCATCTATACTCAAGTTCAAGTCGGCTCAAGAGTCCTGAAAATCCGGACTAGAGTTTGACTCGAGACTTGAGTAGTCGGAAGACAGAAAAAGCCCCTGACCCACCTTGTCAAGTCTAATTTCCAACTAATTTGCAGCTTGGCATGGTGGTGGAAATAGCGCTAATGAATAATTACACCAATAAACAAATATATTTTTATATTGCGCTATTATATTATTTAGAATTTTTATTTATAGCTGTCTCTTATTTACACTATTCAGTATAGATCATGACTTTACTCTCACACACAGTTCTCAGTTGTGTTTGCATACATAGGGTACAGGAAATGATTTCAGTCCTTCCCTGTTGATTGAAACAGCTGTGACACCCTGCTCTTTTTATTCACAACAGAAAGAGAGAGAGATAGACAGAAAGACGGAGAAGCAAGAGAGAGAGAGAGAGGGAGAGAGAGTTTTGTCGCAGGTCTGGTAGAGATGACAGATTTGAGGTGCGAGACCACACTGCCAAACTGTAATCAGATCTAGATGCGTGAGTGTGTGTGTGTGTGTATGTGTGTGTGTATGTGTGTGTTTGAGTGTGTGTTTGTAATCAGATCATGGGGAAACTGAGTTATTTTCTCCCCAAAGGCACATCTCATCAAATGAAGCCCTCCACCTGCTCAACCCACGGAAGGAAAGAGCCCAAGCAGACGCCCCCAGACGTGCTTACACACACACACACACACACACACACACACACACACTCACAAACACACACGCGCGCACATACGCACACACACACACACACACACACACAGACACACACACACACACACACACACACTCACTCGCACACACACACACACATGCACATGCACACACACGCACAGACATCCACACATTTACACACACACACAAACATACATACACATACACACACACACATACAAACACACACTCTCTCACACACGCACATACACACACATGGACACACACACACACACACACATGCACCCACACAAATACACATACATACACAAACAAACACACACACACACACATGCACCCACA
This sequence comes from Sprattus sprattus, assembly GCF_963457725.1. NCBI lineage: Eukaryota > Metazoa > Chordata > Actinopteri > Clupeiformes > Clupeidae > Sprattus > Sprattus sprattus. The sequence goes on from NC_137918.1 coordinate 5,424,056, forward strand.
CAAATACACTCTCAAACACACATACACACATGCCTTGAGACATGCCCAGGATAGGAGACCTGACCTGCTCTGTTATTTGCTTTTTCTTTTTCTCACACTTGTTTTTACTTTCTTTTTTCTTTTATGAATGATACATCCATGTAAAACCATGTTAATTACAAAGACAGAGAGAGAGAGAGAGACAGAGAGAGAAAGAGGGCTGCATTGTGAGAAATAAAGTGAAAGTCTGTGAGAAACAGGTTGAAGAGGTGGTGTGTGTGTGTGTGTGTGAGTGCATGTGGGAAGAGAATGTGAAGTGAACAACAAGATAAAAATGATGAAATGTGTGTGTGTGTTGGCACACACATGCATGCACACATTTTGACTAACTTAGAGAAAATGAAAGAAAGTTACAGTTTGAAGGTGCTTCCAAAGGTCACATTTGACTTGAAGCAGACTGAGGCAAGGTCCTGGATCCTCCCAGCGATGTCAACGATCTCCCCGCGGCTCTGATTGTGCAAATGAATATTTAATTACCAATCACATAATTACCCCAGCCTGCCCGAGTGTGGGCGGTCTGTACCGAGAGGAACAACACTCTTTAATTAGAACATTCCGGTTTCCGGGGGAAAAACATTCTGAACTGAGTTTTGAACTTTGAACTTGAGACAGGAAGTAAAAACTTCAGACAGTAGAAGGGATGTGGAAATTGAAAAACACAGAAATAAATTGATGAAGATGGCTGGATGATATTCAAGATGTTGTACATACTTATATTATTTCGAAGACATTATTTATCTATGTAATTATTTATTTGGGGGTGGGGGAGTGGACCATGGGAGGATTTTGGCATGGGGTTAACGGTAAATACATGCCATTGGGATAAGCAGTAAGGGATATTAAGTGAGCTATCAGACAGCAGCCTTTGGCTGACTGAGCTTGGTTTTAATCACCCACTAAAAGGGAATAGATCGTTTCATTGTTTAAGTTAATTGATTCATTTTCAACCATCTTAGCTGCCGTCAGGAGCTCTAGAACCAGAGGAGTAGATGGCAGAATTTGTATTGTATTATCAGAGAGCTAGTGTTTAACACACACATACACACAAACACAAACACATACACACACACACACACACACACACATTTGTATTGTATTATCAGAAAGCTAGTGTTTAACACACACATGCACACACACACACACACACACACACACACACACACACACACACACACACACACACACACACACACACACAAGCTAGTGTTTAACAGCATTATCAATCTCAAGACACAGACTACAAAACAATTCCTGATTTAGCAAGAGATCAATACAGCTTCATGAGGTTACATGCAGTCCACCACCTTCATGAGGTTACACACTCAGGTGCTAACTATTGGTCTGCAGAATAATGTGTGTGAGTGTGTGTGTGTGTGTGTGTGTGTGTGTGTGTGTGTGTGTGTGTGGTGCCTATGATAATTATCATCCCACAGTATTTAACAGGTAGTCTCCCTGTTTACAGTGTGAGTTTCCAAGGACTCGGCTGGGCAGTCTCTCTACTCAAGGACCGTGATGAAATTCCCATCGCACTTGTTGAGGGCTGTAATGCAGTTATATCAGAACCTAATACATTTTTTTGTTGCTTTCTGTAAAGCCCCTTTCTCCGGTAGATGCTACAGTCAGTGAACAATAGCTCTGGCAAGCCGCAGGGATTTCAGAGGGATTTGGGAGCTGTAAGCTGGGGAGATGTTTCACTATTTGGTTGCAATTGAAGAAGCTTACATCAGTTTCACATGTGGTTGCCTTTGAAAATATATCTTTTCACCCAGAAAATATATAAAAAATTCCTCCCAAGCAAGGGATCTCACCATCATAAATATAACAGTAATCTAAACAAATAAATAATTGATTCTTGTGATCAAATATGAAGTCAGAGTTTGGCTTGATGTCACGATGATTGTCGAGTAGAAGAATGTGACAGCAGATTCACATAACAGTGCTGTAAACTGTGTGTGTGTGTGTGTGTGTGTGTGTGTGTGTGTGTGTGTATGTGTGTGTGTGTGTGTGTGTGTGTGTGTGTGTGTGTGTGTGTGTGTGTGTGTGCGCGTGGGTGTGTGCACGGCTGCCTTTCATAATGGGGACTTAATGGCATTTAAACCTATGATTTCTGTTTTCAAAAATGAACCAACATGCCCTTGGTTCTTTGATCTGTGTGTGTGTGTGTGTGTGTGAGCACAAATACATTCAAGAGGTCTGCCTTTCATAATGAAAGTTAAAAGCACTCTTAGCCTTCATATCTCATTGAGGCATCTGGCTGGTGTGTGACCCGCCATGTTTGCCGTGTGTGTGTGTGTGTGAGTGTGTGTGTGTGTGTCTGCGCTGGCTCAGTCTCCCACTGGTGCCATCTTTAATTAGCACCACGTGTGGAGCGCAATGCTGAGGCTGTCAACTCTAATAAACATATTCAAAAGGGTCTAATTATTTTAACCCCCTGTCACAAAGCACACATGGTGAAGAGGTGTGTGTGTGTGTGTGTGTGTGTGTGTGTGTGTGTGTGTGTGTGTGTGTGTGTGTGTGTGTGTGTGTGTGTGTGTGTGTGTGCGTGTGTTTGTGTGTGTCTGCATATTTCCATATGCCAGGCTGTTTTATCGATCTTTGTGACAATATGAATAGTGATGTTTTTGAGTGTGGAGGGTGTGTGTCGGCTATGCTTACATATTTTGAATAAATAATAAGTGTCAAAGTGCCACTAACTTACTCTGTGATGTTCCGCAGACATGTAGTGTTAGCGTATTTGTATGCTTCCATGGGTTACAGGCACACGGCCACAAATACAGAAGCGAGAGAGAGAGATAGGGAGATCGAAAGAGACAGATAGAGAAAGAGAGAGAGAGAGCTAGAGAAAGAGATAGAGAGTGAGATAGAGAGATATAGATATATACTGTATATATATATATATATATATATAGAGAGAGAGAGAGAGAGAGAGAGAGAGAGAGAGAGATCCTAAGCCAAAGCATAGTGGCGGGCGAAGGGCCAGAGCTCTGTTATCACATCTAACAGTAAGACAGTCAGTCAATGAGCTCTTAGATAAACAAACGCGAGGAGGAAATCTGAAACAAACTTCCCCTGTTCTACACCAGCTTCACACTTTCTCTCAGCACGTCTCACCCACAATGTAGCCCTCACACAAATATATCCCCCTGACTCTCTCTCTCACACACACACACACACACACACACAAACACACACACACACAAACTACCCACACTTCTCACACTACACACATACACACACACTCACACAGACACTGCAGATCACATACAGGTGCATACATATACACACAAACTTAACACGCTTCTCACACTTCACTACACACACACACACACACACACACACACACATTCCACGCAATATATTCACACACACACACACACACACACACACACACACATCTCCAAGTTCCATCTCTCAAACACAGGGGCACGAGTGCTCTGTTGTTGGGGAGATCAATGGTAAGAGTAGATGTAATTATGATAAGGATGATTCCCCCTCTGTGGAGGTAAACACACTTCCAGGGGGTAAAAAAAAGAAGGTGACAGACTCTGAGTCACCAGTTTCCCCTCAATTTTATTAATAAATGCCCTGTCCTGTTCTCTCTTCCTTTCTTCTGAAAACTTTGAGGGAAGAAAAGAAGCTACCCCCAGATTGGAGACTCGAGAGGGGCCTTATGCTGCATTCGAGAAAGCTGGGAGATCGGAGATTTCAGACCTCCAACTAGGAAAAGTGCACTCGAACGCCACTTGAAGTGGAAGATTCTAGTCGTGAGGTGGGGGCAAAATGATCTACCCCGACTTCACGAGTCGGAGCAACCTGACGTCACATAACAATGGCGGCGCCCGTGGAGATGTGTGCCATGGACATTTATTGGACATTTATTGGCATTTAGATGTTTATTTAAGCACTGATGTTACATTAAATCGACATTAAATTAACAATTTGTGTAATGTCAGACAATCAGCCTAGTAGTAGACAGGGTGTAGATCTGTTAACTTCATGGATATTTTAGATGGCTTTTGATGGCTATATTTTAGCAAGATTATAAATAAAAGAGACAGTCTACAGTGTCTCAATACCTCATCCGTCTTTTCCCCTCCTCTGCTTGGTTCGCATATGCAAGAAGACAGCATTGTTTCACGTCAAAATTTCTATATAAAGACAACGCGAATAAGAGCTTGGCACGGTCGGCCATGTTTGTTGTTTACGTTCAACTTCGTTCGCCTCGAACGCTTTGAGGTCGCACCTAGTACACACCAAGTGGGATGAATGCGACATCCCAGCTTTCTCGAATGCAGCATTAGTAGCAATGTGACGCAGCGCAGGGACGGGTTGTTTTATCTAAAGCATGGGTTGACTGCTTGTCTCAAGCACGCGTCGCATATTTATCTTAAGCATGGGTTGCATATTTATCTTGCATATTGATCTTAAGTAGGCTGCTTCAATGGCATTCTTGGTCATTATCACATGATAAAGGTCAATGTTGCAGCTTCAAATGACACTGGAAAGTCTAACCACAGGAGCTCTCAGGATATGTTTCATAACATTATACATGAAAACATTTTTTTAATATGTATTCTTTACTAGAGGTCTTGTATAAAAGTGTGAATATATAATTGAATGGTTGAATTTATACTTAACAGTTACCTAATTCAAATCAAGCAAGATCTGAATCTTTTTTATTAGAAAGCAGGCTTCACTAGAGGTGCATGTTACTTTCCACCCGTGCTGAAGGATTTGGTTGTTAGAACTGCTGCCATGGAAACAGTCTCCTTGACAGTTATTTTTCCAGTTCATTATCCAAAACAACCTGAAAAGACCAGACCCTTTCACTTACACAAAGTGACTGTTGTACGAGATTCCATGACAATTAAATTGGCACTACTGCTAAGGATCCACAGTAATAGTCTGCGACCCTTTTCTGTTCATGCCCAAGTCGATGGCCAGGCAGTATAAGTCACTTATTACAAAAATGTTCCTCACACTTCATCTTTAACCTTAATCAATTTATATTGTCATAAAGTTACTGGCTAAACACACGGCCTACGACTGGCTGAACCTCATGGAGGCGTGCCAACGGGGGGAGGGGAGGGGGGGGTGCATTGGGCAGGAGTGAGGGCAGTTCCCTATTTTAATGAGTCCGCTTCCACTTAAAAAGCTAAATTCAAAGTAAGACAGGTAACACGGGTTCATCCGCAGAGTTCCAGGAGCGTAGGTCGATACAGGGAGAACACTTGGCAGACAGCAATCAGGGAAGACACAGGGCATGGGTGAGCACTCACAGACCAGGCAGAGCTGAAGCAGTACGAAGTCAAATGTGCATAATCTAAAAACAGAATGGAGAAAACGTCATTCAAAAACGAGTTCTAAGTCCACTCCAGTCGGTCCAAAAGTCCACTCTTACTCAGATGGCCGCAAATTGCTTCCTGCTGCCTGTGATTATTTGCATTGTTCTCTTCCTGCTGCCTGTGATTATTTGCATTGTTCACCTCCTGCTGCCTGTGATTATTTGCATTGTTCTCTTCCTGCTGCCTGTGATTATTTGCATTGTTCACCTCCTGCTGCCTGTGATTATTTGCATTGTTCACCTCCTGCTGCCTGTGATTATTTGCATTGTTCTCTTCCTGCTGCCTGTGATTATTTGCATTGTTCTCTTCCTGCTGCCTGTGATTATTTGCATTGTTCACTTCCTGCTGCCTGTGATTATTTGCATTGTTCTCTTCCTGCTGCCTGTGATTATTTGCATTGTTCACTTCCTGCTGCCTGTGATTATTTGCATTGTTCACTTCCTGCTGCCTGTGATTATTTACATTGTTCACTTCCTGCTGCCTGTGACGCAGAAGAGGCCCCGTTAAGGCAGATAAATATTATCTCGCTGTGGTACTGATGAAAACACAGACAGACAGACAGACAGACAGACAGACAGACAGGAAGAGAGAGAGACAGACAGACAGACAGACAGACAGACACACAGATCGACAGACAGGCCTGAAGTAATTAATGAACTCATTAAGTAGAGGTAATTAGTATTAGCAATTTATGTGAAAGAACTGCAAAAAGACATGAAACCCTCAATCGAAACCCTCACATCTTTGATAGAAACTTTTTATTTGATATAGATCATCCTCTAACCTTGGTGAATTTCACACCAGCTTGTCAAGATGCAGGATCTTCTAGGATTATCTTGGAATTTATTAATTTGTTACACATTTTACACAGTCCATTCTGGAACACAAAACCAGTTGCATGTGTCTATGCAGGGGTGCAACTGCCCAATGTCAGGGGGGTATGCAGCAACAATTTTGGCGCCCCCCCCATACCCCCCACACACACACGTTTTTTTTTCTTAAACAAATAAAAAAATAAGTGTGCCAGACGTCATCATGTATGGGCTTTAAATAATAAAGGTTTATTTTAAAGTATATCAGCCACTGCATGCCTACCATAATGGTGCCCTATGGTGCATACAGTATATACTGTACACACACACACAAATATATATATATATATTAGTAACAATGTTAACAAATAATAAACAGTTGCAAACATTAACATTAAAATGATAACCATTGCAAAATAGTGCCTTAAAACGCAAAAGTAAGCCTACAAATAAAGATCTTTTAAGGTGATGATGTGTAACAATGCTGCTACCAAAATATTCTAGAGTGCTTTTTAGTTGCTACTAAATAATAACACGCCGTGCCTTTTCCCTTGCCCATTTATCTTGTATTGCACCATGCCAACAGATAGCCTGTATGTTTGACAGCACAGCTAACATGAACAGCTAATGGTAACCATGGTAACCAAAGTTAAGTTTCCAGCTTCTTGTTAGAACCGTGAATGCTACCAGAGCCCGTCTGCCACCTTATATTTACCAGTTGTTATTTTGCCTTCATAAAATTGAGATGTGTCATACATGGGATTGGTACAGTAGGGTTCAACCAAAATCTAAATGTAGCTATCATCAGCCTAATTGATGAGGCTTAAGCTAGCCATAAACCCCCATTCGGCTGCTACATTTCTATGTTAGCAAACGCTAGCTAGCCTGCTAGCTAGTCTGTTAACATTATTTGCAAGCCTCCAAGCACAAACGTAAAGTCACCTTAAAACCTACCTGTTGCCTTTCACCATCCACTTATTTAATTGCTGTTGCATCCCCTGACATGTCTTCTCTTTTTCCCTATTTATTTTTCTGTTTTCAGCTCCTGACAGCTTTTTTTGCTTTATCCATCTTCCATCCAACCAACTCACTACTCGTAGCCTAGTTCTAACTGCTTGTGTGTTGAGCGGTCACGGCGCTCACTCTCCCTCTTCTTTTATGTCAAAATTCTATTATGGAATCTTAAGCGATGAGGCCCCTACTTTAGTCTGTTTAGTCCTCTAAAATGTTATATAACATTAAGGAAATGCAGAAATGATTTAGAACCGCACAACAGCAGCTACATATAGAAAATTCCCCAAACATTTTTTATTTTTTTTACCATCGCTTTGGCGCTCTCATGGTGCGGCGCCCCTATGCGCCGCATACAGCGCATACCCACTTTTTGCGCCACTGTGTCTATGCTAATGTATTCTTGTCAGATTGCACATCTTGTGCTTTAATCACTCTCATAGCGTAGCACCATTCTCTCTCTGTCAGACTTACGTATTGGGCATGATGCTGTAGTGTTTAGCACCATTTTCTCTCTGTCAGACTTACTTTTTGTGTTTAGCACCACGGTTGACATGTGTTCGATTGGTTGTTGCAGGTTGTCTCTGCATATGCTAAATAACTGGGCCTCGTTTCCCGAACGCGAAAAAGCACTTGAAATCGGTCGTAAGAGGGATCCTACGTTGCAGAGCAGTTTCCCGACGCCGCAGCTTAAATTGTTCTCGCTGAGAAGAATTCTACGTGTGGTCAGGACCAGTAGTAACTTCACACTTAGCGAACTTCACACTTAACTTCACACTTAACTTCACACTTAGCGATGCAATCCACCAGGGGCGTTGTTCGCCCGTCGTTCGGAAGAAAGGGGAATTTAAAAAAAAAACATGGCTCCTTGAAGTGAGGAATATTTTACATTAATAAAGCTATCTACACAACTTTTTATATGTTTATAATGACTCGGTTTGATCTGAAATGTGCTACGCAACCGATGCAGAGTATGTATGTCTTAACTGAAGCTTTCAAACAGTAGTTTTAAGGCACAATTAGCCACCACTTATGCCACCACTCCATTGGCTTATATGGTAGCTTTCTAGCTAGATGCTAAATACATTACATGTAAGTATTTTTGGCTTATAATTAATTTAAAAATGACGACACACAGTTGTAAACATTTATATTTGCAACCATGTTCTTCATTGAAACTTTTTTTAAATCGCTAGTTTCATAGCTCAAACAGTCACGCATGACGTACACTTCAACCCCCTCGACACCTTATCCAGGGGCTTCGTTCGGCGTTACTATCCCCGCCCCGAATTCAGTGCACAGTGCACGTTCGATGCACGCATAGGCTAGCTAATTTCACAGCAATTAACGTAAACAGGTTAACCTGCCGTAATCAGCTCTTAAGATATACTTAAGAACTCGTGCACGTTGCGCTCGTGCAACTGACTTTAAGAATATGTTCGGGAAACGCTCGTAAATAGAAAGTGTTACTGAGTCTACTATGTCCTAAAAATTCACGTAGGCCGTTAAAATACGTCGTTATCAGGAAACGAGGCCCTGACCTTTACCTTTTACTTTCACAGCCCTCACCTGATCCTCATCTGCCACACAGGTGTGGGGCTCAGACAGGTGTGGATCAGAGAGGTTTGGTTCCATAAGGTGTGACTCATACAGGTTTAGCTAAGAAAGGTCTGAATCAAGCAGTTGGCCCTATGATCATAATCATCATCATCACTTTTATCTTTATTATTGTCTTTATTATCACTAGTGCAGTGCCCGTAGGAATTATGCATTCTGTAGCCTAGTGTTAGCAGACGTAGGTGTAGGCTAGCTGTTGTTCAGTGCAGAACTGGGAGGATAACATGACGACGTGGCCCGACATAACTTACAAAGTTCAAAGTTCAATGTACTTTATTTGTCATTGCCACAAAGACAACGAGACAGTAGAGGCAACCAGACTTCTTACACAGCTAAATAATAATAAATAACAATTAATAAATAGATTCATAAATATCATACATAAAATAATAATAATAAAAATAATAAATGCAATATATTTCCATATCTCCATATTTCCATATTAAGGTGCATCAAGTGTTAGAGTGCAGTCCATGGGGGGCGGGGCGGGCTGGGCCGGGGGGAGATGAAGGGGGGTGGGGGGGTGGGGTGGGTAAGCTGTTGAGGAGCCTTATTGCACAGGGATAGAAGCTCTTTGTCATCCTGGAGGTGCGTGCTTTTTTTGATCTGAACCTTTTCCCTGATGGGAGTAACAGGAACAGATGATGGGCAGGATGAGAAGGGTCTGTGAGGATGCGTTTAGAGCGCTGCAGGCAACGGGAGGAGGAGATGGACAAGATGTCGGGCAGCTCTACTCCAATGATCCTTCCCGCTGTTTTAATCAGCCTCTGGATGGCTGCCTGCTCCGCCTTTGTACAGCTGTAGGACCATACATTCAGGCAGTATGTAAGCACACTCTCTATAGCGCAGCGGTAGAAATTGTACACCAGCCTCTGAGGAAGGTGTTCTTTCCTCAACTTCCGGAGGTAAAAGAGGCTTTGCTGGGCCTTCCCTAAAACGGAAGCTGTGTTTTTACACAGCGAGAATTGCGCGTATTTCGTGGACTCCATAGCAACAGATGGGAAAGCAATGTACAATCTGAAAGCCTCCGAGGCTTATCAATATAAGCTACCATTTGTAGCAGCCACTCTTGCGTTGTGATTTTGATTGGCACCCAGCCGTTTATTCATACACTCTGACAGGTTTAATGAACACAGAGCAAAGGCGATCACACACAGTATCTTCCGAATGACAGCCTCTCCCAGCCATGGTAAATGCAGACTGAGGTTTATAATATTGCAATAATGACAAAACAAAGTCTACACACGAACAGATACATCGAACAGATACATCGGGACACATCTGAAAACCTCTCTCATTGCGTCAGTAGATGCATGAACGCATGGTCACTGGTCTAGGCTTACCATCAACATTGAATAGAAAGCTAACTCTTATACAAATACATCAAACTACAATATACTACTTAACATGGTAATGAGAGTTGGTTACATGCCAGGCCCATACGCATCAGCTGGGGTAACATCTATGACAACGACTGTTCTATGACTATGACATCATTCACGTCGCGCGGGTCCGCTACATAGTGCCTCACTACAGTGCCTACCGCAAATGGTAAAATACAAATATCTCGCGAACTATGAATTAAAAAATCTTCAAAATCAAGGATGCACAGGTTCATGACATGCGTAAGCTACATGCGAAATATCATAACTAACGTAACTACCGTCAGGGAGATACGCCCTAGACAGACTTTGATGGATTACTATTCCCTGTCTGTTAGATGACTGTACAACTCTAGACATTACTTTGAAACTTAATATAAAGAAGCTTAAAAATAAACGAAATGAAATCAATCACTGTCTTAAGATTACCTGAGCAAAAGTCTGTATCTGTTCACCAAGAAGAATTTGAATGCGGACCTCCTTATCGTATCCAACACTATTCTGAACTTTGAGTGAAGGCAGGATAGTTTAATACTGCTAGGCGTATATTGTTTGATTGTGACGTCACTACCCATAGTGCGACGGGACGGGAAACGATAACCCATTGTTTCCTACGGGAAACGGTAAAATACAAATATCTCGCGAACTATAAATTCAAAAATCTTCAAAATCAAGGATGCACAGGTTCATGACATGCGTAAGCTACATGCAAAATCTCTATCGTAACTACCGTCAGGGAGATACGCCCTAGACAGACTGACAGACACACTGAGATTCCTGGATCCTCTAGATTATTACTATTGTTATTTTGATTATTATTATTTATAATGTTGTTGTTGTTGTTATTGTTATAAAGTCCTAGCATCAACACTCTGCAAATGCTGTGCAGGAAACTTCCTTGTGCTGGGAATAGCTGTGGCTTTAAGAATCAAACAAAGACAATAGCCTGATTTAAGAAGGGTCTTAATGGCCTTAAAGGACTTAAGGAAATGGTCATTTTTTTTCATCCTTTTGAAATCCCTCTAAAATACCCAAATCTCTGTAATCCAATCAATGAAAATTAAGGCAAAATGGAAAGCATTGTAAGGACCTGACTCCTGTTTAATTGTGTAATGGAAGCATCTTGTTTTGCTTCTTAAGAGCCCCAAATCCCTGCACACACACACACACACACACACACACACACACACACACACACACTCACACACACACACACACACACACACACACACACACACTTAAATGACATAAACAGAACCATGATTCAGCATGTGGGAACTGAGGTAAATGGGTCAGTTTTAGATTCCTGACGAGGATAGCTTTGTGGCTCAGTCCTGTAGCACCAGTAATCCAAGCAGAAATCGTTTTAGTGTTCCCCTAAAAAGGCAATGCTATGCTTAAAATGTTTGCCGTATTTCCTGACAGAAAAACAATATTGATTTGCGTAAAAAATATTCAGCATTTGTGCTGATTTTTTTTTCATTCCAGTGTGCATTTACCTTGTCCTGCACCTCGGATGAGCTCTTTGCTTCACCTGTTGTTGCCACCTCACCTGTTGTACTTTCACCCCAGAATACTGAGACTATACTTCTCTCTCAAGATGTTGACACCTCTCTACAGGTGCACACTCACCCAGATGTTGGCTCTTGTCTACAGGTGTGCACACACCCAGATGTTCACACCTGTCTTTAGGTGAGCACACACCCAAGATGTATCCTCCACGTCTTGTGACTCTTTAAGGTGTAGCAAACTGACATTTCATCAGCAGCTGCTTTTCTTCGAAATACGAAGAGTTACGCGGTTGATGTCTACGCTTATAGGAAATGGAGCCCCCGCACTGGCGTTACCTCCTTGCCCAATCAGATGAGCCACAGGACTGGCAGTACCACCTTGCCCAATCAGATGAGCCACAGGTTTACACAATGGCACCACCTCACCTCCTTTGACTCCTCACGATAATCATCCTGTCCTGTTTCTCTCACCTCCTACATACACACTCTCACACACACACACACACACACACACACACACACATGCACTTAAATTACATAAACAGAACCATGATTCAGCATGTGAGAACTGAGGTAAAGGACAGGACTGGCAGTGCCACCTTGCCCAATCAGATGAGCCACAGGTTTACACAATGGCATCACCTCACCTCCTTCGACTCCTCGCGATAATCATCCCCTCCTGTTTCTCTCACCTCCTTCGACTCCTCACGATAATCATCCTCTCCTGTTTCTCTCACCTCCTTCGACTCCTCACGATAATCATCCCCTCTCCTGTTTCTCTCAACTCCTTCGAGTCCTCGCGATAATCATCCCCTCCTGTTTCTCTCACCTCCTTCGACTCCTCACGATAATCATCCTCTCCTGTTTCTCTCACCTCCTTTGATTCCTCACGATAATCATCCCCTCCTGTTTTCTCTCACCTCCTTCGAGTCCTCGCGATAATCATCCTGTCCTGTTTCTCTCACCTCCTTCGACTCCTCACGATACTCATCCTCTCCTGTTTCTCTCACCTCCTTCAAGTCCTCACGATAATCATCCCCTCCTGTTTTCTCTCACCTCCTTCGAGTCCTCGCGATAATCATCCTCTCCTGTTTCTCTCACCTCCTTCGACTCCTCACGATAATCATCCTCTCCTGTTTCTCTCACCTCCTTTGAGTTCTCATGATACTCATCCTCTCCTGTTTCTCTCACCTCCTTCAAGTCCTCGTGATACTCATCCTCTCCTGTTTCTCTCACCTCCTTCAAGTCCTCGTGATACTCATCCTCTCCTGTTTCTCTCACCTCCTTCAAGTCCTCGTGATACTCATCCTCTCCTGTTTGTCTCACCGCTTGTTTGCTTTGCTTTATGGCTCTATTGTTATACCACTTCCTGTTGAGTTGATGTGTGCTACACTTAAGCCTATGCTTGCAATTATACTCACAATTACATGTTCTGACAAAGTGCTCTGCCATCACGTACAGTCACATAATGAGGGCTTTCATCTGTGCATCCATCACTGCATATCGGTCTGCATGTGGACCTGGTTTGTGTGTGTATAGTTGTTGTTGTTGACAATAGTTCATCATGCCTGTAAAGTCTAACGTTTTATCTGTCTCATTTCTCATGTTTGTGACACTGAATCTCACTAATCTCACTAAGTCTCATGGATACACACTCCCAGTAGCATATGATAGTAATGACAAGGCCATTGGCCCTCAGTAATTTTAACCTGACAGGTTTACTGTCATTTCCTTTGACCAGTATGGTTTATTTACCCTTCTGTCATTTCCTTTGACCATTTTTCAACCTTTACACCTGATTTCAAAGCAGCAAGCAGTGTCTCATTGGGTATGCTTCGCTCATTGATGTATTGGCTTTCTTCCATTTCCAACTTCTTCCTTTCAATCTCCCATCAACTTCAAAGAGAAAAAAAAACCTTCTTTGCCCGTCTCAGTGCTCGGGTTACAGTGAGTCGTTCTCTCACAACACAAGACAACACAACACACAATTTGAGTAATCCCTCCTCATGCGTCTTCGATATATTCATCTCAGGAATAGAGCTGACCCCTAATCATCCCGAGGTCAGGGCATTAGAGAAACAGAATCCCAGTGAATCATTCCTGTGCTTCTGCAGCGTCTCAGAAACTACGCTGGTGAATTGGTGTTGTTTGATTACTCACATTGAAAATGGCTGGATGGGTTCTGTGTGTGTGTGTGAGTGTGTGTGTGTGTGTGTGTGTGTGTGTGTGTGTGTGTGTGTGTGTGTGTGTGTGTGTGTGTGTGTGTGTGTGTGTGTGTGTGTGACGACATCTCTTATAGATGGTATAGATCCGGGCTTTCTATAGCTGACACATGGACTTTGATATTGTCCTCTTTTATGTATTGATCACACAAACACACACACATTCTCTCTCTCTCTCTCTCTCTCTCTCTCTCTCTCTCTCTCTCTCTCTCTCTCTCACACACACGCAAACTCACACACACGCAAACACACACTCTCTCTCACACACACACCATGTTATAATGTTAGAAAAGGGCAGAAAATAGGAGAAAATAAGACAGAGACAGAAAAAGAGAGAGAATGAGAGAGAGTTAAAATGTCTACATTTACGATACAATTTGTGGTGACTTAAATGCATGACACACACACAAACACACAAACAACACATAAAAACACACACAAACACACAACTTGGTCTTCTTCATGTACAATATAATGTGTGGTGAGTGACTAAAATGCGATAACATCTTACATGATGGTGCTATAATGCCCTACACAAGAGCTGTTTTGTGTTCTCAAAACAAAGTTGGAGTCCACTTCATATCTAGGTAATGTGACTTGGGCTTTAAAGAGGTGTGTCTGAAAGGACAATTATGGTAACACATGATGCCTCCTGCATGTGTTTACATTACGTAAAGTAACACTTTGCAACACTTTTTGAGGTCTGTTTATGTGCAACTACTTTCGGTATGATCTTCAAATTAAGTTTGATGGCATGTGGGCATGTGAATGATAGTTAAACACACCTACTATTCCCACTAGCCATCCAAGCTATGTGCTACTGCATGCTTAGCATGCTACCAAGCTATGTGCTACTGTATGCCAAGCATGCTACCAAGCTATCATCAGTTACAACTGGGCTGTTGGTAGTGTAAGCAAGGTTTTGTGTTTTAGGTAGGTAGCTCAATAGTTAGACCAAAACTCCGTAATGCTGGTTTAAAAAAAAAACATGAGCACACTCTTAAAAGGATCAAACCATGTAGTTTTAGGTTTTATTCATATTTCAATAGTATTATTATTATTATGATTAGCAGGGACGTGCACAGGAATTTTGAAGGGCAATTGCTCTGCCCTGAAAAAAAGGGGCAACACATACATTTTTGTCACTGCCGCTGCCACGCCCCCTGATCGCAAATTTTGCCAATATAATTTTAAACTCTCACTAACCGCAGCTGCCGCGCCCCGTCATCTGATCGCAAATTTTGCCAATATCATTTTAAACTCTCACTTACCGCCGCTGCCGCTGCCACGCCCCCATCCCCTGATTGCAAAATGTATATATTTCCTTCGGAGGGGCAACTTCAGTCGAGGAGGGGAAACGGGCAGTTGCCCAAACAACCTTAGCCCACTCCTGTGCACGTCCCTGATGATTAGTGTTCTTATAACTATTATATTCCATAATTACTGTAATAGTTCATGTACAGTATGTGTTAAAGTGGTGAAGTAGAAAATAAAAGGATTGCAATGGTGTTGCAGTAGTATCGTGTACTAACAGTGATGTTACAGTGGTGTTGCAGTGCTGACAAGTGTGATTCCAACAATGCTGAATCCTCTGACTGACTGTGTATCTTGCTAAGTAACAGTACCAAGCGCAGTGACAATGTGACAAGGGTGACTGTTTTTCTGTACCGTTTTGATTTGGACAAACCAGCCCAGCCATTGATGAAGCAGCTGTGTTAGCCTGTGTGGGCAGGCATGGCTTAGTGTAGTATTAAAACACTGTTCCAAGGTTGAACACTTCATACTAGTCAAAACTTGATTTAAGTGTGAACACCCTCAACTCATTGTTTCCATTGCTGTGCAACTTTTTGTTGTTACCGTATCACTCCAATGGAAACACACAAAGACACACACACACACACACCTGAGAAAAATGCGGTATGTACAGGGAATGAAACCAAAACATTCTTTTAGGAGTCATGACAACCTGAGAATGCAGTGAACCTAGTTCTTGTATTATGCTTGCCTATCTGCGTTTGACAATGGAAATACTTTCATTCGTGTGTCCTTTTGAAAGTTGATTTGGTGTGGCTGCTGCATGATGGAAGACTGTGAGGGGGCAGCTTTGTACCAGAATAAACCACAAAACGAATCACCACACAACCACACACACACGCACGCACGCACGCACGCACGCACGCACGCACGCACGCACACACACACACACACACACACACACACACACACACAGACATAAAGCTAGGCACATACACACAATCAAGTGCATTCGCACATACGCAGTCAAGGTGACAGAAGACAGAGGTAAAAAAAATGCATGACGACCACTTAGGGCACTACAGAGAACTGTGTCAATTATATTACAGGAAGCAAATTTCTATAACTATGATTATGACTAAACAGTATATCTACTAGCATAATGAATAGTGACAACTCTTATAATTGAACCTATAATTTGAGATTCAAATAAGTGACAGCACATGAAGAGACCCATTTACACTCTATAATCAGAGAGATAAACCCCTCTTCTAATTCTCCCGGTGGTGAAACAACACACAACACACACTGACCACAGTTCACGGCCCTGTTTTCCAATAATGATGAATCTTATCGTGAGTGTTCTTTATGAGCCATTCCACGAACAGCCGTTATTTTTTTTACAAGCGTTTCCTCAAACAAGCATATGAGGCAAATTTGCATGTCCTACATGAATTGTATTTAATGGAAGCGGTCCATACAACCAGCGCTAAAATAACACCTAATCTGTGAAATCACAGCTGCCTTTTGAACTTCGACCTAAGCCACATGGGCATCAATCTAACAAAGACACAAATGCTAATAATGTAAGTATTTCATTTCGATTTATTTTAATTAAACCTTTCTAAAGAGGTCATAGTGAGATTTTTTTTTGTATTTGTTTATTTTTTTAAGTATGTATCATTTCTATTTTTTTTTATGTTACACCCAAACAATGCTAATGACACACACACACACACAATTCTAATGATCAAAAAAATGATAATATTCCACCAAAGGCAGATTTGTTGGTTGCACGATGTGTCCTATTAGGCTACTCAAGACATCCAGAGACAGAGACACACCAAACCAACATCCAAAGACATAGACACACCAACATCCAAATACGGAGACATACCAAACCACCTACGATACGGGCACACACCAAACCAACATCGATACAGACACACACCAAACCAACATCGAAACGGACGCACACCAAACCAACATCCAGGAGGGAGACACACCAAACCAACATCGAAACGGACACACACCAAACTGACATTCATCAACTAGTGAAAGCTGACTGTTGGTCACCTCACATTGCCTGTGTGTCGGCCAAAATGTTGCTCTTGAACACACCGCAGAGACTACGGCCAACTAGCACGCACATTTTGAGATCTTTATTTACAAATGTGTGTTTAGTGTGAAGGTGAGCTACTTCTGTCCTTGGATTCACAGGAGAGTGACAGACTCTGAGCATCTACATTCACACAAACAACAAGAGCACCATGAACTTAACTGACACAAGCTGGTTTCTGCCTTTTAGGTGGTGGGTAACTTATTTGCTTTTGAGATGAGCAAGCGGTGCAGGGACACAATGCAAACACTACGACCACGGACACACACCAACGGGCTGACCGTCGGCCTTGTGTGTCATGGCCTCAAGCCTGCAGTTTGCTATGTGCAGGTGTGGCCCACAGTGAGTGGACACACAAACACACACACACACACACTGAACAACAGCGCTTTTGGGTATCCCTGAAGAACAAATTGGAGTTGGAGGATGAGGAAGAGGAAGATTGTGAGGAGATAAATATGGCTGACTTTGACACAGCTCATGTCTTGCAGGATATTTCATTAATCCGCTCCCCACCGTTTGTATTTCCTTTAATATTTTCAAACTCTTATTCATCATTATGGTTTTTCTTTTTCTCCGATGGAACTTTATTCCCCCAATATTTTCCAGTCTTTAGTTGTACTTTCCCTGTATGTCCTGGCAGTGATCCTAGTGAAAAAAAAACCTGGTAAGAAGCTCTGTGTATGACTATTCTGAGCCGACGTAAACCTATTACTTAAGTTACGATGCTTTCAAGAAACGCTTTGAAAATGTGAGATGATTCGTTAAAGGGATTCTACTACTTAGGTGTGCAATGCTGTGTGGCAGTGAGGCCTGGGCATATGCTTTAGCTCAGGTACAGTATATCTCATAGGACAGAGGACATCAAATTCATGAGTTCTGTCTTATTAACACTTTTACAACCTTAACTATGGCAGCATTGCCTCAATACATCGACCTATTTTTGACTCCCTTTGCCTGCCATCCTTAAGTGCACAGCCATCCTGAAACAAGATTGCTGCTTCATGTCTTCATTAAACGTAGGCCTACAGCAGAGCTCTGCATATCATCTGATGAAGGTAATGGTTATCAGCACAAAGGACTTGACGTTTCCATGCAGACTCCCTCTGGAGAATTGTGCACTTCAGGTCCACTACCGCTAATTTAAGTATAGTGTTTGTCTGTGCACATTACTGTAAGAGCTCAGAATAAAAGCTTTGAACATTGCATTGAGCAGCGGAACACCCTTGATCATTTGCTCTTATTAAAAAACAGATACAGCGATATGACAGGATAAAAAGTTGGCGTAAAGTTTTAGTGCGCTATAAGGCTTTTTATGAGAAATCTCCTCCGAGAACCATTTCACCTTTATGACCCCTGCGTTGCGATGGAATAACATCAGATGAACTCTTTAGCTGTTAACGACCTCAGGCAGTACAGTAATTAGTGGAGGGAGCTTTGATTGACAGGTGAGGGAGGCAGGCAGAGATGGAGAGAGGAGTGTGGCACTGTAAGCATAAGGAAGAGTCTCCTGTATGCCTGTAAAACCGACTGATTTTCTCCCAAAGAAACCCCGGAATCTGAAACTAGTTTTGACAAACTAATCCAAAAAGGAATTATGCAATTTCAATGAAGTCAAGGTTGTTTATATCTTGCTTATATATAAGCAGCATTACCTACTGGCACTGTCTCAAATAACTCACAGGATGAATCCACTAGAACAAAAGCATAAGAGGAAGGTTATGGCACATATTGGGCAGAACCCAGCTCAAAGGGGGAGCCAATCCGCCTTAGGCTGCCTGGGCAAATGAGTAAAAAAGTGAAAGAACCAGGAAACCAGGAAATGGGGCCAGGGAGCAGGGATGATTTAAAACAGCAAGACAGAAACAATGTATAAAACAATGCCAAAGACTCAGGTTCCCAAAGGCATATGTCCGATCTTTGGTCCAGAGAGGGTGTGGTGGGGTGGGGGGTTAACTGCTTTACACAAGTGAGACTCAGCAGAGTGTCCTTGGGGTGTGTAGTATCCACTGCCTTGCTCCTGCTGCTGACACTGAATAAAGAGACGGCCTTAAAAAGAAAGAAGGAGATACCTCGATCTTTTGTAACGCTCCAGAATTCATCCATCAATCACCCGCCACTTTATCACCTTTCAGGAAAACAGAGCACCGACAGACTAAGTGTGTATATCTCCGAGCGTATCTACGTGTGTGTGTGTGTGTGTGTGTGTGTGTGTGTGTGTGTGTCTGTGTGTGTCTGTGTGTGTGTGTGTGTGTGTGTGTGTGTGTGTATGTGTGTGTGTATGTGTGCGTGTGGGTATCTGTGAGTCCAGAAATCCATCTCGCTCCATCCATCAAACCCTGCTTAGAAAATGGAGAGGAGAGTTGAACGTTGCATTCCTACACACAACCATATAAGGGCATGCGCACATACATACAAACACAGATGAGAACAGAGACATATGAACCCACACATACTCTCACACACACACACACACACAGACACATACTAGCCCTTCTAGCTGTGAGACCTTTCTGACATAAGAGGGTTAATACATATGTCATCCTCCAATGAGGCCTCTGGCACCTCATTAAGTCCTCAATGATGCGACCCAATCTGGCACAGAACGGCAAGGTCTTATCTGGTCAAGCAGACAGACACACACTGGCACATATGCACACTGACACACAAGCACACTCTCACACACACACACACTGGCACACACACATACGCACACTCATACAAACAGGAGAAAATGAGTTGGATGAGGCTTACATTATTATAATTATGCCGGTTGAACTTTGAGCGAAGCCTGGCAGGTATAGTTCTTCAAATGTCTTCACTCATCCAACACATGAATCTTTTGATTTAGACATGCACAGACACACACACACAAACACACACACACACACACACATACACTTGCTCACACTTTGAGAGTCTACAACACCTGCTCTGTCACTCATGCACAATGAAATCGGGTGAAGACGAGACATGGTGCTCATGGGTGGTACAGCTTTATGAAAGCTAGCATCTCACATGTTTCAGGGCACAGGCACACTCACAAGCACACACACACACACACACGTATGAGTGTGTGTCAAGTGTGTGCGTGTGCATTTCTGTGTGTGTGTGTGTGTGTGTGTGTGTGTGCGTGTCTCTGTGTGTGTGTGTGTGTCTGTGCGTGTATGTGTGTGTGTGTGTCTGTGTGGGTCTGTGTGTGTGTGTGCGTGTATGCGTGTGTGTGTGTGTGTGCATGCGTGTCGGTGTGTGTGTGTGTGCGTGTGTGTGTGTGTGTGTGTGCATGTTTGTTTGTGTGTGTGTGTGTGTGTGTGTGTGTGTGTGTGTGTGTGTGTGTGTGTGCTGTCTCATGTTAGTGCCATAACTCTGCACTAAATCTGGCGTTAATGCTCAGGCACAGAAACAGCTGTGTCCCAGTGACTCCTTCCAATGTCCGGAAGAACAATTATATAAATACCACACTGTCCTCAGATAGATACAGGAAGAGTATAAAGATAAATGCACTTACAAAGAAATACTCACCTCATTAAATGCTGGTAGATGTTTGGGAGCAGGCAAGAGGGGAAATATTATTTTGATGTGTGTGTGTATGGTGGTGTGTGTATGTATTTGTGTGTATGTGTGTGTGTGTTTGTATGCGTTTGTGTATGCGTGTGTGTGTATGGAGTGTGTTTGTGTGTATGGAGAGTAGACAGATTAATCTTTCCCTCTCCGTCTATTTGAGATACACACTTCGGTTGGATGAGTTGTGTGCTTGAGGAAGGGCGGTCTGTGTGTGTGTGTGTGTGTGTGTGTGTGTGTGAGAGAGAGAGAGAGTGTGAGTGTGGGTATCCCCTTTGTCTAGCATGGTCTTTGTTTGCGTGTAACTGTATAAATCATTGCAAAGCACCTAAATGAGTCTGTTTGACAGCATCTTCCTCATTGTTTGTGTGTGTGTGTGTGTGTGTGTGTGTGTGTGTATCGGTGTGTGTGTGTGTGTGTGTGTGTGTGTGTTGGACAGCATCTTCCTCATTGTGTTTTCCTGCTCGAGCTGCTGTGCACGTGATCCGACAACATAATCAAAAAGAGCCGTAAAGAAAGCATGTCTCCAAACACGCTGAATTATGTATGGGAGCAACCTTGCGAACAATTGAAAAGTATTTCATGGGCACTTGTTTGTTACTATGTGCAAATTTATTTATTTATCTGAACAATTATTTATTGGTGTGATTGCTCTAATCACAGAGCATTGCAAAGCATAGCCATCACACTATTGCTCTTCTTAAGTTTTATTTTTAATCTTTTTATACCACCCACTTTCTGTCTCTGCTCCTGCTTCTAGCACTGCTTCCTAGCTAGCCGAAATAACATCAAAGAGTTGGTTAGCTCGTCAGAGTTCGTAAGAGTCGTCAGACTTCATTGCGGTGTGAAGTCGTCAGAGTTAATTCCGGTGGTAAAGTCGTCGGAGTTCGTTATAGTGGTAAAGTCGTCCGAGTTCATTGCAGTGGTAAAAACTCACAAAGAAAAATCTTGCAATTAGGCCTAACATCACTGTGAGACTGAGCGTAGCCTAGCGATACAGACAAGATGGCAGAAGCATAGAGGACTGCAGTTGGCACAGTGGCAGGCAGAGTGCAAGCTGAATTTCCTAGAACACAAAACAAAATCAGACAACATCACAAAAGCTCAGCAAATTGAAGAAGTGGCCTGCAGGAAGCTTAGAGAATATTTTCCATCCAGAATTTGTGGAGGGAGATTTGGTCGATGCGTGTGGAAGTTAACCCCTTGTCTGTATAAATCTATCTCTGTGAGCTGAACATAAAAGGTGAGGCAGGGGAAGAACTTTAATAGACTAAACGTTTTAAAAATCGACATACGGCCAAAACAGAGGGAACAAAAAGAGCTCCAACCCCACCCACTCATCTGCCCATTATGCTCTCTGCTTTGATGATCTAGTGTTGTCAGGCAGCCTTATTCAGCAACTTCTGAGAAAAGATGCCGGTGTTAAGCAAGGCACTAAAAGTGTCATTAATTAAATGTTTTAATAGCTTCCTCATGTAGACCTAAAGTGAATTTGCTGAGCTAGGCTTGACATTACGTTTTGTATTCTTTAATTATCATGGACAGGAGCAAATAGCACCCTGTAAAAAAAAAAATCTAATGCTGTATAACACACCACATACTGTATTAACAAATTGTATGCTTTCCCATTTGTCGAATCAGTGTAACATCTGCTGTCAAATAAGTTAATAATACAATTAGGGGTAACATGCTCACAATCATACCCAGTTTAAATGAACCCCAGTAGATTCATAACAAGATTTCATACACCATGTTTTCTCTTCCAAATTGGTTAAATGGTTTATTTGAAAGATTTAACCACTGAATCATATTTCTTGTATTAGAAAGACTGTATAGGCCTTTGACACATACCTCTTGGGGGTAAATTTAATGTCAATCAAATAAAGAACAACCAAGTGTACTCAATATAGGCTACACCATACACCATCAGACGTGGGTTTCTTTAGTTGCTCAGTGTGTTATTGGATAAATCTGCTGACATCCAGTTACATGCTCTGATTTTTCAAAAGTGAGACTATTTGTCTGCACCTTAATTTACACTCATTGTACAACAGACTCAGTGGAAGTAGAGTTTGAGGATTTCAAAGTCATTTAACTATCATTGACGTTCTTTAGAGCTAAAGGACGGAGGATGGGTAGAGTTTTGTAACACTTTAGTCGTTTAACAGTTTAGACCTTGAATTTAATGAATGGACTGATGACACATGTTTAACCTTGGTCTGGGTAAGTTATGTAGCTTATTTTACACAACAAATTGAGACTGTCAAAACAATCTGAACACTGCTTTAATGATCATAATTTCTACTGTGTGCCCATGTGCCCCAGATTGACATTATAATAATCAGTGTTGGTGCTGTGGCCTATAATCTGTCATTTGTTGGGCAAAGGTTAGTAGTCCTCTCCTGCTGTTGAGCAATCACACTTCACAGTTTCTTGTAGAAATGCATTTTGACTTTATTTATGTACCTGTTTACTTATTATTGATTTTATCGCTCTGTTTGGCGATTGTGTGCATCAGTATGTGTTTAAATTTCGGCAATTATCTAGCCTAATTAGAACCATTATGCACTTAAAAGAAAGCGTGCTTTTTTTTGTTTTGCAAAAGGTTATGGCTCATTGATTGCCAGGTCAGTGGGGTGTGGGTGCCACCCACCCAGACCAATTTTATAAAAAGGGTTTTAAATGCAAAACACATCAATGTCTCTCCACAACGTAGCCTTACAACCACAGGTGTATACGTAGAACAGGCTAGAGAGGCGCTTTGAAGGGGTATATGAACACACTGTGAAGGAGGGAAAGTCAGGCAAGTCTTCTCCAGATGAAATTAAGTCAACGTATCATCCCTAAAAATATCGCAGCTGTGATTATCTCATCTGTAATGTTATGCATTTTTTACAAATTACCATTTGTGGTATTTTGTACACAGAACATTCTCTCTCCTTCATCCTTCAATGTCGTTGTTAATTACTTCAGATGCACTTGATATATTTGTAGCGAATTACTCCTTTTATCACTGGGGTATGAAACCCTCATATCTCCACAAAGGCTGAAAGAAATGAAAACAAAATGCACCATCCATCCACAAACACAGTTTCATCAGTCCTTTGTTGGTTTGCAAATAGCATTTGTTCCTTTTCAATGATCCTACTAAATGGTGCAGGAAAGAAAGAGAGAATAGAAAAGACAAGATAAGAGAAACGAAAAGGTTTAATCCGTCGATTTGCCTGGTGTCCTCATCCTACCCCCTCCTCTCTTGTGTATGTGTGCCCCCCCTCCCTCTCCCCCGCACCCCCGCTCCTGCCAGGCTAATGGAGCGAGCATTGACAGGCATTGTCTCAGGAGCCTCCCCACCTTCCCCTGGCATTTACCCAGGTGTTAATTGATTCCTGGGTCACCTGTATCCATTACCGCCTCTTCCACACACCTCCCCCTCCTTCCTCCCTGCCTCCCTGGAGAAAAACACGACCCACAATGCACCAGTCTCGCTGGTAGGAAACTGTGACACCGCAGCACATAAGGACGTACCCCACGGGGCCGCATGTCTGACTAATACAGGCTGGGTCATTTTCTCTTTGCTTTGCAGTGAGATGTAAAACCTACACAAACAGGTTGATGGGGAAGTGCAATACTTGTGTCAACATGACGGCCAGGGAGGAGGGTTTGTTGTATCAGTGATATAGGTTAAGACAGCCCAATTGGAAATAATATTACAGCTAAAAATGTACACAAAAATGAATACTGAATGTAATTCATTCACAAGTCTGTGTGTGTCTTTTTTGTGTGCGCGTGTGTGTGTGTATGTGTGTATGTGTGAGAGCATGTGTGTGTGTGTGTGCCATCAGGTCATCACCACAGCTGTCAGCTGTATTCACTCTATATTCACTACAGCACACAGTCACACTGGCTGGTTGTGAAGCCATGGCCTTCCTTGTTTGAGAGCCTTTGATCAAACCTGCTGCTGAATAAGGTAGTAAGGGCAGGTTGATGCTACAGGCTTGGCATTGTTAGGGGACCACAAACACACTGTGACTCTGGGGGCCTTGTCTAGCTCTGATGATGGCAGTGGGGGGGTTAAAGGTCAGCTGCTGAGGCTGGTTTGGAGATTCTTGAGATATTTCTCTGGACTTCACCGCATCTTCAAAGGCAATGCCTTTATGAAGACATGGCTTTGGCAAAGGATGGATATACAATAGGAATGCCTTTATGAAGACATGGCTTTGGCAAACGAAGGATATACACAGAAATCTATATATTATTTTGGCAAAGCCATGTGTGACAGATATCCCAGTCCACCTAGGCTCATGAGGAATAGCATGGTGTTTAAAGGCAGATTAATAAAACGATAATGGTTATTCAACATTATTGCATTCTAAGTAAAATATCCGCCGCCCGTAAGAGCTTCTTCCTATCCCTTAAGGTCTTTAAAGCTGTCTTTTATACACGTTCCTTTAGTTAATCTTTTGGAAGTGAGAAATATGAACTAATAATGTCAATACAGTCGCCCTGCTTAACACACTTCACCATAGCCAAGCCTGCTTTCTTTCTCGACACGGTGAGTCAGCTGGCTGACCAGGGGTATCGCTCTCTGCAAGGCTACACTAGCCCTCTGACTGCATTTAAACAGGATGAGTCAGTCTCTTCATTCATAACCATGTGTCCAAAAAACCATGAAAGGAAACAAAACAAAAACAGAATGATTCAGTTTGTGGATGCAGATGACGTGGGAGTTTTGGCTGAAGTCTTCACTAGGTCGGGTCGGGGATGCAGCGCTTCAGCCTGGGGTTGCCCTTGGGGGGGGGGGGGGGGGGGTGTATGCAGCGCTTCAGCCTGGGGTTGCCCTTATTGGTGTTAATCATATACCACTCTTGGCACAGGCCTTGTGTTTAGCTGGGTCTGTAAATAGCCTCAGTCTGTGCTGGGCCTGATGCTAGAGAAACACCAACACCAAATGCCAGGATCAATGTTAAGTCAAAGCTAACCACCAGCTACATGTGAGGATTAGCAGTCAGGTATTTGCTAACTTTGGTAACACTCTACTTTTACCCTCCCTCGTACGACGGATGTAAGAATATCACAGAAGCATATCCTGTCATAAGTTTTCATGAGTGCTCATAATGAGACCAATGTGACCATCATAACAGTTTCTGCTCAAACTGCTGTGTATCTTTCTCTTTTATCTCTCTCTTCTTCAAACAATCTCCTAATCTATATTCATATAGAAGTATATAATCTTTGTTATTATGGGTCTTCTTTTTCATCATCCTCTTTTCTTGTTCAGTCCCCCCCCCCCCCCCCCCCATCTCCATGTGTCTAGGCGTCCTTCATTTGCCCTCTGTCCACCACACCTTCTCCTCTGTTCTGTTGAGTGCAGTGCTGGTCCTGAAGGCATAGTTATGTCTGATAGTGTTCTATGTTGCCATAGTGCCCATACTCAGCTCCACTCCCCTCTCCTCATGTTCTGACCTTCACAGCACGTGTGAGTGACCGTGTGGCCCCCCTGCCTATGGGTTTGCTCTTAAATCACCTCTCCAGGCAGGTCACTCTGCAGAGAGTACTCAGAGACACGCCGGGCAACAAATGACTCCAGACTCACTCCCCTCTCCCTCCCTTCTCAATCCATCTCTCTCTCTCTATCTCTCTCCCTTTTGTCCATCATTATCACTCATTCACCATCTTTCTCTATCGTTCACCCTCTTTCTCTCTTTCTCATTCACCCTCTGTCTCTGACTCTCTCTCTCTCTTTCTCACTCACTGTATTTCTACTCATTATTAATCTATCATTCTGTCAGTCTAAACATATCTGTCTATCTCACTCTCACGTTTACAGTATGTTCTCCACTCTGATGAGTCCCGCGTGACGTATTTGTAGTTGAGAGGCTGTGTGTCAAAGACCCCCCCCCCCGCTACCCCTCCCTCGTGTCCTGTGATGGACAGGCGTGAATTGGAGGAGTGGACACCTCATTCCACACAGGCAGTGAGCTGGTGTGTGAGATGTGTGCGTGCAAGGGAGGAGTGCAAGGGAGGAGTCTATTAAATCCATCTCCCTGTCCCCTTGTTCACACACACACACACACATGCACACACCCATTTTTTATATGTATATGAGTACCACAGTGAGTCTGCGTGTGGTCATGACGTATGTATGATCCAATATAGATGAAAGGCTGTCCTGTTAGGCTTGTGACAAATTTATGGCACGTTCCTATGTGTGTGTGTGCGAGCGTGTGTGTGTGTGTGTGTGTGTGTGTGTGTGTGTGTGTGCGTGGGTGTGTGTGTGTAGAAAACAGTTGGTGTTAAATAGGTTTAAAGTACTCTTTTGTTAGTAGCAGATTATTCATTCAACACACTTCTCTCTCATCAGTGTAATTTCAAACTGCTCAAACCTTGTTTGTTACTAAAAGCTGGTTCATTTTAAGTCCATTCAAGCACTTCAAAGACAGCGTCAGAAAACAGAATCGACACACATGACTGTCACAATTTTCTCTGCAGGTGTCTCAGCGGCATCCATGGTAATTCATCCTCGATGCAGACGACTGACTGCCTTATTGTTATTAACTCTGATAAATGATATCTATCTCATGAGGTGCACGAGACGGATATCCTCCAGCGCACTGCGCTAGGCAACAGCATCAGGGTAGAAAAATCATCATGATCACCCACACACAAAGGCTTTGAAAACCCCAGGTTCACGGTCAGAAGGTGACTGGCTCCGTTATTCTTGTCAGTCTAATTAGCAGAATATGATTAGCAGACACGCCTCTAGTGGTCATCAGGCTACATCTGGTGTGTGTGTGTGTGTCAGAGTGTGTGTGTTTGGAGGAGGGGTATATTTGTTTGCGGGTGTGTGTGTGTATGGAGGGGGGGTATATGTGTGGTATATGAGAGAGAGTTTGTGCATGCATTTTATGTGTATTCTGTGTATATGGAGGACATATCTTGATGTGGGGGATCGGCACAGAGTGTATTTGTGTGTTTGTGTTTATGTGTGTTTGAGTGTTAGGAGCAGAAAGAGAGAGGATGAGTGTGTGTGTAGGTGTTCAGTGAATGTGTATGTATGTGTTTGGGTGTGTGCGTAATCGTGTGTGTTTCGGTATGTGTGTGTGTGTGTGTGTGTGTGTGCGTGTAATCGTGTGTGTTGGGGTATGTGTGTGTGTTTGTGTGTGTGTGTGTGTCTGTGTGTGTGTGTGTCATGTGGTCCATGTGATATGCTCAGGCTCACGCAGGCTGGGCTGGGGCCTGACCATCTGTTTGGGAGGCAGTGTGGGCCTGGTCAGTGAGTCCCAGTGGACTGCAGTGCTCTGCTGCCCAGATGCTAACGCTAATGCTACCAGATAGAGGAATCTGTTCCCTGTCGCTCCGCGCCCACACTCAAGCCTCTCATTATCCTGCATGATGTCCCAGCGTGTGCTTAAAGTGTGTGTGGTCCAGTCCTCTCTCTCAATCCTATCTCTGTTAATAGTGCTCTAATCCTGGTCCGGAGCCTCTATCTCGTGCGCCAGTTGACCAGTTTTAAGGCTCCATTTCAAGTGTGTGGTCTAATCCTGCTCTCAAGCCTCTGTCAACTGAGCCATTTTAAAGGCTCTTCTTTGTAATATGTGGTCCAGTGTGGTTCTCAACTGAGCCATTTTAAAAGCTCTCCTTTCGAAATATGTGGTCCAGTATAGTTCTCAAGCCTCTCATTACCCAGTGTGAGTTGGCTTTAAAGCAACATTATGTAATCATTTTACCCTACCTTACCTAAAAATAACAGTCTTTTTTGTGTTATTCTTCTGATTTATTTTAGTATAATTAAAACATATTTGTGATAAATCTTGTAATATTTCTCTAACGTGTCAGTCGATATGCTTCTTTGGCTTCTGCTGTTTGTCTTTGCCGGTGCAATATCCTTCAGCTTGTCAACAAATACAACAACAAATGTACTGTCCATAAAGTGAACTGCTCTCCGGAGCTCTGGGGGGGGGGGGGGGGGGGGTCGGTGCTCAGTAGCAACATATACCAATTGTCGCAAAATGGGGCTTTTAAGTGCTCACTCCAATCCTGCTCTCAGATTTCTTGTAGGTGCCAGCATTGAACCCATCCTGCTCCGGAAATCTCTCACTGTCAATTGTGAGGTTCAAGGCTTGAGTAATGGTACATTGTGGCTCTCAAGTCTCTCACTGTCCTGCATGATGTCCGTGGTTCTGCCTTTAACTGTGTGGTCCGATCCGACTATTCTGTTTTAAAGCCTGTGGTCTCGTGGTGTTCCATGCCCTCAGCTTTCTGAGGATATAGTTCCATGGTTCCTGTTTATGGTATCTTCTTTTATAGTTATATATAGTATATATATAGTTCATAGTTATGGTTATGGTTTTGTTCCCTGACTTCGGTTTAACCATTGTGAGGTCCAAAGCTCTGGGCCTCGTTTCCCGATAACGACGTATTTTAATGGCCTACGTGGATTTTGGCAACATAGTAGACTCAGTAACACTTTCTATTTACAAGCGTTTCCCGAACATCATCTTAAAGTCAGGTGCACGAGCGCTACGTGCACGAGTTCTTAAGTATCTCTTAGGGTGGAGGTCGCCTGTTCATCGATGTCAGACGAGTCGATTTTCTCACTTTTTCTCGGCTACGTCATCACTGGTTGCGTGCGCAATCTCGCGGCAGAAAGAAGCAAGATAACGTTGAAGTGGATGAGAAAGCTGTGGAGGAAGGCAACATGACAGGGAGTTGTTGTGTGGTGAACTGCTCTAACAGAGTTGGTAAGATGTTCAGTATACCTAGGAGGAAGCATCCGTTTGCCAGGAAAAATAAAATATCAAATCAAATCAAATATGGAAAAAGGCTCAACAATGTACAAGGTTACATTTGGGAATATGTTGAGGGTGTGTGCAAGCATTCATGGCAACAGAATAGGGAACGGTAGGCTAAATAAGTAATAAACAATACATTTAAACTGGGCTTTCTGTATTCATTTGTATTAGAGTAGATGGCTTTCTGCCACGGATTTGCGCGCGCAGCCTTCAATGTTTGTATACAAGAAACCCATGTATAGGCTCATGAATGAAGTTCCAATATAACAAGTGTCGACATAAGAACAATACCTCAATAAATATATATTGGCTAGCGGGTGCCACCCTCTTGATTGATTTCCAGTCCGGCTCAATGACATGTCAATTTCCTAATATTGCAGCCTAACTACACAGTCAGAAAAGCCATCTCCTTAGTTCAATAACATATTATTTTGTATAATCTTTATTTTCAAATACTCAATATTCTTTATTTCTATTTTGATGGGAATAGGCAGGTGGAACAATGACATTCTCATGATGTGCTATACACAGAAACATCGTGTGTATTTCTTCTATAATAGGCCGAACGACGCCCCTGGTGGATTGCATCGCTAAGTGTGAAGTTACTACTGGTTCTGACCACACGTAGAATTCTTCTCAACGAAAGATAAACTTAAGCTAAGTGCGGCGTCGGGAAACCGCTCTGCAAAGTATGATCCCTCTTACGACCGATTTCAAGTCCTTTTTCGCGTTCGGGAAACGAGGCCCTGCTCTAAAGTCTTGTGTTGTTCTCTAGCTTCTGTTTGATCCGCATGATGTCCAAGTTCCTGTTTTGAGGTCCCTGTTTGCCGTTGTGTGTTGCTTGGTTCTACTGTCCAGTGTACAGTCCCATAAATCTCCAGCTGAAGTCCCAGAGTGATGTTCACTTTTGTTCTCCAGCATGTTCTAGTACTCTATTGTTACCCAGCAGTGGGCCTTTCGGTTCTGCTTTTGAATGTGCAGTCTAGTTCAGCTCTTTAGTCCTAAGACCCAAGGTTCTGTCTCAAAGTTTAGTTTCAGTGCGGTTCCTAATCATGTGCTTATGTAGCGTGTCGTCCTGTGTGGCTCCCTAGTATGTAGAAACCTCATGTGTGGTCAGAAGCTTGGCTGTAAAGTGCAGGCCAGTGCGGCTTCGCGGCCTTTACAAAGCAAGATGTGAAAGGGATCTCAGTTCTCTGCTTAACCGGTATGCAGTCCTATCTTTGGGTTCTGCCCCTCAACCTACTCTGTGTGAGCTGCTGTGCACCTCTTCAGCCCCAGTCTACTCAGTCTGTGGTCCGAGATTCTGCTTTTAAGTGTGTGGTCCAGCACGATTCATCAGCCCCCTGCTTACCCAGCGTGAGGTAAGGCCAGGGATGCAGTGGAGGCCTTGACGAGCACACTAATGATTTGTCTGCTGAGCTGATTCTCCCAGAGTCCCTGAGTGTCTGCTAAATTACTAATGTGCTAACCATATCTGAAGTGAGGGTCCTAATGAAAGATCAGCCCTGTGTGTGTGTGTGTGTGTGTGTGTGTGTGTGTGTGTGTGTGTGTGTGTGTGTGTGTGTTCACAATATCTGAAGTGAGGGTCCTAATGAAACATCAGCCCTGCATGCCTGTCTGCAGAACCCTGCTGGGTGAGCACGTGGAAAACCACTTGGCTGGTCTCTATTTATCAGCAGCACCTGTGTGTGTGTGTGTGTGTGTGTGTGTGTGTGTGTGTGTGTGTGTGTGTGCACTCAAAAAAATGAAACATTGACTTTAATTAAAATTATTATGTCAACAGGTTCCACTTAAGTGTATTATGTTAGTTAAAAGCAAAAATGTTAAGTTCATCTTACTTAATGTACTTGTATTACATTAACACACTTGTATTGAATTGACCCAACTAGATAAAATAGCTTATGATCAACAAGATATATTTAAGCTTATCCAATCTAATTCAGTTATGTTACATGGACATAAATAATACATTTACAGGCTACATATTTTACATTTGTCCTTTAAACATGAATGTTATTAGAAGTAAACTAATACATTTAAGTTCATCCAATTTATTTTATACTAATTAGTGTGACCTAATTCTAGTTTGTCAACAGGTTCCACACAAATGAATTTAGTACACCCAACATTTTTAGGTATTTCCTTTATTCACCAATATTCATTTAACATTTCGTTGTCACTGGGTCCAAAATACAACCCTACAACTAAACTGCCTTAATGCAGTCCAATAATGTTGAGCTATCTTGAAACTCCACACAGAGTTAGTTACTCCCCAAAGAAAACAGCCAAAGTGATAAGAACACTGAGGCATCTGCATATTTCGTTAAACCCAGAGCCCTCCAAAACTCAAAGAAATCCAAGTAGGTAAATTTACACTTCCAGTTGTGCGGCTACTTCATGTTTCCATAACTCTCGACAATAAGATAAGAAAACGATTCAGAACATTACACTGCGGGAGAAGGCTTGTCAATATGACGAAAGAGACGAGTGTCTCTCAATTGGAAGGTAATCCCAGTGCAGTTTCCTCCCGCTCAATCGTCAATCGCTTTTATGAAGCTGTGCACGTCACTCATACAGTTTGTTCTTGAGCATCTGTAGCTTGGTTGAGAGGCTGCTAGCATCCAGTTGAAGGAAGAGCTTCTGAAGTACTTCAAAGAAGGCTTTCAGTTCCTTAGGAGAACTGAGGTTCAGTGCATATATTACACCCATTAAGAGTGCACATGCAGAGGCGATGTCTCCCAGGTCATGTAGAACTTCAAAACCCTCGATCACTATTCCAACATCAGCTGGAGGAGTGGTGGCATCACCTCCCTCGACTTTGACACTGTAGATGCCAAGGGTAAGTAGCTCAAGGTCCCTCTGTGCAGCAGAACCATCAGCATCCTTTACATAGGGGAGAAAGAAAGGACACAACCGATCTATGAATTCACAGATTTAGTAGAATTCCAAAGATTAACTTTTGCCTTTCAGGTTTCCCTTAATGAAAATAGTATGATTATGAAGGTAGTATTGGTGAAAAGGTTTGTGTCTGTAACAGTTGAATTTGTAGTTGTGTACAGTGATTTGTATCTGTAAGTATGAGTTACTTACACAACTACAAATCACTGTACACAACTACAAATCACTGTACACAACTACAAATCACTGTACACAACTACAAATTCTACTGTTAGACTCAAACCTTTTTCACCAATAATACCTTCACACGTGATTCTTCAAAAAGTGCTATTTGTGTACAAATAAGATGAAGCCCCTTGGATAAGAGGCGAAACGTCTTCAAGACATTTAACCAAGTGCAGTTGATCAGATTCAACAAGATTAAGTTATTCAAGATTTGATTCATTACAGGTAGAAACTAAACTATTCAAATTACCAACCAAGTATTCTTTGTAGAGGATGTTCGGGTCTTCGTTTAGATATATACAAGGTGCCCTGAGTATGCACTCCCTCCTCTTTTCAACAGTTTCATTCTAACGAGAGAAAATAATACAGAAATAAGGTTTTTGACTGTTAACTTGTCACTATACCTGTCAAAACTGACTAGTCAACTTATTATTCCATACTTATTATTCCATACTGTTCTCTACCGATAGCAAAACATACCTGTGTGATTGGTGCCAAAGTCCTGCTGATTTTAGTCCCTGCAGAGCCTCTTTTCTTCTTAAACACTTTGATGAGCTGGGCAGTGTGTTGGTCAAGCTCTGCATGGAACTTTGAGACAAGGGGACCAGTAGTGATCCTCACAAATTCTGCTTCCACCTGAAAACATAATGTCCACGAACAACATATTATTGGTACCTTTTAAAACATTTAACCAGAAATACTCACAAGAATGTACAAAAAACAGGCTGTGCTCAACATTATTTCCTGTGCCATGGTTACATTTTACACAAAATGATTAACATTCCCATGTTACATTGTATCAAACGACAACAAATATCGACTATAGCTGGGGTTCAAATCCAACCTCAGGCCCTTTGATGCATATCATCCCAGCTATCTCCCCTGCCCTTCCTGTCTCTATACACTGTGATGGAACTGGAATTATTGTTATTATTATAGGTAAAGATGTACTTCTCTGTATCTACAACTCACTCTGAACGTATACTACGTCTGTCTCTCACTGAGATCCAATGCAAATGACATGTGACCCTCCCCCCCCCTCTTCCTGCTAGAGGCCTTGTGTCCTGTCATCCCCATCCCCCCATAGGTGACCCTCTCACTGTATCCCACACCCACTTCTCTTTGTATAAAACCTGATAGCATACTGCATCAGGTTAGACCGTTCTTGAACCAACAGCGAGAGGGGTCTCCATGCTGCAATACAAGCCAACTGAAACTGACTCTGCCTCTGGTCTATTCTTTAACTTTAGCGTGCTATTATTATTCCATTAGATGGTCCTTCGAGCCGGAGTTATTAACTCTCAGAAACAGCAGAGAATACAAGCCGACGCTTCAAAAACTTTGAACGGAGACAGGTAAGCTTTTTAGCATCTTTCTGTACAGAGGTTGTGTGGGGGTGAGAGACAGAGCAATTTCATAAATATATAGCACTTAATTCAGCCTCAACTCTTTACATATCCAGCGCTAAGCGTAAAGTGCACAGGCATCGGCCAGTTTAAACCAGAAATTAACAACGTTATCGTTCCGGACGTTGTACTAGGGTCGTGACTGTAGCGCGTGTTTTAGGTTAAACACTGTGCCGCGCGGACTAGTAAACGTGATCGAGGCGTGTTTTACATACACAGTCTCGGACGTTTTTATCATTCGGCGTTTAGTAGACCTATGCATTTTTAAAAGCACTGTGTCGGCGCTGTTATTGGGAAGGCACGAGTGCGAGACGAACTGTGTCTTGGGAGCGGCATTGGCTCTGTTTGTAACGCTTTACAAATTGAGAAGTCTACCATTGTAAGCTTTCGGTTAAATAAACTGGGTACTGTACGGATATGAAAGAGGTCTCTCATCTGCTTAACCGGCCTCTGCACATAGAAAAAGTCCCGTTCGCTATAATTGACTTATACTATTCATTATAAGGACCAGGAAGAGTCGGTTTCGGTTGGTTTGTTTCAGCGTGATATGTTTGTCTGTTCCGTGTTTCATGTTCGTTGTGTAAGCCTGTGTGCGTCCATCTGTGTTGTCTTTGTTCTTAAAGTGGCCAGGCTTGACTATCAGTAGTGATTCAAACAGCCCCATCTATCCTATTGTCTAAATTGATCTAACTTAGTCAGTTAGAAGGAGAGGAGTGAAGACTTTTAACAAAGCCTTCATCCTGGGTGTATATGTTTAAGATACATGGAAATAAGATGCCTTTACGGAAACACATACGTAAATGTATAGACACATTAGCTGGGCCCACAATATGTTGGAATGCCCCTTTTAAGTAAAATCAAATGAGCTCGCTGTTCAAGTGATCTGCCTGGTAGTCACACAAAGCCAGTGAATGTTGAGGAGGCAGACTTCTGCTAACTCTCTGTGTTCTGTGTTGCCTACATGTTGTAACCAGATTATTAACTTCTCTTGTCTTTGTTTCCCCACGAGTCAGACAACGCGTGTTCCGAGCGAACAACTGCGCAAGCGCTCTCTTGTCTGTGTTTCCACGCGAGTCAGACAACGCGTGTTCTGAGTGAACAACTGCGCAAGCGCGCGTGTGTGTACGTGTGTGTGTGTGTGTGTGTGTGGGCTGGCCAGCCGATGGATGAATGACTTCAATGCCACTCTCTGACTGAGTGAGATTTTAGTGTGACATACTTTTGACCACTTTTGACTGTTTTGTTCATATGACTTTTGACTGCTTTGTTTATTGTCTGGTATATGACTTTTGACTGTTTTGTTTATTGTCTGGTATGATTTAAGTCTGACAATGCCTTGCTTTAACTTGTATTTACTTTTCAAAGTTGATAGCTTCCAAGCTATCATATAGGGGATTTGAAGGCTTGTTGTGACTTATCTGCTGACACTATTTTATGTTTTCTTTGTTTGTTCCACCTGTATTCCTTTTTATTTTATTTTGTCAAAGTCGTGTGCTATTTGTCTTTGTTTGTTTCAACCTTTATTTTTATTTACTCCAAGCCATGTGCCTTGACCCCTTAAGTCATTTTGCAGAATCCTTTTACCAAGCACCCCTCCCCCTCCCCCATATCACAGTCAAATGCAAATGTTTGAATGGCTCTAAAATCCCTCATACTGTTGTGGTTTCTCATGCGGACCCTGAGATCACACACAACACTTTAGGAGAAGACTACCCCTCCCCTGCCCATCTGCAGCCATCAACACACCCTATCTAACACCTCCCTGTGTCCCGGGTGTTTTTGGCTCCGGCTGAGGTCATGGACTGTCCAGCTCTCCTCAGAGATACACACTCAGCCTAAACAAGGCTTGTTGTGACTTATCTGCACTATTTTATGTTGTCTTTTGTTTGATGTGAGATCTCCCTACTGTGCTATTTTGTTTCCTGTATTCCTTTTTATTTTGTTTTGTCAATGTCTTGTGCTATTTGTCTTTGTTTGGTCCAACCTTCCATTTTATTTTACCATGCCTGTGCCTTCACTCATGAAGTAGTCATTTCATTTCCTGTTACCAAACACCCCTACCCCTCCCCCATATCACAGTCAAATGCAAATGCTTTAATGTTCTCCAAACACCTCATGCTTTTGTTGGCTTCTGATGTGAGACTTGATAAGTACCCGCAGCCAAGAATCTCAGGACCCTGAGATGGCCATGGACTGTTCAGCTCTCCTCAGAGATACACACTCAGCCTAAACAAAAGGACTCTTGACAACCCTGTGACCACAAAGGAAACCTGAACTCATCAACTGGCCATCCACGTGCTTGGTGTTTCAGCACCTGATTCAGCACGTCTTGCCATGATAGAGACTACCCACCCAGAAAACATGGCAGAAGGACTCTGCATGTGGGCTCTGTGTGTTCACAAGATAACTACTGATGGAACTGCAAAATAGATATTCCACTGTTAAATTGTGTCATCCCTATCTGTAACATATTTCGATGTGTCCTGCCCTGATTGGCTGTTGCCTGGTTATTATTGTGTGAGCATATATATGCTCAATTGGGGGACTGATGGAACTGGAATTATTGTTATTATTATAGGTAAAGATGTACTTCTCTGTATCTACAACTCACTCTGAACGTATACTACGTCTGTCTCTCACTGAGATCCAATGCAAATGACATGTGACCCTCCCCCCCCCCTCTTCCTGCTAGAGGCCTTGTGTCCTGGCATCCCCATCCCCCCATAGGTGACCCTCTCACTGTATCCCACACCCACTTCTCTTTGTATAAAACCTGATAGCATACTGCATCAGGTTAGACCGTTCTTGAACCAACAGCGAGAGGGGTCTCCATGCTGCAATACAAGCCAACTGAAACTGACTCTGCCTCTGGTCTATTCTTTAACTTTAGCGTGCTATTATTATTCCATTAACTGTCACTATCCAATATAGCAGAATTGCCAAACAAAAAAATTGCCAAAAAATTGTTGTAGAAGCATTTCATACCTCTGCCACAGTGAACAATCCTGGCCATCTGATCTTGAAGTCTGCGACCATGGGCTTGTCTCGGACGACCTCCTGTCTTCTGTAAGCGAAGGTCTTGGCCATCTTTTCTTTGACAACTTTATTATTTTGTCTCTTCTTGACCTCAGATAACAACGGCAATCTTTCACCTTCACGTTTGATCTCATTTGAAAGATCCTCAACAGACTTTGGCATTCCTGATTCTATGGTCAGTTTTTCAGCATCGTTGGAACCAAGGATAATCCGCAGTTTTACTGGTGCAGCCATCATCCAAATGTGTCAGTCTAGAAAAGATAAAAATACAAATATAAAGTCATTAAATATGTATAAATTAAAAGCATTAAAATTAGAAAGTTACCAACTGACTGTGATCATATGTATAACAAACAGGACACTGAAGCAAACACTGAGCAATCCACAGACAGAAGCTAGTGACAATGATAGTAGAATGGAAAATGAATCGTCATACTATGGTTAGTGGTGCTCAAATTAGTGAGAATAATGTGCACATTTAGTAAGCTATAAGTAACAGACTCCACCATCTTGTTCTGTTTTTTTTTTTAATAACTCCCACCCTTCTGCACGAAGCTGACGTTGTGCAGAAGGGCGGGAGTAATCAAAAAGAAAAAAAGAAAAGATGGCTTGGGAGTCTGTAACTGGGAAATATTGTATGTGAATAAAGATGAATACGGGTGTTTACACGACTTTTAAATGTCTACATCGACTCGGTTTATTGTTTATATACTACACGAACACTGCCAGGGCAAACAGAATATTGAAGGTCTTAACTGAAGCTATGGACCATTATTGTTAGCTTGCTGCTTACACTTTAACAGAACATCCATTGAGAACACATAGAAGCTAGCTAGCTGCTAATACGTTAAAATAGAACTCGAAACAAGTGCCAATTAGCCTCTGGTATTGTCGGGATCTTGATTTAACTGGCTGATATAAATGAATCAGATACAAATAAATGAATGTTATCAAAACGCAGAACTCTAGCCTTGATTTGAATGTCACGTGTGCCACATGCAGCTAAGAGCTATTTGGGAAAGCAGTTTGGCGCATATGGCGTGCACCTCAACTTCAGAGTGTTGGAGAAGCCAAACTGGCAGGCAGACCAGAGTGCCGGCCTTAATTTTAATTTGTTTTAATTTGACGTTAGAGTAATTAGTACGGTGGAGCACATTTTACCTTAAATTAAGAACAAGTACAGATATCACCTCACTTTTAGTGATGTAGCTGAGGTAAGTTGCTGCCTAGCAGCTAGTCTAAGTTACATGACAGGTATCAGTAACTACCGGTATACGGGAAAAAAAATTAAAAATACAACATTAGTATTGTTCATCTGGCGTTCAGCTTACTAATAAGCAGTTGTATAAACTTTACTCACGTCTCCAGTGAAGGATGTCAAAAGATGAATTATTGCTTCTCTTGCTCATGTGTTGATGGGTAGTTGTAGATGGACTCGATAAGTCTTTCTCAGTTGGGTCGTCTTTGCTTCAATGCGGTAAACGATGGGTTGACTCAAAAACGATAGGTTGACAGATATAATTCTAGAATATTGATTGGCTAAGATTAGTTACCAGGCAGGAACGGAAAACCCCCATGTATTTTATTGGCTTAAACCAGCTACTTCACTTCTCTTCGGTGAAATATCCGTTAGAAGATAGAGCATGCGCAACAGGTAGAACGCCACTCATTGGTAAAACACATCAAAATTTGTTTGGTCCAACTCAAACCAATCAATTAAATTCGAATTTATATGGATTTAAGTAAAATGGACAAGAATATATCATGTACATACTGTAAACACAATCTATTTGTGTAATGTGAACTAAAAATACTTTTGTAATTTGAACAACCCTCTTGATTTACTTTTTTGAGTGTGTGTGTGTGTGTGTTTCTGTGTGTGTTTCTGTGTGTGTGTGTGTGTGTGTGTGTGTTTTCTGTCCAGGTGCATCCAAAGCGTATTGATATTCAATCTCCAGCAGCTTCAGTTCATAATCTAATGACGACAAGAAATTATCACACAGTGTCTTGTTTCACCTTGCCAGTCACCCCAGCACAGGCTACTTGAGAGTAATTTCCGTAGTGGTAGTATATTTTATTATATTTCCCGACTGGAATATATTCCTGTTAGAGACATAATGACTGAGTCCAATCCATTTACTGAAAAGCTGTGTTTTTTCTTGTCATTCCATAGTGACTGAGTCCAATCCTAGGCCATTTACTGAAAAGCTATGTTTTCTTGTCATTCCACAATGTGGAATATAGCAGGTGGTCCTTACATTAATTAGTCACGTATTGTCACTTGATAATAGAGACATGTGTGGAATTTGAACTAAGCCAGCCATCCACAGGAAATAAAAAACGGCTGCCATCCTAGACAGCCTATAAATGGAGAGACACACTTTAATTTTAATGGTGAGCCATAAGGAAGCTCGGACTACAGCCACTCATTGAAAAAGGAAAAATGAGAAAAAAACACTCCTTCACCTCTGCACTTGTACCCGTACACCTCCGCACTTGTCCCTAACAATGATGTCACCTTCACACACAAGATGAATAATGACATGTTAATAAATCTGTTATTACAATGATATTAACATGTAATGAACCTTAATAGGGTGTAATAAATGGTGGCTCCATTGGACAGTACTGGGAAACAATCTAGGATCTCCCCTGGGTGACCCACTGCTGAGAACAAAGAGGTGGATGAAAATTGCTTTGCATCATGGGGGTTTGGTCTGTGACCCACTCAGCTACCCAGACGTACCCAGGCACAGTGCTGCGTCTCTGGGAGACAAGATTACTGCTCTCCCCTGCAGAGTCATGCCGGCTGGAAGTCCGTCAGGGCTGGGCTGGATTTAAGAGGGCTTGCGATCTTGACTGAAACAGATGTAGGGAAATGTCAGCTGAGGAAAGGTCACTAAGCTACATGTCTGCACTGCGAGCATTTTCTAAGGGTTCCAAAGAGTACCACCCTTGAGAAGCACATCAATTATGCTACTACCTGTTGTTTTTCAGAGCCTTTTCAGACATCCATTGGCCCTCAGGCAATACTAGATCATTTAACAGGTTGTCATCCCCTCATCCAAACACAAAATAATGTCTCGTTCCAAGGTGAAAATTACGATCAAAACGTGTCCAGCGGTTGCTGTAAGGAAAGGTGAGCTTCTCCTAAATGTTAGAATGCTAACCAGTCTTCTCCTAAATATTAGCATGCTAACCAGTCTTGTCCTACATTTTAGCATGCTAACCAGTCTTCCACGTTCGGTATGGGGAGGAGTTTTGAACAGTTATTTGAAAGCAGCTCTGCATGGTCAGAGGGTTTACTACCTCCTGTATCTGAATCAGTGAGTCGGTTGTTATTTTGCTTTGATCCATTTTATTTGAAAAACAGACATTTTGAGCGAGGTCGGTATGAGAAGGCATGCACAGTTTTGGTTAAATTCACTAGCAATCGGGATTTTTTTAAGATTGTTTTGGAACCGAAAATGACACAGGACAAAGAAAAACAAAATAGCCTGGCATGTTGCAAGTAGGATCTC
>NC_137918.1:5469806-5472306 GCF_963457725.1 Sprattus sprattus
GGCTGCATTGGTCTGACTGTGCTGTTACCAGGGGAACTACTCCAAAGCAGGAACAAGTGTTCTAAAGCAGTAATCAACAACCATTTCAACTTGGGTCACAATGTCCTTTCACAATACTGTCATAATTCATCATTGACTAGCAAACTCACACCGTTTCCTTTCACACGAGTACATAACCATTGAGAGAGATTGGCATGTGTCCAGTTAGCCACAGCGGTTATGTGTTATAAATGGTCACACCAGAAGGCCCTCCACAGTTCGGCCCCTAGAATCGGAGACTATACCAACTGATGCCAAGTTTTGCATCAACCTTGGAACGGGAAGCAAATTAAATAATGTCGTGTTAGACACTGATGATTCCATAACTGTTAAATAAATGAAGGGCGTTAGACGTGTTCCCGAGCCCATTAGTGTCCATGTTAATGTGCACCCTCAAGGGCCCCTGTAAGGAGCTGTGAGTGCTGTACATGGAAGACTGTGGCTCATGTCTGTTCTACGCCGCCCAGTTCTCCGGTTCTATCTCTCTGTTCTACGCCGTCCAGTGCTCCAGTTACGACTTGAGTGGGCGGGGTGGAGCAGGAATGGGATGATTGAAGAGGGAGAGGAACGGAGGGATGGGAATGAGAGAAATTGTCCGTTAATGGTGCGCTCCGTCCCTGTGGCACATAGCTGTCACTCTTCCGTTTCTGTCTCTCCCTTCTGCTTTCTCTCATGTCTCTCTCCATCTCTATCACTGGCTCTCCGTTTCCCTCTCTCCGTATCTGCGTTCTCTCCCCTGCACTGCTGTCTTGTTTGAGATATTATGTTGGTGTTTCAGCAGATAAGGGTTGTGCCACTGACAGCCAGCTATCGGCACATATTACTGGTCCCTGGAAATGTCGTTTAGTTGAAGATCAGCTACAAGATGAATAAGACTTTTGGTTATCACTCTCAAAAGGTTGTTCAGTTAGCCAGGTAAACATCAGAACTAGTTGAGC
Source organism: Sprattus sprattus (assembly GCF_963457725.1). Classification (NCBI taxonomy): domain Eukaryota; kingdom Metazoa; phylum Chordata; class Actinopteri; order Clupeiformes; family Clupeidae; genus Sprattus; species Sprattus sprattus. The sequence continues at coordinate 5,470,784 of NC_137918.1, forward strand.
ACTAACTGGATATGATGAATGGGTGCAGGGTGAGGGCTAATGATGCTTATTCTGAACATAATGAAGATGCAACTTGAAACCTTTAATGTGAAAACAGAAAAGTTACTGTATTGGATAACACTATAGCCAGTGTTGTTCCTGAACGCGTTCATTGAACGAAAGTTCATGAATTCGTTCATAGTTTTGGTGAACGTGAACTGAACGTACTGTATTACTGCCTGATGAACGATACTGTGAACGCGTTCATTCTGGTGTCTGTGAACGACACGTTCACTCTTTTTAATTTTGTTCAATAAGGTGCCAGATTTCTAGAGACTTCCAGGCGATAAATACACCGTTAACAGTCCTGTATCCAATTGCTGCGTGTGCTTCCTTTTACTGTCTATGCCTGGCAAGTGTGAGAGCGCCAAAGTTGCGTAGAGGCCGAGAGTGGTATTGCAGACATATAGAGATTTAGAAAAGATTATAGCTAGTTCATTTTTTGGCACTGTGAACTTAGTTCAAAATTTTGAATTATGAACTATGAACTGAACTAGTTCATGTACAAAGTGAACTTTGCCAACACTGACTATAGCATTGTATAGCAATTTTAAAGTGATTTTAAATAGCGCTTCAATCTAGACATAGAATTTTAAATTTCATGATATAGATATATGGGACACTGTAAGGAAACTGTTCCACTTCTATTAATGTGGCTGAACATGGATTATTACTTACATTAGTTGCAGATGTAATTGTGCAAGTGTAGTGGTTTTAGTGGGCCACTGTTTACATTTATCTCACCCTTCAAGCATTAAAATGCCATAATGTTTAACTGTGAGCTTTAATCTATATCGCATAACAGGCTAATCTATGATGCTTTGGAATGTATTCATCACGATTAGCAACTCTCATGGCCAAAGTAAAGGCAGGGGATTTCTGCACATTAATTAGGTGTGGTCAGCAATCCACCATGATGAAAGATATGCAAACAGAGAGGGAGGGAGAGAAAGCCAGAGAGAAAGAGTCTGTAGTCCTTCATTACGTGAAAATTGATAAAATGTAAAGCAAATAATTAGGAATAAGCAGTTAATTTGTGGCTGAACTCTAAGCAATAAATATGTATTAGCACTAATGAGCACTTACGCTGGGTTGAGGAAAAGGCCAGGTCTGTTCGGCTAATTAATCTCTGCCGAGAAAAGCAATACAAAGAACCAGCACCAATCTGAGCCACCAGGTAAAATGGATGTGCAGCGTAACTATGACAACTAGACATAATTGTCGCTCCAACCAATGTTTTTGTATTACGTTGTGACATGGCCTACATTAGCAATGTAAGTGGATGGAACAAACTTCGGCTGATGTGAAAACTAATTATCTACAAGCAGATGTCAACAGGTGTCAAACGTCCAGCTGTGTTACTCATCGTCGCAAAGAGAAACGCGGTGAAATTAGCTGTTTTAAAAATATAAAACTTGTATACCATGCCATTTATATCCACTTTAAACACTCCACGTTTACAGTCTGCCAAACAAGACTCTGGC
>NC_137918.1:5477306-5479806 GCF_963457725.1 Sprattus sprattus
GTTATGTATTTCAGTGAGGCGCTCCATGGGACGCCTCAGTTGGATGCTTGGCCCAATTTCCCAGTTGGGGAAGGTAATGCATTTGAGAAGAGTGCTGTGTTTGGGGCTTAGTCAGCTGCTTGTCCCATTTAGTGCTGTTGTGCTGTTGTGTGCTGTTGTGTCTCTCTCACACTCACACACACACATACACACTTACACACGCACATACACACACACACACACACACACACACACACACACACACACTAACACACACACACACACACACACACACACACACACACACATTAACACACACACTTTCTGTTTATCTATCTATCTACCAGTCTTCTCTCTCTGTGTCTCATCATCTTCATCACCAATCATCAACCATCAGCATCATCACCAGCATCATCACCATCATCATCATCATCACCATCACCTTCATCATCATTATCATCATCATCATCATCACCATCGTCCATCAGCACCATAACCAGCATCATCATCATCATCATCATCATCACCGTCATCACCGTCATCACCATCATCATCGTCATCAGCAGCAGCAGAAGCATTCTGCTTCTGAATCTATTTCAGTCTACCTCTACCTGGCAGCAAGCCTGAACGGCTGAAGTTTCAGGTAGCAGCAGACCTAGGTGGATGAGGCCCAGAACAGGCACAGATGAGGGTCAAATCCCTCACAGAAACAGATGTGGGTCCATTCCCTCACAGAAGAAGATGAGGGTCCAATCCCTCACAGAAGCAGATGAGGGTCCAATCCCTCACAAAACAGATGAGGGTCCAATCCCTCACAGAAGAAGATGAGGGTCAACTCCCTCACAGAAACAGATGAGGGTCCAAACCCCTCACAGAAGCAGATGAGGGTCCAATCCCTCACAGAAGACGATGAGGGTCAACTCCCTCAAAGAAACAGATGAGGGTCCAATCCCTCACAGAAGAAGATGAGGGTCAACTCCCTAACAGAAACAGATGAGGGTCCAATCACTCACAGAATAAGATGAGGGTCAACTCCCTCACAGAAACAGATGTGGGTCCAATCCCTTATAGAAGCAGATGAGGGTCAAATCCTTCCAAAAGCAGATGAAGGTTTATCCCCTATGGAAGCAGATGAGGGTCAAATCTCCCACAGAAGCACTTGTGTCGGGATGCTGGGGAACAAAGATCAAGGAGCTAATGTTGTTCCACTGACTGAATGAGTCAAATTTCACACTTAGTCTGGCACGCTACGCAAAACTTGGCTCTGATTAAAGAGACTACGTCACACAACACACACACACACACACCTACATCTATATGCGTTTTGCATTCTGAGTATAATTTATTCTGCAGACTCATTTGGTTTAAACATTCAGTTTAGATGGGTTTCCAAATTCTGTGAACCGTCTGATATTTACACTCCTCTCTTTTTTTCCCAAAGCAGTTGTGATGAGTTCCTTGGCTTTAAAAACAGAACTTTTTTATTCACAGCAGTCGTGCCGCCATCTGTTCCTCTCCTTTCATTCAGGCAGTGTGCAGACACCCCGTCACTGATGTGCCTACCTTGATTAAAAAGAAAACAAATTGAAAGACAAGCGGCCTTTTACAGGCATACACACAAACACACACACACACACACGTACACTAGGGAATACAATTCCATAACGCAATCGCTTATATTCCATGCTATGTGTGGATATTTAATTCCATATAATCAGAGATGAATGCACGCTATTACCTTGCTTTTAATGCCTCTCAAAGTGAGAATTACTGAATAACGAAGAGGTTTGTTGTGTGTGTGTGTGTGTGTGTGTGTGTGTGTGTGTGTGTGTGTGTGTGTGTTTGTGTGTGTGTGAGTGAGTGTGTGTGTGTGTGTGGATGCGTGTGACTGTTACTGAATAAATGAGAGGTTGGGTGTGGGGATGTGGTATTTGATGAACATTGCTTTCTACAAAGCAGCATCCTCTGCAAAGCCTGCAAGGTTTACTTAATGTATATCTCTGCCAATTAGAAATGCAAGCTGCTGGGGCAGCCCAGACAGATGGGTTTAATAACAGCTTCTATAGGAGAGAGAGAGAGCGCTTAGAAAAACTCTTTCCTTGGGAGACAAACTGGAGTGGCTCCATTGATAGGTCCACTGCAGACGGATTGGAGACGCACGCTGTGGACTGTATCGCCGCTCCATATTAAAGTATGATGCATGATTGAAATAGCAGAGAATTGCATTCCCCCCGCAGTAATATGTCATTTAAATACAGCCCGCCACGGGCTCGCATAAGCACGCATACCAACTGAAGCACACACACACACACACACAGACACACACACACACACATACACACACTCATTTTCAGACGTCCAAAATCCCACTCACACTCACAGATGACAAAACCCACAGGCAAATCCAGTGACATTGTTGCTATTGAACGAGGGAGAGCGTGAAATATAGTCGGCGCGCATGCAGATTGGGTTGTTCCTGGGGACTTACCCGTCCACGTGTGCCCCCTGCACTGCGGCCCGT
>NC_137918.1:5484806-5504806 GCF_963457725.1 Sprattus sprattus
TTATTAATGGTCTGCTTGTCTGCCTACTATCTGCATACCCAATTCGTAAGGATATTTATTGCCAGCATTCCTCTCACATTACAGCTGTCGTAAGCAATACGTCTTTTAAATAGGCTAAGCTAGCTGCCTCTGAGAGCTATCACCCGCGGAGGCTACTATCTAAGGTGCCTTCCTGCAAATCGAGAGCAGTTGGGGGTTCAATGTCTTGCTCAAGGACACTTAGACACTTGGTGAGGAGGACTCAGGATCGAACTAGCATGAGGGATTTTACTCCTGGAATAAGGGATTGAGAGACGAATGGAAAGGACTGAGTGTGTGTGTGCATGTGAGTGTATGTGTATTTATACATTAAGTGATTTTTCCGTTGAATGTACGGAAGGAGAGCTTTATTAATGGTCTGCTAGTCTGCCTACTATCTGCATACCCAATTCGTAAGGATATTTATCGCCGGCATTCCTCTCACATTACAGCTGTCGTAAGCAGTACGTCTTTTAAATAGGCCAAGGAAGCTACCTTTACATTCCGGTTGCTATCACTTATTTAGATTTACTGACGAAAAATGTTCCAGGGACACTTCTGGAATCTGTAATCAGCAACTAGTGATTTTAGATCAGGGCAAATGTATGAACCAATCAGTAAAACCCAAAAGAAGCGGTGCCTGCCAATCAGATTGCATATAAACAGCCTATCACGTGGATTGGTTTTATTCGGATGCCTAAACCTGGCAAAGGAATAGAGCACTTTTGAGCATGGGATAAGATCTACAAGAAGTGTATATATAGTTGCCATGTAGATAGTTCTTATAGACCTTTCCCCAAGGTGCTGTGAGAACTGCTAGAAAGTCCCCTGTATGTATATATATATTTTATATGGTAAATTATATTTATAAAGGGCTTTTCTACTTACAGAGCGATCAAAACACTTTACACATTAATGCCACAGTCATCTACCCATTCATACAATGGCGGAGACTACTTTTTATTGTGCCTACCTGCACGTCGGAAGCGGTTAGGTTTTTAATGTCTTGCTGAAGGACACCTGGGGAGAAGGACTGGGGATAGAACTAACATCTTTTCGATTGCTGAGCAACTCCCCTACCTCCTGAACCACCGTCTCCTTCATAACATCTGTTCAATACCTATCTGTGTAACTATCTGAATCTGCTATGAAAGCCCTTTATATGTATCCAGTGGCATAGTGGTAGTGATGCTGGGTTCCTTGCTAAATCTGTTGCACTCGTATGTTTTGAACATAACCTAGTTTTCTCCATCTGTTTTATCATTGTAAGAACCAGTTCTGTCAAGCTTCATCATCTGTTATAACCATTTCTTTTCTCGTTGAATCTGTGCTTTTGTTGCTGCGTCTTGTGTAGTACTTGAGACACCGGCATTCATCTTTCCATCGTCTCATTAGTCTATGTCACATGTTCCTCTGTCACAGCTCGAGTGCATAGCGTGCGTGTGTGTGTGTTTGTGTGTGTGTATGGTTGTGTGTATGAGTGTGTGTTTGTGTGTGTTTGTGTGTGTGTATGGTTGTGTGTATGAGTGTGTGTGTGTGTGTGTGTGTGTGTTTCTGTGTGTTTGTGTGTGTGTGTGTGTGTGTGTGTCACAGCTCTAGTGCATAGTCTTTGTTGTGTTCGCATGTCAGCAGCTGAGATGCAAGATGATGAATCACACACAGACATTTCCACACTGATGACAAACAAACCTTAAGATGAGGAGTACTTCTGAGTGGAGAGGAGAGGGACGCATTCAGTTTCACATACAATTGTCTCTCTGAGGCCTCTCTCTCTCTCTCTCTGTCTCTCTCTCTCTCTCTCTCTCTCTCTCTGTCTCTCTATCTCTCTGTGTCTCTCTCTATATCGTTTTCTCTCTCTAGCTATCTCTCTGTTTCTTTCTCTCACTCTGTCTGTTTGTCTCTTTGAGCCTCTCTCTCTGTTTCTCTGTCTCTCTCTCTGTTTCTCTGTCTCTCTCTCTGTCTCTTTATCTCTCTCTCGGTCTGTCTGTCTGTCTGTCTTTCTCTGTTTCTCTCTCTCTCCACTCTCTCTATCTCTCTCTCTCTGTCTCTCTGTCTCTCTCTCTCTACTGTCTCTTTTTCTGACATGTTACGCACCAGTGGAATGGGGGGTATGCTTGGGAATGAAATAAGCGGGAGGAAGAGGAGAGAAAAAGAGAGGATTTTCCCCTTGCAGAGGATTGTGGGATTGTGGGGAATTCAGCATGATGTGGTGAGAGGGGAGCAGATGGGATTTGCGCTCCGTCTGTGACGGTGCAGAGGAGAGAAGAGGAGAGAAGAGGAGGGGAGAGATGAGAGAGAGAGGAAAGAGAGAGGGGAGGAGAGAGGAGAGAGGAGAGGCTGAGGAGACGCCTGGCCCGGCTCGCAGACCTGAGCCAAATCTGTTCCAGTGTCCAGAGGTATTAGGGCTTCTGGGAGTGCATGCTATGCATTTGCAGACACGTTGAATGTGTGTGGTGTGTGTGTGTGTGTGTGTGTGTGTGTGTGTGTGTGTGTGTATGTTTGTGTGTGTGTGTGCCTGTGTGTGTGTGTGTGTGTGTGTGTGTGTGTGTGTGTGTGTGTGTGTTTGTGTGCCTGTGTGTGTGTGTGTGTGTGTGTGTGTGTGTGTGTGTGTGTGCCTGTGTGCCTGTGTGTGTTTTTGTGTGTCTGCGTGTGTGATAGAGTGAGAGAGAGGCGAGGAAGGAAAGAATAAAGCTTTGTTCTGTCTGATTAGTTTTATTTTTTTGTTTTTTAAGCTTCTTTTGTCAGCTTTCATCACTGAATCATCACCGCATTTCAGCTTTGTACAACACACTCAAACACACAGTAACAACATAAACAACAATGCTTAAGTAGAACTTATAGAACTTCCCACTTTCAATTTGCAAATCAGCTAACAAAAGCTAACACAAGGCTTTTGATTCATGACAAGTAAAGGAGACTAACTTTAAATACAAAATGGCCGCACTTACCTTGTGTAATATGCGGCTGAGTGTAGATGGAAGGCCTCCAGCAAGAAGTCAACAGTTAATTGAGTGAGAAACATCCTCCCCATGACTCCCTGGCACCTCAGGAGGGTCTTGAGGACACATCATTACACACTGATTTTACTCATTTCTTTATTTACCAACAGGGGGCCAGGCTTGCTCAAGTGGTAAAAGACAGTGAGCGTGTGTATGTGTGTGTGAGAGTGTGTGCGTGTCTGTATGTGTGTCTCCGTCTATCTGTAAATGTGTGTGTGTGTGTGTTTGTGTGAGTGTGTAAGGCTCTAAATTGCAGGCCAAGAATCTTTGGATTGGAAAACACAGATGGCCTTCTAGTTACAATTATTCTGCAGTAATTAGGTGGAGGTCAGTTGTTCACAGGTTATACCTCTAAAAACATTCCAGAGAAAATGTCCACTAGGTTAACTTTTCTTACACTCCTGCTGATGTTTCTATCTTTATCCCTCTGTTTCTGGTTCTCTCCCTGTGCTTTTCCACACAAGGGATAAACTAAGGGCAGGGTAATTGAATTAAGGGTACTAAGTGTGATATTGCATTAGAAGATGATTTCTTTGTTGTGTCTGGGTTCATTTGAATGGTCTTAGTCTGAGTGGTTCAGTGGTCTCAGTTCTGCGGCTGAATAGATTAGTTTAAACATAAATCTCAGAAACATGGGAATTTTAGACTGAACGCTGCAGGTAACCCCCCTCTGGAGATGACAGACCCCTCTATTTGTCTGTGTGACTGTGTGATCCCTATCGGTGTAAACATCAAATTCCATGTAGTTATACCAGATGTAGGACTAAATGAACTGGGTATGTAAGCGGAAGATGTCACAGGACTTCTGTAGCCAGAGACTCCACACTACACACTCAGTCTATGTGTGTAGCCATCATCCTCTGGCAGCCAGGTATGTTCATACTCTCTGAAAGCTTGGATATTTTATATGACTTCTGTTACGTAACTTTAGAATATTCACTTTAGACCAGTTTGAATGTATAACTGAATTAGTAACTTCAACCTGACAAAATAAATTGGGATGCTTTGATCCACCTCTCAAGAAATAAGAGAAGTATCACTCAGTAACGGTGTTTCGGCAACAACTGACTAGAATAAGTTTCAAACCAAAACGCAGTGATGTAAGTCTTTAGGCACCTGGCTAATCACCTGGGTTGGATACGATGCAGCAGAGCTGTTACATTGTATTATACAATGGTGGATTGCCGTCCAGCCTCTGCGCTGGACCGAATGGTTATACTGAGATTGCATGGCAGCTTGGCATTCTGTCCCTGAGCCGCTTTGGTCTAACATACTGGTAAGCCCTATGGCAGCACTGCAGCCTCTGAGCCCCTTCTCCAGAACTAGAAACAGGTTGTGTCAGTGGAATATGCCAAAATGGCAGAAAACGGCAGTGGCAATATCCTGTGCGAACACTATTCCTAGAGGAAACCAGTTATTAAAAAGTAAGAGGGGAATTCGTCATAACAGATTGTAGGCATCCACAAGAACTGAGCCTAGGTCAGACAAGTGGCAATATAGCATTATAACAGCAGTGACTAAGGCTGATATCCTCAATTGAGTGGAGTCAGATTCATTAAATGTACCCAGGGACAGGGTCCTTTACAGTAATAAAATATTGCAATTCAAAGCACAGAAAAGAGAACATGCAGAAACCTTCGCCCACTCTCCATTCTGTTCTTGGTCTGGAAAGTGGCTACTTGTGTGTGTGTGTGTGTGTGTGTGTGTGTGTGTGTGTGACAGAGTGAGAAAGACATGTCAGTGGTGTGTTAGTGAGTGTGTGTGTGTGTGTGTGTGTGTGTGTGTGTGTGTGTGTGTGTGTGTGCGTGCGTGCGTGTGTGTGTGTGTGTGTGTGTGTGTATATTGGGGGGTAAATGGAAACACAGTGTTACACAGGATGGATGGATGGCTGGCTGGCTGACCAGCGCCCGCTGGTACCATTCCCTGTCCAACATTTCCACACGTGGTGTTTGCTTGTGCTGTATATTATGATAAAGTGGCTCTAATTCCAGCTGCCATCCCTGACATCTTTCTCCATAACCACACCAATCTGTGTGTCCCCTCCAATAGGATCCTCATCAAAGTGACAGGTTGCAGTCCGCTTGTCAGGGCCTCTTGACAACCCCCCACCTAACACATCATTAGCTTATGCATACCAACACATGCTAACACATATGGTGCCTTCCATCAGTGTTTGAGTGTTTGTGTGTGTGTGTGTATGTGTGTGTGTAGGTGTGTGTGTGTTGGACAGGTCTGTGTACTCTAAATGGTAATTCTGGTTCTCCTGTGACTGTTCCTCTCCTGAGGAACTTAAATCAAGAGGACGCCCATCCTCATACATTAGTAGGTTGCCTTCAGGCAGTGTGTGTGTGTGTGTGAGTATATGTGTGTGTGTGTGGGTGCATGTGTGTGTGCCTGTGTGTGTGTGCGTGCATGTGTGTGTGCGTATGTGTGTGTGCGTGTGTTTGTGTCTGTGTGTGTGAGTGTAGTGTCGACAAAGGGGGAGGTGTGTGAGGTAATTTTTTTTCTTCCCCCATTCCCAAGAGTAATCAGACCAGATTGGAGAAATCACTTCAGTGCTCACAAAGGGAACTAAATACGTGGTGACATGAATAAACCCCCGCGTGTAAGACCCACCGCCACCCCATGATGCTCCGTGATGTGAGGGGGGGGGGGGGGGGGGGGGGGGATGGATAGAGGCTATATGGAGGCAGTTTTTACCCCTGCATTTATGACTCCCCACAAAAAACGGCTTACATTGCTCTGAATCTACACCTGGCCCTAAACATCCACTAATATTGACCTGGATCCATCCCTAAAGACCCACTGATATTGACCTTGATCTGGCCCTTAAGAACTGCTGATATTGAACTAGAGCTGTCCCTAAAGAACTGCTGTTATTGACCTGGTTCTTTCCTAGATGCCCTTGGACTAGATCTGGCCAGGATGTTACCCCAGACAACCACTAGAACTGGTCCGGCAGCGTGTCAGAACTGGGTAAGGTCTACTTCAGAGACATCAGACACTGCTGTCTGCGCTGCTGTCTGAGCTCTTGATTTCCCTGTGCTGCGCTCCTGTGCTGCTGTGTTGCTGTGTAGCTGCGCTCCTGTGCTGCGCTCCTGTGTTGCTGGGTTGCTGTGTTGCTGTGTTGCTGTGTTGCTGTGTAGCTGTGTAACTGCGCTCCTGTGCTGCTGTGTTGCTGTGTTGCTGTGTAGCTGCGCTCCTGTGCTGCTGTGTTGCTGTGTTGCTGTGTTGCTGTGTAGCTGCACTCCTGTGCTGCGCTGCTGTGTAACTGTGTAGCTGTGCTCCTGTGCTGCACTCCTGTGCTGCTGTGTTGCTGTGTAACTGCACTCCTGTGCTGTGCTCCTGTGTTGCTGTGCAGCTGCGCTCCTGTGCTTCTGTGCTGCTGTGCTGCTGTGTTGCTGTGTTGCTGTGTAGCTGTGCTGCTGTGTTGCTGTGTTTCTGTGTAGCTGCGCTCCTGTGCTCCTTTGTGGCTGTGTTGCTGTGTAGCTGTGCTCCTGTGCTGCTGTGTTGCTGTGGTGCTATGGTGTGTTGTGTGGCATGCCAGCCACAGCGGAGGCTCTGGGAGGTCTGAAACAGTGTGTGGGCTCCCAGGAGTATGGCTACAGGAGATGGAAAATTAGATTTGTGGAGCTCTTCACCTCTAAACCATTACCTCATCCAGTACCCCTCAACACAGTCCTCAGATGGGAGTGTGTGTGTGTGTGTGTGTGTGTGTGTGTGTGTGTGTGTGTGTGTGTGTGTGTGTGTGTGTGTGTGTGTGTGTGTGTGTGTGAGTATGTGTGTGTGTGTGTGTGTGTGTGTGTCTGCATCGTTCAGATGCTAGGGCTGTGTGTGTAAATGTCTGTATGTGTGTGTGGGTGTTTGTGTCATTTCTCCGTGAGTGTTTTGGGGATGAACAATCTGCATAAAGAATCGTTAAATAACACCTCAAACATGGCAGACACTAGTCATCAAAGCACACTGCTCCTCCGTGTTGATATATTGCAAGAGTTCATATAATTTCTTCTTATTTGTGAACCAAACAAAATGTGGCCATTGGAAAAAAAAATCTAATTTTCAAAGCCGACTATATATATTTCACCCTCAATATTGCAGTGTTCCTTGATTTATGTTCTTATTAGAGAGGTCAGATCATTCTCAGTGATATTTATAGTCATAAGAGCCAGGGTAATAAAAGTGAGTTTGGCATATTTAAGTGTTTTCATTAGTTTCAGACATGTTGCTTTAAAAACAGATGCTTTGGAAAGGAAAGTACAAAAGTCCCTGGGGTCACACTCACACTGTGTGGAAATCAAAACAAATGTTGTTGTAACCATAGAGATGTCTCAGGGACACATTATTCAGGTTTGGAAGAAATGATACACTGACTAAACCAACAAGAGCGCAATAAAACCCATCTTCTCAACAAACAGGAGAAAACAAATCACTGCATCTGGACCTTTGTCGAACACAAATAAAAGTGATGACAGAAGGAAAAGTATTTTGTTTTGTTTATTTCTCTCTTAGATTTGTTTAGGGGGAATACTAAACAGACTTCCGTCTCATACTCTCTTGTAGCGGATGGTACACAATCTTGAGAAGGAATGCGAAAACTGTCGCATGAATTGTGTGCTTTCATTCCAGTAAGACCCTGATGTCAACATAATAAGACATCATTGCTAAATGTCTCCTTTTTGTACCCCTCCATCAAAGGACGGATATAGTTTTGTCACACACATGTCATGGTGAATATCATGCCATTAGACATTGTGCCATGCTGAATATAGTGCCACGATGCCATTATCAGTAATTGTGCTTTTTTTTTTCAACCATCACAGTTTATGTCAAAAATTGATATGGTTTGTTAGCATCATACAGTTAGCACTGAACATTTACATTTAGATTCATAGACCTTTATCCAGAGCGATTTAAGCTATATTTCAGCTGCCATCACCTTTTTGTTGTTAACACCTTGCTTTACCCACTGTGCTACAGCCGTGCCATGACATACCTTAACATGTTTGCGATGAGATGTCACACACATTTTGACAGTGTGCCCAAGTATTGTATCGCTGTGTTATGGGAATAGAACATTTGTAAGGAAAAAACAAAACAAAAAACTACACTTGTGATGTTTTTTATGACACAAGTATTGAGGAAATATGTAGGAAGCTCCATAGAATCGGTGATGAAACAAAACAGATACTCAAATTACACCACAAACTGCAAAGGCCTAAACACAGGCTGAAAATCACATAACAGATCCCTGCTTTTAACAAAATAGGTGACAATTGGCATGCTGTTACCATTGCCAATCCCTAATATGACATTTAGCAGAAGGAGGAGGAAACCAAGGTTTGATGATCCATTTTTATTGCATTCACAGAGAAGAATGGCAGACCTACATTCTTCCCCAATCCTTCCTTATTATTGTTCATATCAATATTCCTCTGTCTTTTTCTTTGGTGCCAAAGTGTTGTCATGACGGAGCGAGGGGGGGATGAGAGGAGAGAGAAAAAGAAAGGAGGATAGAGCTGTGTTGTGTCAGAGGGTTCTGAACCCCAGCTATTATCTCTCTCCTTTGATTTTCTTTCCTTTTGTGTCCTCCCGCACTTGTTTATTCGCTGTCTGTATCCAATTAGAAGAGTAAGGGGATAGAAGTGTGAAGTGACACACACTCACACACACTCTCGCACACACACACACACACACACACACACACACACACACACACACCAAACACACAAACACACACACACACACACACACACACACAGACACACACACTCTTGCACAGACACACACACACACAATCACACACACACACACTTGCACACACATGCTCACACATACACAGACACACACACACACACACACACACACACACACACACACACACACACACACACACAAACACACACACACACACACACACACACACACACAAACACACACACACACACACACACACACACACACACACTCACACACACCCAAACACAGAGGCTGCAGACTCACCATTCACTGTCTGTGATATGAGGCACTCTAAGTTATTAGTGGCATTATGATGGAAATTCAGCGTTGCTAATGTTTCCCATTTAATGGCTGTCTCTTAATTATTACACGTCCAGGCTGTGCAATTAAAAATAACTTCAAAGACAAATGTAATGCTCTAAAAATACTGAGCAAAACATGATTCACTAAAAAAATTGGGGTTAACACACACACACACACACACACACACACACACACAGAAAGGTACTTCAAGCAACTCATGAGGAGTGGAGACACACGTTACACAAGACAGTTCATTTGCATGTGTCCATCAATATTTGTATAATGGCAAAAACTTAAAAGATTTTAAAAGTAAGACTGCAATTTTGTGTAGTGTCATATTTCACTCAGGCAATCTGCAGCTGCTCTTTGAGTTGTGTGTGTGTGTGGGGAGGGGTGGTCTGTGTGTGTGTGTGTGTGAGAGAGATAGTGTGTGTGTATGTGTGTGTGTGTGTGTGTGTGTGTGTGTGTGTGTGTGTTATTGTGCGTGCTTGCACATGTGTGTCCATCAAACCAAAGGCAGTCTAGCCCATCAGAGCCTTTCTTCATTATAACAAACAAACAGATCAAATAAATAAATAAATCAAAACCAAACAATCGTGTCATTTCCCTGATTATGGATATTTTTATCCTGCTTCAGACTGATGAACAACCTCATTTCCCTCCTGTGCCTGTGCGCCTGATTGGCCGATGAGGGATGTTAATTGGCAATTAGGACGGGCCTACAACACCAGTCGCCACGACGATCACTGGTGACTGACTCAGACAACACCTGACCACACAACAGTGACGGTGTAAACAGGGGAGAAGGGGAGGGGAGAAAAGAGAGAGGGAAAGGGAGAAAGGGAGAGAGTTGGTAACTGATCAACAGTGGCCCAATAAGTAGGGAGGAGGGGGGTGGAAAAAGGGAAAGAAATAAAGGGAGAGACAGAGAGAGAGAGAGAAAGAAAGCCAGACAGAGAGAGCGACAGAGAGAGTTGGTAACTCTGCATAACGACAACATAAATAGGGGGGAAAGAGAGAACGAAGGAGGGAGGGAAAGAGAGAAACATAGTTGGTAACTATGCATAACAATGACAGAATAAGTAGGGATGCATGAAGACAAAGAGATGAAGAGAGAGAGAGGATAAGAAAGAGATGAAAACAAAGAGAGAACAAGAAAGAAAACAAGGAACATGGAGACAGAGAATGCAGGTGAGAGAGAGCAGGAAAGAAAAGTGTGAGAGAGAAGAGGAGAGATATTGATACCACCTCATAATCATTACTATTGACCGAAACACTAACAGCCAATAAGCGCATCGGTACATTTGTGTGTAAATGTATGGATCTTTGTCACAGAGGCTGCGTCCAGAAAATGACACCGTCTCACTGGTGAAGCTTCGGTTGACATCGATGCAGACAGGCAGTCGAAACACCAGGGTAGACAGTCTGAGCTTCCGAAAAAAAAAGTTGAGAAAAGGACAAAATAAAGAGAACCTCTATGAGTGTACTGAGAACCCTTCAACCTGAAGGTGTGATTGTGTTAAGTGTGTGTGTGTGTGTGTGTGTTTGTGTGTGTGTGTGTGTGTGTGTGTGTGTGTGTGTGTGTGTGTGTGTGTGTGTGTGTGTTTGTGTGTGTGCGTGTGTTTTTGTTTTCTATTCTTAATAAATCATAGCAAATGGGAATATCAAGATATGACTCATACCCCACTTACAACTTTTATCTTTCACGTGTTTTTTGCCTCTTCCGCCATCCCACACACTCAGTGTGCAAGCTGTGAAGGACCTCTCCACCCTGGCAAACACAGGAAGGAATTTTCTGTTTTCATACACAAAGGAATGATGCCATTTCGTCGGTAAGAATGAAACCAATTCTGTACAAAACAGTATTTAGACTTTGGTGTAGGCCCCACGTCTCCAGCCGTCTAGTTTTCAGTGGATTACAGGGATGAGTCTGGCTTGCACAATACATTTTAGAAACATACACACATACACACAGTGCTGTGAAATACTATGCACTAGTAAAGAAGCTGAATCACACACAGACACACACACACACACACACACACAGACACACACACACACACACACACACACACACGTACACACACACACACACACACACACTCTATCTTGTGTGTACACAATACCCTTATTCCAGGCCAGACTATGCAGGCTTACCCCTCTGCTTAGTACAGCTGTTTGTTAGGTTATAAAGGTGATTCATATAGGCGGAGTGGAAATGATTTGATCACAACATGGCCCCTTTTTCTCATATTCCACTTCACCCAGCCCTTTCAGTAATAGCCTGTCTAAGTCCAAATTGAGCTTATGTGATCGCAAGCTTATTTGATCAAATATCACCACAGGCTTTCGAGCGCACCCTTAGCCCTTGCAATAAACATCGCATGATTAAAACAAGGCCCTTGAATCGCGCATGTCTGATAGCTAGGCTACTTGTTTGAGCATTTGGGATGCACAGGCTGAAATTCTCATTTCCGCTTGAGAGGATTCAAGGGGGGCAGGGCCAAGCTTGTCATTTCAGCTTTTAAGTACGTGGTAAATAGCCTACATTTAATGGCCCAGAACTACACTTCACAACAACGACAGCAAAAAATTGAACCAATGATTTTGTATATGGTGTCAACCTCCTTTTAATAATAGTAATTGACTCCTATCAAGGCGCTAGTAAGTGTGTCCATGAGTGGAGCAACTTTGCTGGTGTGCCTGTACAACACAATTAACTTTCAGCACTCTAATGTGAGGGGCAATTATTCAGATGTCCCTCATTAAGACTTGGCACTGACGAATAGAGGTATTAGGCCTCACTTTCTCTTTCGGAGACCAAACAACGTTTACATCCTTGCATTAACGATAATAATGGACGCCACGCCATCCTTTGGCTTGTCCCTTGCGCGTATGTTTTATACATTACTCATTCTGATGTGGGCACAGTGCATCCGCACAGAGACATATGGCGTCTGAGACAGCGAGCCAGTGTACGGATGGCACTCGAAACCACGCGTAGGGGATGCCCGGCCTAACATGATTGATCACGCTTGTCGGGCGCTAATGATTGCATTAATAGGCGTGCTAGTGGTACTGATAAGAGGCCGAGTTGTTTGCCAATGTACAGTATGTGTTCTCTTTATAGTGCTTTTGTAGTTGACGAGCAATGATTAATTGATGGATTGTACATGGGAGAAGGGTGAATTGCAAGGACAAAAACAGGAAATTAAGACCAAAGGACCAGATTTGTTGCGACTGTGACATGAGCCAAGTCCTTATGCTTCGTTTAGCAGAGGTTTATGCGAGTTTAATATTTTAGTAGCTGCTTGCCATGTATGCAACCTATTCTATGCTATGTTTGCTCTTTGTGGGATTTATCATCACATCTCACAAATACACTCAAACTCACTCTTCATAGATTTGTCATAGCAAAGACTTTGGGCCAGTCAATGTTTGTGTACTTGTGTACTTGTGAACTTCTACCCAAAGCAAATTGTGTCCAGGTCATTTTGGGAACTGGTTATGTTCTAAACCCTAGGCATTTTAAGCCCTTGTAACTCCCCTGGCTCAGCATTTGTTGTTTTTAGTTCTTATAAATGTGCTGGGGGTGTCCAATTTGCAGTCATCTGTTATGCTTAGCTCAGACAATACTGCTTTAAAACCGCACAGATGATGCTTCAAATGCATCTATATCGGGTTTGTATCGTTGTCAATGCTGCTTTAGAACCACACAGATGATGCTTCAAATGCATCTATACCAGGTTTGTATCGGAGTCAATGATGCTTTAAAACCACACAGAGGATGCTTCAATGATGCTTTAAAACCACACAGAGGATGCTTCAATGATGCTTTAAAACCACACAGATGATGCTTTAAATGCATCTATACTGGGTTTGTATCGGTATCAATGATGCTTTAAAACCGCACAGTGGATGCTTTAATGATGCTTTAAAACCACACAGATGATGCTTCAAATGCTTCTATATTGGTGTTTGTATCGCTGTCAATGCTGCTTTAAACCCACACAGAGGATGCTTCAAATACATCTATACTGGGTTTGTATCGGTGTCAGTCTAAGTGAGTTTGTGATTTCATCATCTGATGTTTTAGAGGTCACTCATGCTAAGATCAGATATTTGTCTTTTGTTAAGTGGCGTCTTGCTGACGTGTAGGCAGGAGGAGCTGACGTGCAGGCAATCTAAACAGTCATGGGAGTTGCTTTAAAGATGAGATCTCTCCCAGTAATGGCACAGACAGGTGTTGTATCTGATAGTTGTGACTAGATGGTGAAAAATCATCTTTTGATAAGATCGCTCAAACCCCTTGAAAATGACAAGCCATTGTGAACGAAAGCCTCACTTCAGGCGGAGTTCCTCACTATGTTTTACTACTCATAAAAAACAACTTCTTATTCCTGAAGCATTACTGTGGCACCCCTCACTGAACTGACGTGTTTGTATGCCCTAACTGGCATTTATAAGAGGTGGAATTTCTTTAAAGCAGCTGGCCGGCATTCTGAAAAGCTAACAAGACTTTTTCAGACATTTCTCTTTTATTCACACAAACATCCGCCGCTGAATTCTGTCTCGGTGGGTCTCCAGGGGAAGACTATCATAATAATAATTCCTACATTCCCAGCCGCACAGAGTCCGGCTTTCCAACAGGAGGAGTTCCTAAGCGACAGCCTTAGAGAGGTTCCGAGTCTGTGGGATCCGCGTTGATCCCGACATTTTGCACCTCCTCCACCTCTTACATAAGACGACGTCTTCAACACGGTGTCCTCTCCTCTACCATGCTGTACTGTACATCTGAGCATGTTTGCCAGCTCATAGAGCCCCCCATTTACATATGCACACAATTCCGCTGGACGGGAAGGAAGCCGGGAGAGGAGAGGTGCTACTGAGAGCGCTGTGGTAATTACATGTTTGCTTTGAGCACATCAGTATAATCCACCATCATTTCTCTCTCCTGCCCTGCTGTGCGCTGTGGAAGGAAATCACAGCCGCTCCTATAAGAGGAGGAGGAGGAGGAAGAGGTGGAGGAGGATGTGGAGGTGGAGGTAGAAGAGATTAAGACATGCAAGCAAGCCTGAAAGACAGCTCCTGTTGATTCCTATTTAATAGACTTCCCCAGGTTTCCAGGTTTGTGTATGTGTGTGATTGTGAGAGAGTGTGTGTGTGAGAGAGCAGTTGTGTGAGTGAAGGGTAAACTGGGAATGAGCTGAAAAGGGAGGGTGTGGGTGGGGGTGGGGGTGGGGGATTTTCAAAGATATTCACTTTCATGCAATGAGATAGCTGCTGCAGGATGATGAAAAATTCAGCGATGATCTAAGGCCCCCCACCCCTCTTTACTCCGTTTTTTACCCCACACCACCACCCCCCAACTCCTCACTTTGCCACTCTACCCCTCATACACCCCCCTCCCCCGCCACCCCAAAACCCCCACTCACCTCAAAGGCTTTCCTGAGTAATGACATGACTCCAATCACAGTGTCACGTCACCTGGTTAAGAAACATCAAACGTGAGCGCAGAGAATGAGAGATCGAGAACCTCGCGGACAAAGAGTTAGCAGACAGCCAGAGTGGTGGAAAGGAATAAAGAGAGGAGAGGAAAGGAAACAAGAGAACAAAACATTTCACACACACACACACACACACACACACACACACACACACTCACACACACAAATACGCACACACACACACATGCACACACTCACACACACACACACATACACACACTCACACACACACTCACACACACACACGCGCACACACACACACACACACACACACACACTCACACACACACACACACACACACATACACACACTCACACAAACACTCACACACACACACACACACACACACACACACACACACACACACACACACACACACACACACACACTCACACCCTGGCCTCTTGTGGTGAGGTGGGGGCGAGGCAGGAGGTGGGTGGGCAGAATCTGGTCATGGGGCTTTACTGCCTGTGCTGGGGAGAGAAGTGTGACGGAGACACTCTAGTAAAGGAGCTGAATCACACACACACACACACACACACACACACACACACACACACACACTCACACATGTGAAACATGTTTAATCAGATTAATACATTGGCGGATCTTTTGAAGCTGACCTGGAAAAAAGGACCTGGCATGAACAGAGTGAAGTGTGTGTGTGTGTGTGTGTGTGTGTGTGTGTGTGTGTGTGTGTGTGTGTGTGTGTGTGTGTGTGTGTGTGTGCATATTTGTGTGTGTGCATGGAAGTGTCCTTTTTCTCTCTCTCTCTGGATGTTATATGAAACATGCACATCATACCTACACACTGTCACACACTGTCACACCTCTCATGCTCAATCTCAATCTCTCCCTCTCATAAATACTTTCTCTCTCTCTCTCTCTCTCTCTCTCTCTCTCTCTCTCTCTCTCTCTCTCTCTTTCACACACACTAACACACACACAGAAATTCCTATTACATACACCTACACACTCATTCTTTAACTGTCTCTCTACCTCTCAGAAAATGTGTGTATGTGTGTCTGTCTGTCTGTCTGTCTGTCTGTGTGTGTGTGTGCGTGCGTGCGTGCGTGCGTGCGTGCGTGCGTGCGTGCGTGTGTCTGTGTGTGTGTCTGTGTGTGTGTGTGTGTGTCATGTTTAATATCTTGTCCTCCACTCTGACTCCATTGCAGTTCCTCCTCCTCCCTTGAAGTCGTTTCAGGTATGGCTTATATTCTTTTTGTCAGTCGAAAAACGTCCTCTATTTCTCTCACACTACCCCTCTCTCCCTACTTTTCTCTGTCTCTCTCTTCCTCTCTCTCTATTTCTCTCACCCTATCCCTCTCTCCCTCCTTCTCTCTCTCTCTCTGTTTGGGAGGGGGGTTCTTTGATTTGAATGTGACGTGTTTTTGAACGTTGTATTTATGTTATTGGTGTTATCACGTAAGACAGTTAGAAAGTAGTCAAATTAAGGAGTGTTTAACCTCTCTCTTCTTCCTTCTCTCTTTCTCCCTCTCTCTAGCTCCACCTGTCTGTAAGTGAATGTCCCATCATAGACTCCATTACCCACAATTCCCTTATCACATTTCATTCCTTATCTACATTTCATCGACCCAGAATTGGTCACAACAAAGTCATAAAAGGGGTGACGTATTTTGCCCTTTAAAACCTCGATAAACCCAAAAATCTCTCTCTCTGGCGTGGGTTCACAGCACGTGAACATCATTCAATTCAGAGATACCCTCTCTGCAGAAAAAAGGACAACCCACGACAGTCGTATTAAACTTTTGGCTAAAGTTAAGAAAATACTCAGTTGTTTATATGATTAGTATTAGCCTTTGATTACTGTCTGTTACTTTTAATAAATTGTTTATTTAGACTTAAACAATCTTGTCTGTTGTTGTTCCAATATTCCACTGAAAGCCATGTACCGCCAATCAAGTACTCCAATTGCCTTCACTTCTCTGGTTGTTCCATGTAGTGTTATAGACTTTCTAGTGATATTGTAGTATGATAGTATTGTGATACCATACTTAGACTGTAGCATAGTGGTACAACTAGAGCTTTCCAATATTTAAGTAATTTAATTATAAAATATTAAATACTAAATGTAATGATAATTACATTTTATGAGACTGATTTAATTAAACTAATGTAACAACCCCGGTTTCACCTACATACCGGTTTCTTTCTCCCTCCTTCTCTGTCCCACCCACTCTGCTCTCCCTCTCACCCCTTCCATCTCTCCCTCCATCACTCCCTTGTGTTTCTCTCTCTCTTTCTCCTTCTCGCTCTATCCCTCCATCATGTCCTCTGCCTTTGTCCCTTAGTCCCTAGCTATCTCTTTCACCCCTCTCTGACTGTTCCTCTCACCCCTTCCATCTCTTCCTCCATCTCTCTCTCTCTATCCCTCTATTCTTTCTCCCTTAGTTACTAGCTGTCTCCCCCCCCCCCCCCTCCTCCTCTATCTGTTCTCCTCATCTGGGGTGTCCCGCTGCCCTCTCAGCCTCTCTGGGCAGCCAGTGGCGATTACGGGGCTCTGTGAGGCCACGTCTCCAGGGCAACCAGCAGACCTCAGCAGACCTCCCATCCAGAGAACAAAGAAAAAGAAAAGAGACTGGCAGTTGGATAAGGGGTTGTGTGTGGGGGTACTTGGGAATTAGGGGGACCAGACTCACGATTGTTGGCACTGGTCTGGAGGGGTATATGGGGAGGGGGGGTATAGTGTGGTATAATATAGCGGGGGACAGGCAAAATAACCCATTTTGGAGCCAAAAATTGAATTAATTGTAAAATAATCTTAGCATAGATCATTTCTATGAGGTGTCCAGAACAACATACTAAAAGTCCTAAGAAATCATAGTTGAGGAAATATGTTTAATTCTCATCAATCTGAGATGTGTGCTAAAAATGCTTGGCAAAAATACACCACAAAAATTTAATTTTTTCCTTTACTCCTATCAAAAAAACCTTTACAAAATTAAAGTACCCATGAAAAGTAATATTTTTGGTATTACAAGTTTCTATGAAAATGTATTTTAATATGCAAATGAGCTACGCACTAATCGAATATACGGGCCATTCTACTGAATTGATGCAAAGTCATGTCGGATATATTTAGAATTTTTGTATGGTTTTTTCCCAAAACTTTGTCCGTATGTATATTGTACCATATCTAAAGTACACATATCTAGTAAAAGAACTGTCAAGTTTTATATTGTATTTTCAGAATGTGTTGGAATGTTTTTCCTCTTCCAAAAATTGTCACTACCGAAACATCACATTTACTATAGTAAAAAAGTATTATTATTGACCTGTTCAGATTGTGTTTCCTTCCCTTCTCTGAAGAGTATTTTTACAAATATTTCTTGAAGATTTTCACAATGAAATCCATAGAAATGAATTTTTTACCAAATTTTCAAGGTCAATTTATCTGTTTCGGTAGTGACTGCACTGTTTCGGTAGTGACTGCACTGTTGGATGGATGTTCATTTCTCTCCCAAAATCATCCAAAAGGTGCTATGGGCCTCCCTTTAGTCCACACAACACATTTATTTAAAAATTATGGGATTGAACTACTTGCCATTTCATTTTGTCACTACCAAAATCATCTGGTCACTACCATATGTTTCGGTAGTGACTGTTTCGGTAGAGACAATTCTAGCTAACTTTAAGCATAAATAAAGAATTCTAGCAAGCACACGGCTTGCAAACACATCTTTGAAGAGGTGTACACACATACAAACATAAGATTTTCCATGAAACCCCAAAAGGTTTACTTAATTGAAGAAAACATGCGTTTCGGTAGTGACAATTCTTAAGGTTACACGTCGATTTTCAGACTTTGGAACACATTTATATAAAAACTATGGGATTTAGCTACTTACCATTCAACCATGAGGGACAGAGATGCAGTGTCACTGCATGGTCAAAAATGCAGAGTCGTGGCTAAAACACAGGCTCAGCCAATGGACTAAAACTCTTGTGTTTCGGTAGTGACATGAAAACTAGGGACATGATTTTTTGAGTATAGTAAATTGATTTAAAAATTAAACCCACAATAAATCTAAATATTCCAAGTTCTGTTTCAACCCAATCATAAAGATCTTTGAAATTAAATCATTAAAAAAAATTAAAAAAAAATGAAAAGTGTTATTTAAAGGCATTGAAATTTAGATGTCAGGGTTGGGGACAGCTACTTCCCAATAGAAAGTACCCTATAAATGATGATTTTGTATATATTTAGCTTATCACTATCTCATGTAATGCATTGGGTTTATATAGACCATAACATTTTCTAATTTAATATCTATGCCTAAATACCTAATTGTTTTGTAAATAGATTTTATTGTTGAGGGACTGCATATTACACGAATTCGGTAGAATGGCCCATACACAAAATACTCCCAAATACTAATAGTCTGTCGTAAAACGCTATTTTGCCTTGACTAATAGTGACGCTCCCTGCATAGTAAAATAATGGAGGTAAACATAGTATCCTTCTCTTCTAACTGCAGCTGTCTTTCTGTTCTGTCTGTAATCATCTGTAGTCTGTCCTGTCTGGAACGGTCTATATATTCTATTCTGTTTGTAATCATCTGAAGTCTGTTCTGTCTGTAATCATCTGTAGTCTGTCTTTTCTCGTATTTTCTATAGTCTGCTCTGTCTGTCGTTATCAATCAGGTTTGCTCTCAAGATGACCAACGGAGTTTCTGAGGTGAAAACCTTGTTACTGTGTGTCACTGCCCTTCTGAGAGGACCATAGGCATGACTGGCCATAGGAGTAATAGCTATGTCTCAGTTTGATACAGAAGCATATCTGCAACAGACAGTGTATTGTGAGTGGGTTGAGGGTTCAATCCCCTTAGCCCTGTGAAGCACTGTGAATTGAATGCTAGAATCTGCCAGTATTTCACTGATAACTTGATTTGTTTTGATCTCTTTCTTTCTCTCTTTTTATCTGTTTCCTTTTCTTCTTTCTCTCTCTAGCTCTGGAACTCTCAGGCATGAGTCAGGAGACAGTATAAAGCATAATCCATGTCAGATATCTTAGTGCTCACTGGGTTGGTTGATTGGCATTAGCTGACATAACTAGTTTGATTTGGGTTCATATGTCCCATGCCCCATAACAAGACATGATTATGTTAGTTTTATCATGGTGGGTTCTTGTAAAAGCTAAGACTTAAGCTAGCTTTCTCTATATATCATGCTAACGCTGGGGACTCTCAGGGGTTACATAGGGGAATGACTCATCAGTCCTGGAATTACTGAAATGAGTTGAACATTCCCTGGAAAACTCACATTTATTTGCCTGCTCATTTATTTATATCACAGCGACTGGTTGGGCGAGCGAAAGAGAAAGTGTGTCTGAGGGGGGAGTGAGTGAGTGTGTGTTTGTGTATGTGTGTGTATGTGTGTGTGTTTGTGTGTGTGTGTGTGTGTGTGTGTGTGTGT
>NC_137918.1:5507306-5512306 GCF_963457725.1 Sprattus sprattus
CGTGTCCGTGTCCGTGTCCGTGTCCGTGTCCGTGTTCGTGTCTGTGTACATGTGCGTGTGCGTGTGCGTGTGTGTGAGAGAGAGAGACTGTCCGTGTGTGTGTGTGTGTGTTTGTAAGAGAGAGAGACATAGATAGAGAGAGGGAGAGAACATAGAACAGGAGTGAAAAGAGAAAACTCAGAGTCAGAAAAACAAACAAAGCCAAACAGAGAGAATGGGGGAGTGAAAGTGAGAGAGAGAGTAAGAAAAATAGAGAGAGAGAGGGAGAGGGAGAAAAGGAGAGAGTGAGAGTGACGAAGAAAAAGGGACAAAGAGAGGGGACCCGAACGGATTAAGCAAATAGAGGGACGAGAGGAGAGGAGAGGGGAGGGGAGGACACACAGAGAGCAGCTGAGGAGAGAGAGAAACAAAGTGCAAGTGAGAGCACTATCCCTCAACTCTATCACTCCCTCTCTCTATATCACTCCCTCTCTCTCTATCACTCCCTCTCTCTATCACTCTCTCCATCAGTCTCTCCCCTGCTCTTTCCCTCTCTATCACTCCCTCTCTCTTTATCACTCCCTCTCTCTCTCTCTACCACTCCCTCTCTCTATCACTCCCTCTCTCTCCATTATTCCCCTCCCTCCAGCACTCTGTCTCTCCTTCACACTCACTCTCTCCCACACTCTCTCTTTCCTTCATGCTCCCTCTCTGTTCCATCTCTCTCTCTCTTCTTTATTACTCTCTATCCCCCATTCACTCCTCTGGAAAACGGGCTCCCTCTGAGATCCCATTTAAATGTCAAATGAAACTGATTGGATTTTAGTGGAATTAAATTAGAGGAGAGGAAAGAATGAAGAGAATGAAGAGTAGGAGGAGGAGAAGAGGAGGATGAAGAGGAGGCGTAGGGTGGTATTACCTAAAGAGGTTGTTTGGGAAGAAACGAGGTGGAGAAACATCAGTAATTTTACTATTAACAGTTTGATCTCTCTCTATGTAGAATCTCAATTCCCACTTATGTGTGTTTACGTTTGTGTGGTCTTTCCCAGTTAGCTTCATTAGTGATAGTTGATTCTTTTTTGTGGTTGTTGTGGTTGTTGTTGTTGTTTTTGTTGTTGTTATAATATAATAGTGCACTTTGGCAACACTGTACATGACTGGTCATGCCAATTCAGCTATTTGAATTTGAATGTAAACATCTAAAAGCCCTGAACGCCAATCACTGATGAGGATGAGGACCTTTCTCGCCTCCTCTGGCTGGAGATCATTCATTAGTCAGCATCTGGTGGGATTTCACAGAATTCTTTCAATTATTATTATTATTATTATTTCATCCAGTCTGATAGGTTCCAGTGGGACTGCTCCTAGCTAACCCCACTCTACTGAGGTTTTTAACCCACATTAGAGAGTCAAAGCTCAATTCGAGGGAGAAAAAGTTTCTCTCTCTCTCTCTCTCTCTCTCTCTCTCCCTCTCTCGCTCCTCTCTCTCTATCTTTCTCGCTCTCGATTGCTGTTCAATTTTTCCCTACTTCTCTCCCCCATGAGAGAAGACCACATAACTCTTTTGGGACTGGGTTATACATAACTACATGGAGAGAGGGAGTGCAGGAGAGAGAGGGGGGGGGGGGGGGGAGGGTTGAGATGGAAGGAAGGAGGGAGATGTGATCTATTATAAATCAGGGTTGGCATTCATTCAGCTTTAGGGATTTTTCAATGTGGATTTTCAGATTGCAGGCACCAGAGCCTTCGTTAAAACTCACTGCCAAGGGATGCCTGCGTTCTCCTTACACAGTTCCTGCGTTCTCCTCATACAGTTCCTGTGTTCTCCTCATACAGTTCCTGCGTTCTCTTCACACAGTTCCTGCGTTTTCCTCACACAGTTCCTGCCCCAGAGCGAACTGGTTGATTAATGAATCGATGTCGGCCACGGAGAAGGACGGCTGTAGAACACATCTTGACTTGTTTGTTTGTGTGTGAAAGGTTCATTTTGTTTTTCTATTGTGGTTTTGTGATGTTGTTTGGTTATTTCGTTTGTTTTTACACTTTGTATTGTTTTGTATCTGGCATTCAACCAGTCCGTGTCACACACACACACACGCACGCACGCACGCACGCACGCACGCACGCACGCACGCACGCACGCACGCGATCGGACCTTGATTGTGTTTTGGTCCTGCTCTTGTGGCCAAGCTCAACATAAAACACAGGCATGCCCCTTCCCCTTTACTTCACGCACGCACGCACTCACACACACAAATACACACACATACACACACACACACACACACAAATACACATACACACACACCCCTGCGCACACACACACACACACACACATACACACACACATACACACACACACATGCACACACATGCACACACACCTGATACCTCTTCCACACATACAAACATTCCTTGCCACATCTCTCCCTCTCCCTCTCTCTCTCTCTCTCCTCCTTGTACAGCTACAGCAGAGCTGGGGCCAGAGGCTGCAGGTGAAGCTCAGCTGTTTTGACATTGGATTTGTTTGTTGTTTGTTTGTCGTTGTTTATTTACCTGACAGAGGTGAAAGACTGAGGGTGGCAAATCCAGGTCTGTCGGGCACAGTGTCCACTCCTGTCCACTCCTGTCACCTGAAGGACAAGCGGCACCTGTGTCAATCCAGTGTTGCCATGTGTGTGTGGAGTCTGAATGAGGAAAGGAACATTCAGTGGAAGCGAAGACGTGACATGTAGGAGGAAAACACAATCTGATTCTGAATGAGCTTTAGAAGCCTAGAGAGTTTACACAAACAGGGCATTTCACTCATTAGCATCTCTCACAGGACACCGTAGATAGTGTGATTGCCACCTCAGTCCTGACACTGATGATAAAAGTCTCTCCAAGTACTGTTTACGTCTTGCATACCACTTGCTTTCTCAACACTTTACTGATGCTGTCTATCCATCCATACGTTTATTTACTTACTACTGAAGGAAATGTACACTTGTACTGTAAGGATAAACTCTGGATAAGACCATTTGCTACACATGTACACTACTGTTCAAAAGTTGGGGGTCACTTGGAAATGTCCTTGACTGAAAGAAAAGCGAACTTGGAAGGACGCAATTATTATTACAATTAAAAATAATTATTTCTAACCTTGTCAATGACTATATGTCCTATTTAAAATTATTTCATGTATGTTTCCACGGAAAATAAGGACATTTCTAAGTGACCCCAAACTTTTGAATGGTAGTGTGCATGTTTCCTTGACCCTTGTCTTATGCAACTTCCATTCGCACGCCAGTCACGAAGACAGCATGTGTCAATCAGAGCTCTGAAGGAGCTGTCACTCAGCATTGGACTGGAGAGAGAAGTCCACTTACCTAAGGCCTAGCCTTCACACACGTGCAGTAAGCCACCTCATTTAAGAGGCAAGCATGTCTGCCTGAAGGAGGAATATACCACCCACATAGTAAATCTCCAGCTGTGCAGTGTCTATGTGAGTGTGAGTGAGCTGTGGTGTAATTGAGAGGAAACACCTCAACATTGTTTGCCCATTTTGCCAAACACATTTGACGTCGCTTCCTGTTTAGCAGAATAACAGTTATTAAAGAGCTGAGAGACTTATTCATGAAATCAATGAAAGGCCTGGGTTATAAAGCACAGCAGAAGCCTGCAGGTACGCACACATGCTAATGGACATTGTGTTTGGTGTATTACTAAACAAAGTCAAGAGAAACGAAAGAGCTTTTCATTGGTGCCTGCTCTGACTCACAGACAGAGAGAAGGGAATCAGAGGCCCTGGCAGAGAAAGAACTAGAGAAGAGAAAGACAGAAAAAGAACATGCACATCAGAGATAAAGAGAGTGAGAGAGAGATAGAGAGAGAGTATGAACCTTCAGAATTAGTAAGAACACACTTATACACACATACATGACTCAGGGGGAAATCATAAACATGTCTATACCGATGTAAAGACACAGCATTTAATTGAGACGGTATTTGCATTCATCACTCAATAGCATCCTGACATTCATAGGCTGGTGACAAAGAATCAAAATATGACAGTGACGTGAAAAAGGGACATAGCATGAGATGGTATTTGCATTCACCCTTCAGTAAGGTACTGACATTCTTACAGTGTCGGAAGAAGAACCCAGGTAATTTACCTCTCATTAGTATGTAAACAACATGAGCTCATCCCATGTCTTGTACTGTAAATCTTGTACTGTCTTCCTCATCTCCTTTGGTCTCTCGGTTCCACACTGCAGCACACGTGTATGACACCATTTGTGCTGCTGCTGTTTTTTCTTTTCTTCTTTTTCTTCTTCTTCTTCTATCTACTCGCATCCACTTGTTAGCGACTCACCCTCTTTTTGTTGATGTCGCTCTTATTTGCTCCTATTGGCCTTTTGCACCACTTTAGAAGCAAGAGGAGTATTCCATCCTCTAAAAACACACACACACATACACACACACACACACAAACACACACACACACACAGTCACACACACACATCCTTGTATGCCTCCCTCCACCTGCTCCCCACATTGTCTATTCCATCTATCTGATGCAGTCAGCGTTGCGTTGTGTGTGTGCGTTGTGTGTGTGTGCGTGGCAGGCTGGGAAGATAAGGGGGTCTGCCTGTTTGCCCAGCGAACGGATTGACACTCAGTATTAAAGTGCCAGCCGCGGCGCCGTGCGTTATCGTCACACGAGACACGAGCCTGGAGGATAAGAAAAGAGAAAGGCTTCATTAGAAATCAATCGCTCCGGGGGTTGGAACCCTGTCGGCCCCGACAGCAGTGCCGTTATTCACAGCGTGACACTGGAGCACAGCCCCTCACTGCACTCGCGCTCACTGCGCAGGAAAACACGAAGCATGAGTGACTGACCGCTAAGGCTGGGCATCCGCGATTCATTCACTTCTATTCAAATGCATGTGTAGGCTGGTAAGGGGTATTTGTAAGTGTGAGTGTTTGTGTGTGTGCGTGTATCGCGTTGGTGAACTTTGGCAAGCACAATTCACAAAATG
>NC_137918.1:5519806-5529806 GCF_963457725.1 Sprattus sprattus
AAATGCTTGCCTTTTATAAGGGCACAAGATGTCGCAAACTTTTATCATGCAGATGACAAGCTCCCTCGGTAAAGGTATCACTACATACTTCTTTACAGTCTTTGGTGCAGTCTGGTATGCTCTGTAATTTTGTGAAACTTATGCAAAAACTAGTTCCTGTAATGACATTTTTTTTCTTCACGTTTGATCTGAGGTCAAGTGTTTTGTTTTTGTACCTAGGGTTGTGTAGGGAGTATCACTGCTAACACTAGACTTCAGCACAAACTAGCATAACTAGGTCAAATGTTGTTGTTTTTGTACCTAGGGTTGTGTAGGGAATAGCACTGCTAACACTAGTCTCCAGCACAAACTATTACAACACCACATTTTCTGATTTTGTGGAGCTAGTTCCTGTAATGGTATTTATCATACTTTGAAACATAAATCAGGACTTATGAGTTTAAGGGTAACACAGACCGACAGATGTGATATAGTAAAGGAGCTTATGTTTAACTTCACATTTTTGTATAATTAAATGTGCAACTAAGTTACAAATAAATGTAAAAATAAATAATTGTTCTCTTGTATTTCATAACCACTTTGTCTTACCTAATGGCAATAGATAGCTTTCAATGTTTTGTGCTTATACACTTTTAAATAGACAAATGTAAGACACTATTTAAAGATTGGCATTAGTATTTTCATCTTATATCAGTTGATTGAGCCCGAGCTTTGATGTGAAAATGATAAAAGGCCATTAGAACCATAATTCATTAAGGTACTTTTACTTTTAATACTTAAGTATATTTGGAGGCAAATACTTTTATACTTCTACTTAAGTGGAAATTCAAAATGCATACTTCTACTTTTACTGGAGTAATATTTTACACCAAGTATCTATACTTTCACTTAAGTACATAGTTAGTGTACTTTGTCCACCACTGTTCCCGGTTCACTGCTCCCTCTCCAGCCCCAGTAGTGTTGCCCTCAAATACAGTTCTGTTAATGTTCAGTCAGACACAGTTTGCTTCCAGTAAGTCAGGTCAAGTCAGTCAAAGTCCCTGCAGCCCTAGCCCTTGTCTCTGAGCGTCTGCTCTACCAGGCTTCAAAGAGCGGCTGATTTACCTGCTTGGCCTGGTCACACCTGGTCACACCTGGTCACACCTGGGCACATCTGGGCTCACCTGATCACACCGTTTACAAAGGCAATGAGAGGCACCTGGTAGGGGTGACGTTTTCTGGGGTGCTTCTCTTGTGCTTTGGATAGCACCGCCCATTCAGAACCACACCCCCTGGTGGCCAGCAGAGGCACTGTATGCGCTCCTCCACTGTGCTACTCTGCCGCCCCTGTCGCCATGTGGGGCATCGATCAGATATATCAAGTCAGAGATCGCACTAAAAGCTAGAGTAGGTGTTCTTGTGAAAACAATCTTGTTAGAGTAGGTTTGTGTTCTCGTGAAATCACCCTTATAAGAGTAGGCTTGCGTTCTTGTAAAATCACATGTGTTCAAGTAGGTTTGTGTTTTCGTGAAATCACATATGTTAAAGTAGGTTTGTTTGCGTGAAATCACTCTTGTTAGAGGTTTGTTTTCCCCTGAAATCACATGTGTTGAGTAGGTTTGTGTTCTCATGAAATCACTCTTGTAAGAGTAGGTTTGTTTTCTTGTGAAATCACTCTTGTTAGAGTGGGTGAACCATCTGTAACAGGAGTCTAAGTTCTCAGTATTGGATCTCAGTCATCCGTCAGCTTGGACTGTTGTAGGGAGAGAAAGCTTGTAAGAAATAACCCTTTTGACCTCAGCTGAGGCGGCATATCTTTTCATCCTTCTTTCCCTTGCTTGGCTGATGCTTTCATTTTACTATCGAGTGTAACTTTTTCACCTTTTGTCTTTTTGTTTCTGACACTCACTTTTTCCCCATTCATTTTTGTAAATATTTTCCCAACCACACATTTGTACAGAGCTAGACCTTATTAGAAAGTGATTTACCAAGAACTGGACTATATGGCCTCTATGAAATTTTCTCTTTTCTCAAGGCCATGAGTCATATAACCCAACAATGCCTTGCGAGAGCGATGTGTTGCTGTTTATTTACCCCTTTGACTGCCAGGTGAGCATGGAAATATAAACGTGTCTTGAAACTCACGTTTTTGGCTTTTACCGTTGATGACATTGTAAGCGAAGCATTTAACGGCGTCTGCAACATCGAAAGCGACAAGCCCGACAAAGGCGTGACATTTTAGTTCTCACTTTTCCCTAATGAATGTTTTTCTCCCCGTTCTTTCTCTCGTTTGCTTTTCCTGCTAAATTGCTCCAGCAAAGGTTCCCTACTTGACAAACAACCAGGCGTCCCAAAACAATGGGTCACACTCAAAACCACTTAGGCCATATTGAAACCAACGTCACGCTTTAGTTTTAAGCGCCGCAATTAATCTCTCCCCCCGTGGTCACCTATTATTGTAGTCAGGTGATTAATGGCACTTTGTAAATTAGCGCGTTTGGGCTACATGTGTTGCGAACCATAGGGGCCCCTTTGACAAATATGCATAAGGCAAGGTTATTTGCCCAGTTTGCATTTGGGCTCCCAAACCCAGGTGGTGTGATGTATGGGCTGAATCTGATAGTGTTCTCATAAACCTGGTGTACTGATTACAAACAATTACTCATTGTTACTTACAGTAATAAAGCAGGTAATGGACTGTCATTAATTTGTTTCTTTTTGCTTGAAAATAGGAGCATTTTCCCCCAGTTCAGCAAGGCCTGTTCTAAAACAGGTCAGGAGGATACGGTGAAGGACTCGACTGTGTGTGTGTGTGTGTGTGTGTGTGTGTGTGTGTGTGTGTGTGTGTGTGGGTGTGGGTGTGGGTGCATGTGTGTGTGAGTGTGCGTGTGGGGGCGGCGTCTCTGCCTGTATCTCGTTGATCATGTGGTGGAACAATAACTGCCTGTTTGCGTTTGAGGCCTGATCGATGACTGAAAGGTTCAAGCAGATATGCAATGTCATAACACACACACACACACATACACACACACACACACACACACACACAAACACACACACACACACACACACACACACACACACAAACACAAACACACTCACACACACACACACACACACACACACACACACACACACACACACACACACACACACACACACACATAAGTTGACACACAAACACACACACACACACAACCACGCACACACACACACACACACACACACACACACACACACAACAAAGGTTGAAGTAGATATGCCATGACTTTCCACACACACACACACACACACACACACACACACACACACACACACACACAAAGGTTGAAGTAGACATGTGATGTAAGGTTATTCACAAAGAGAGAATGAGATAGAGAAGTCAGGACAAGTCTTGTGTCTGTGTGACATAAGATAATTCACCGTGTGTGTGTGTGTGTGTGTGTGTGTGTGTGTGTGTGTGTGTGTGTGTGTGTGACTGAACACTCAGGTAAAAGGCATCCAGACTCACTTGCTTTGAGCACACTACAACTGAACACTAACTCAGGTAGCAGGAATAACCTGTTACGCATCGAGAAGTTCAGTCAAGGGTGCAGGGACCCGGCGATTGACAGACGCACCCACCGTTCATAGATTGCGGCAGGGGCAGGGCTCAGGAAGACGTTGGCTCATGTGGATATTTGAGAGGGAATAAATGACACATGAAGATTCAAAAGACAATTTAACTGTGATCTGATTACCACCAATTTAAACTGTACCTGTACCTGACCACAGTTTCTCATATTTGATGTCCTAAATAGGTAAGGTAAACAGGCTGTTAGATGTGTTCTGTTACTCCTCAACACTAACATTATAAGAGAAGATGTCAAAAAAGCTATCAATGAGTTCTACTGACCGTGGAAAAAAAAAAAAAAAAAAAAAGCACATGTCTGTCCCCTGTAGCCAAATCATGGTTGCTTGAAGTGTAGTGTGTGTGTCTGTGTGTGTGTGTGTATGTTGAAAGACACACACTACACTTCAAGCAACCATGATTTAGTTAGTGTTCAGTCAGAGTGTGCTCAAAGCAAGTGAGTCTGGATGCCTTTTACCTGAGTTAGCGTTCAGTCAGAGTGTGCTCAAACCAGGCGAGTCAGGATGCCTTTTCCAGGAAACAGCCAGAAACCTATGATGCAAATTTAAACAAAGAACCAGAGGAAAATAGCATTGTCCATTTATTCATAATTACAACTTGTTTTGTATTAAAGTTCATTTTATTTCCAGTAATAGGTTCCTACCAAAACCTGTGTGTCTCCTCCTCTACTCTCCTCTCCTCTCCTCTCCTCTCTTAAAATACCCTATCCATTTATAACCTCTCATCTTCTCTCCTTTCCCTACTTCTCCTCTCCTCTCTTCTCCTCTCGTCTCGTATAGATCCTATCCATTCATATCCTCTCTGTCCCACTCCTCCCCTCTCCTCTCTTCTTCTCTCTCTTATACCCTATCCATTCATAACCTCTCCTCTCCTCTCCTCTCCTCCCCTCTCTTCTTCTCTCTCTTATATACCCTATCCATTCATAACCTCTCTGTCCTTATCCTCATGCCTGTCTCTTTCCCTTGACTGCTTTGCCACCTCTCCTCCCAGTCCCTCCCTCCATCTTCCCCTGCCCCCCATCTCTCTCCCTCTCTCTCTCTCTCTCCCTCTCTCTCTCTCTCTCACTATCTCTCTCTCTGTCGTGTCTCAGACCTCTGTGTGGGAGGGTTAGTGCCAGCCAGAGCGGAAGGGCTTCCATGACTGTGCGCTCCGACGCTCCCCTCATTGGTATTCTGCTGGGCTTCCCCTCCTCTGTCTCTCCCCCTCTCACTCCCTTGCTCCTTTTCCCCCTCTCACTCCCTTGTTCCTTCTCTCTCCCTCTCTCTCTCTCTCAGTCCTCTGTCTCTCCTTCTCCCTCTCCCTCTCTTGTTCCATCTCTCGTTCTATCAGTCCTCTGTCTCTCCCCCTCTCACTCCCTTGCTCCTTCTCCCCCTCTCACTCTCTTGTTCCTTCTCTCTCTCTCTCTCTCTCTCAGTCCTCTGTCTCTCCATCTCTCACTCCCTCGCTCCTTCTCCCTCTCACTCTCTTGTTCCATCTCTCGTTCTATCAGTCCTTTGTCTCTCCCCCTCTCACTCCCTTGCTCCTTCTCCCCCTCTCACTCTCTTGTTCCTTCACTCTCTCTCTCTCTCTCTCTCTTTCAGTCCTCTCCCTCCCTCCCTCTCTCTCTCTCTTCTTCTCTCCTTTCTTTCCCTATTAACTTCTATGGTCCGCCCGCTCCTTCTGAATTCAATTCAATATGCTTTATTGCCACGACCATTTAAAGAAAGTGTGTTGCTAAAGCATAGAACATAGAAACACATTTGAACACACAAAAAAAATACAGAAACATAGAATAAAATACTTGTGGTACAATACACACACAAGGACACACACACACAGTAACATTTACTTTTGCTCATGTACACACACCCATACAAAAGAAAAGAAGAAGAGCTGGTGAAGGCAGACAGCGTGGGGCTGAGGATAGGGTTGTTAGGTGGGGATTGCAGGGTACTGATTAGGGGATGCTTTCCCTTATACTGTGGAGTGAGGACACAAAACTCGCTGCCAATCGGCCGGTGCCTCTATCTTCTCCCAAAATGATGGCAAATTTGTAGGTAGTGGGGTCTTTGAAAAGAGCACTTATTGCAGTGTGGAAGAAAGTGCACCTCTGTCTCTACCTCCCCTGTCATACAGTGATCACATACCCTCTGGGTAACCATGCTTTTTGTGTCTGCCTTTCTCTGTGACCAGACTGTGGTCACTCAGCCTGTACTTGGTGAGGCTCCATCTCTGCTTCGTATCACTGAAAGTGGAGAGATACGCTCAGGGGCAGTTTTAGCAAATTGGAGGCCCTGGGCAAAGAACAATTTTGAGGCCCCCCTCCCAAAAAAAATATCCACCCCACCAAAGCACCAATCCCCTCCAACCCCACTCCCACCCAGACACACACTTAATGAACAATGTTATGTGAAACTGACATTTATTGTACTTTAACAACTCAACAATTGTAAATCATTTGAATCATGAGGTTTGGAGTGCAGTGGAATAGTAGTGTAACTTTTTGATTACCTTATCAAAATAATATAACGTGTTACATTTGATTAATTCTTTATACTTCTAATGAATGTTTTTTTAACGTACCGAATTTGTACAGGTCCTGTTTTAACTATTTAAATTCTCTTTCTATCTGTGCATTTGTCACGCCATGATGCTGGGTCTTCACTGATCACTGTATGCCATTGCTGTTACTCGCATTGGTGACATCACTGCTCTTGGTATCATCCAGCTGCGCTTGAGCAGTGAAGATGACCTTGGCAGTATCATGCGCGTCGTCAGTGCAGGTGTTGGTGTCTCGGATATGGGCAACAGAGGCATATACATCTATATAAGACCACATGATGGCTCACCGTTTGTAGAAGCAAGGCAGGCAGCCAGGGTTAGTTGGTGCTGTAGTAGCGTTTGTCTGCTGCTGCTAGCGTTAGCTAAACTTGGCTCAGCAGAACTTGAAACATCTCAGATGAACCTGAAACATTATCTGAAGTGTGTTCCACTTCCACAAACAAATTCTTTGTAAGGTCTGTGTTCTGTCCCTGTCTTGTTTCCTTGTATGTATCCCTTGTGTTCTCACGTGTTCCTTCTTTTGTGTTTTTTTACCCTTTTCTCCTCGTGTCTGTCTCCTCACGCCCTCCCCTTGTTATTCTGCTTACAAGTGCTGTTTATTAGTTTGTCTCCCTTGTGTGTCATGTGATCTTTGTTGTCTAGTCTTTGTGCTTCCTTGTTCCCACCATGTGCTTTTCACCATGTGCTTCCCTGTGTTTGTTTGTGTTTGCCATTGTGCCCTCGTTGCTGTCATTGTCTCCCCCGCCTTGATTGTTCTCACCTGTCCCTCGTTATCTGTTCTGGTTAATTCCCTTGTTTAGTCCACCTGTGTCTCATTGTCTACCCCGCCTTGATTGTCTTCACCTGTCCCTTGTTATCTGTTGCGTGTGTATATATACTCCTTGTGTTCTTGTCTCTCGTTGCTGGTTCGTCATTAATGTTGCGTGTTGTTTCCCAGTGTTTTCAGTGTTTTCAGTGTTCACAGCTATAATTGATATTTCTCGTGTTGCTGACCCTGGACTGTTTTCGACTTCTCTTTTGCCTTGCCCCTTTTGGATTGTTTGCCTGCTTTGGACTGCCTTACTGTGTACCGAACCCTGGAAAGTTAAACGTTTACTCTAAAATCTACTGCTGTTGTCTGAGTTGTGCGTTTGAGTTTATCACCCCAACCCCAATTCGTAACATTCTTGATTGGAAATATTGTGATATATTAGGTATATATTCCTTTTCCTCTTTCTTTTCTCACTGCCACTTAGAAATTGTTTCATGCTTAACTTTGCGACCACAAACACCACAACACACTTTCAAGCTCTTTTAATATAAGTTAGTAAAATGCCAGACAGTTGTTGCTCAGTTGGCTGTTTAAATCGGCGAGGAGACAAGCCCGGATTTAGTTTTTATCGCATTTAAAACCCGCCCACGTTGCTGCCAGCTGATAAAAAAATATATATATTTTGCCGTTGCTGCCAGCTGATTGCACGTAGACGTCTTCTGGGTTAACTTTTCTCGGACACACAGTAAAGTAGCCTTACTTTTGGAGCTGGAAATAAAAGCAGTCACCCTGTTTTGGTCGCCTAATTTATCAGAATAACTACCTGAAATGGGAATAGATCAAGTAATAAAGACAAGAAACAAAGCATCAACACAATTCAAATTGGATTACCCAGCTGCTACTCTACCTAAGTACCTAAGCAAGCAAGTAGGCTAGGCTAGTGTATTTTGTCATTCAACTAGTAATACTACAATGTTGGTAGAAAATATATGGGAAGATCAAGTTGTCATTCGCTAGACCAGTTGTTCGCACTTTACGGTTTAAACCAGGGAATTGTGTCAAATAATAAAGAACATCGTTGGGTAGGCTAACGGCTGCTAGCATAGAGCAGTTAGCTCGCTAGCTGGAGGCTAGCTATTAAATGGCACTCATCTTTGCTCTGATTATGAAGATGTTTTAAGTTTTCACCTTCCAGACGACATCGTTGTCAACCCAACAACTCCTGAAAATTAAATAACTATCTGTGCTTTTGTAGGCTTTCAGTTTTTGAGATGTGTATGGGGACGGATTTTCTATTAGATAGATGTAAATAATATCCCCACACTGGAGCTCAGACAGGGACTTCATGGAGCTTAAAGAAATAAAAATGTCAGGACAGCTGCAGAAAATGTATCACAAGTTCCAAAAAATGTTTTTCCTTCTAAATATTTCTGTCTGGCTTTAATGGTATGGTCTGTGGTTGATGGCGATCGTAGTTGAGTAGGCACTGCTAGAAGTTTTCCACGGTTTCTCGCTTTTTCGCTGTTCTTTTTGCCCGCCAACTAACAATTGTAGTGACGTCACTGAAAACTATCAATGGGACGCACCGCCCCTGGATATGCTGCCGATTGATCTTTTCATGAGTTATTACAGTAATTATATAGTAATCATAACAATTAGAATAACTTGTCACATTCTCTCAGGCAGTGTAACCTAGACTTAAAAGGTGCCTGGTTTCATGAGGTCTGGGTTATTTTTGGAAGTTTATAACTTTGGATTGGTCCAAATGTACTGTCACTGTCAAGGCCCGGTTCTGATGTATTGGTCTAGACAAGTGGGTCCAGGTGCTGCGGTGGCCATTGTTCAGATGGTGACATCAGCACCAAGTCAGCTGCGTAGAGCAGGAATTTAACTTTCGTGTCCAAGAGCGTGAGCCCAGGTGTTGCAGATTGTTCCAGAAAC
Organism: Sprattus sprattus; assembly: GCF_963457725.1. Taxonomy (NCBI): domain Eukaryota; kingdom Metazoa; phylum Chordata; class Actinopteri; order Clupeiformes; family Clupeidae; genus Sprattus; species Sprattus sprattus. The sequence continues at coordinate 5,528,650 of NC_137918.1, forward strand.
GCTGCTTATTTGTTTCTTTAGAAATTAAAGCCGCCCTTGTGTAAAGTATTCAGTTCTTTTGTTCCTAATTTTTATTCCGGATATATTTACGGCCAGATATATTGATTTGAGGATACATTTTATGATACATACGTCATACGTTAAGCTGTCAATCAGAAGGAAGGCTGTAAAAAGGTCTCGTGAAGACGACAGAAGTAAAGTGTAGCCTATAGGTCCTATACTGTGCGGGCAAGCACATGCGCCCTTAAAATAGCGTTCTGAATACGCGTTACAGACTTTAGACATTGCGCCTCACATTAGACCAGCTTTTTTTTGGTCAATGGCGCACGGCGCACGGCGTTGTTTTGAAACTGCAAAATACCACTTGCGCCAGAGAAACGCCTTCTCTGTTCCGCTCCCGCCCATGTCGACGCAAGTTCATTTCGAAGCGCGCCTTTGGAGGAAAAATCGCGCTGTGCGCCGGGTGCAAGATAGGAATTATACATGCGTCGGTGACAATGTCAATTGCGCTGGGTGCAAGATAGGGCCCTAGGTGTTAAAAAAAGACTGAGAGCGGCGTCTAGGTTGGGGTGAACAAACCAAAAACATCATATGTTTATATACTGTATATACTATATGATACTATACAGTACATATATATATACTAACTCAACACTACCCCCCCAACGCCCCCCCCCCCTTGCGTACATACTCCCTTATGCATTATGCATAGTCTTTACGATCATGAGATAAAATTATTAGGTTGTCATTGATGAGAGAGAAATCTGCTCTCCCAACCTTGCAGCGTGATTGCCTGCTAACACTTAGCACTTAGCATTGTAAATGCCTTGAAGGGGCTCTCGGGGGGTTAGGCATTTAAATGAGGGCGAAGCTGGACAAAGACTCCGGGGCCGAGGGGGTAGAAGAGTAGACGGAGAGCCATAGCAGGGTTCGGGCCTCATTCCAGTCTTAATGAGGGGAGATTCATTCAAGGAGGGCTCTTCTGAGTGAAGAGGGCCCTGCACTGGGGGACGGCGTAGGCAGAGGGCTGCATGTTAAGTCTGAATCCCTTCTGCTTGGAGAGAAACGAATAGTCTTCTTTTCCACGTCGTTCGATAGCACGTCTTTTCTTTTACTTTTCATTTTGTTCTCAGTTCATCTGTGGTTTTTACTGTAAG
>NC_137918.1:5532306-5562306 GCF_963457725.1 Sprattus sprattus
TGAGAGACCACAGACCACCAGTCAGTTCTCATGACAGTGCTGTGTGAGATCACGGACCACCAGTCAGTTCTCATGTCAATGCTGTGTGCCACAAACCACTGACCACCAGTCAGTCCTGCGCCCCACTGGCTCCTATCCCAGTCATCTGTTTGCTGCTGAAAGACAGGCCCCGGACACGGACAGCCAGTCACTCATTCATCTGATCTAGTGGAGTTAGTCGAGCGCTGCTAACGTGGTGTCTAGGCCTCGCAGGCTGCCTCGCTCAGCGAGCGGCACGTCTGGCCTAGATCCTGAGGATTGTGACAGTGGTGACTGAGATCTCTCTTTTTCACTCTCTCTCTCTCTCTTTCGCTCTCTCTCTCTCTCTCTTTCTCTCTATGATTATCTATCTGCGTCTCTCTATCTATTTCTTTTGTTCTCTCTCAGTCCTTCTGATCCCTTTGTTTCTTTCCCAATGTTGATGTTATAAAGAAATATGCTAAGGGTTTGTGCTATTATGAATGAATATGTTGAGGGTTTGTGCTGTTATGAATGGATATGTTCAGACATTTTAAAACAGTATGTCCTGAGGTGTTGTGCAAAATGGTAATATCAGACAGTTGGGGACGTAGTGTACATGAACACACACAAAGGAGCTTTCTCTCTCCCTCTCTCTTTCTCTCTCTCTCTCTATTCCTCTCTCTCTCTCTTAACTGTGTGTGTGCTGCAGGGCCCCTCGATGGTCACTTTAACATGCAAGTCTTGAGATGGACAATGGCTCCAAGGGTCTGATGGGTCACAGTGACCTGGCAGAGAGAGACTCAAGCACACGCTCGTGGGCCTTGTTTGGAGACTCTATCCAGACACATTAGAGATGAATGATTGCCTGAGCTCTTTTTCACAAAGGTTCCCTTGAACTTAAGTGGGTTAATCCTTTTGGTAGTTGATTATCAAACAGCCTACTTCCACAAGCATTAAGTTCTTGAAGTTGCTGTACTGAATGCATTTTTGTCATAGTAGCAACTCTTTCTTGCCGTTAGTGTTGTTTGATACACAGCTTCACAAAACCTAATATGTTTAAACAAATTTTTATCAATTTAACAATTTGTCAAAATAACATATTATTTAAAATGTATAAGACAGTTCGACCATATGGAATAAGGAACAAGAGGTCTTCAAACAGAACATCTACAACAGCAAAGCAGTAACCTAGAGCTAAGTTCTCCCCACATAAACTTCCATTCTCTAAGGCAGTGTCACGTGACCCTCTTGCATTTGGCCACAGGAGAAAGAGTTTTGAGTCTACCATCATACACGGCTTTTATGTAGCACTTGAGAGAGACGTTCATCCTTAAGTGCGCGAGTGAAGCAAGTCTTGTGTAGAGAATAGAACACAGATACGGGAATATAAGCCAATACATATCCGTCCTGCTTTGAATTGTTGAACAGTCACTCTGGAATCTGTCCCTGAGTGTTAGTGAATAAGTGTCACTGCTGGTTAGTTTGTGTGTGTGTGTGTGTGTGTGTGTGTGTGTGTGTGTGTGTGTGTGTGTGTGTGTGTGTGTGTGTGTGTGTGTGTGTGTGTGTGTGTGTGTGTGTGTGTGTGTGTGTGTTTGTCTGTGTGTGCGTGTGTGTGTGTGTGTGTGTGTGTGTGTGTGTGTTTGTGTGCGTTTATTTGTGTGTGTGTGTGTGTTTGTGTGTGAGATGAAATACATGTGTGAGGCATATACTGCCCTTTCTCCTGTTTAATTTGATCAAAACACTTGAAATTCTATCAAGACTTTCATCCATAGATTAAATCCAAACAGCAGACAAAGAGACAGCATGTAAGGGGCTCATCCACACACAAAACATCAGGCAGTGAGAATAAAGACAGTATAAAACAGGGACAGCATGTAAGACAGTCATCCACACAGTATATGGAAGAGACAGACAGACCAAGGCCTTGCCCAAGGCAGAGGCCCTGTGTGTCCAAGGAAGCTGTTTGTACTGTGGACTGCAGATGAGGCTTCCCTTTGACTCGGGGTGGGTCTTAGCGTCTTACTAAAATTATATAGTTTTCTAAGAGCCTTTTCGAAACCATCTCTCAAGAGTGAGGCTGACCCCATGTTTCTGAAGTTGATTATTGTCATCCACGTGGGACTGGGCAATGCGATGATAATGATGGGCATGGCCCAGACTGGATCGGATTTGTGATCTAATGCAACGCACACCACCATTGAGGTCACAGGTAACTAGAGAACTTTACTCTAGAAGTTACCTGGTTCTTTACTAGAAAACTTTACAATATAACTTTACCGGCAGACTGCTTGTAGTTCTCTATTATTCATCCCCAGTCATCCTCTGATGAATGGAATCAGTGGATGTCTGTCCATCATGATGCTGGCTAGGTAGTTTCAATTGAGTGAATTGCCTAGCTAGCTAACATTGATTCCATCCATCCAATGTCAGACTGATAAACTTTCAGCAATAGTTGAAATGCTTATCTTTCAATTCAGCTTGTGTGAAGGGTTGAATGTTAAAATGAGGTACCCCTAATTATAATAAATATATATATATAAGATTATCCTAGTGGAGGATACAGGCACACACACACACACACACACACACACACACACACACACACACACACACACACACACACACACACACACACACACACTCCCTCATTTGGTTATGATTAGATCTCATTGAAGTCTCTAGTGTGAATCTCCCTTTACTTAATTTAACATTGTCAACATTAATTTTCAGATGTTACGGGATCATTTCAGCCTTTCCTGTATGTCCAGACTGTAGAGTGGTACATTTATTGCAACATTTTACCATTTAAAAATGTCCCTTGTTTGTGTGTGTGCATGCATGTGTGTGTGCTTTTTTAATGTGTCTAATTTTGTATGTGTCTAATGTGTGTGCCTGTGTGTGTAAATGCCATGTCTGTGTCTGTGTGTGTGTGTGTGTGTGTGTTTAATGTGTCTCTATTTGTGTGTGTGTATGTGTGTGTGTGTGTCTGTGTGTGTGTGTGTGTGTGTGTGTGTGTGTGTGTGTGTGTGTGTGTGTGTGTGTGTGTGTGTGTGTGTGTGTGTTGTGTGTGTGTGTGTGTTTGTGTGTGTGTGTCTGTACATCTGTGTAGGACATGTAATAAGTCAACATTCTACATCTGCTGCATATCTATCTAACCCCTCATATTGAGCTGTTTTATTGATCTGATTGCAGAAACACTTTTTTCCATATTTCAGACTTATCGACAGCAGCACTCCTACGATATCTCAACACTCTATTGATTGAGTTCCGCTTTCGATGCTGAGAGGTCACTGCGTTTAACCCCAATTCAGCTAGGCTCCAGTGCCTGCCAGACTACCCTTTTTTGACAGAAAGAAAGGGCCCATGTCTTCATGAAGGCATCTGTTTGTGGTGTGTCTGTGTGTGTGTTCAGCAGCTGTCCGTACCCCACGTCCTGTCTGCTTAACATGCTGCTGCTGGGAAGGGAGTGCATAATCTGATCAAACTTCACAAAGCAGACGTTTGGCAAATTACAAGGGAAGGATAAAAAGATTCAAGTGGCTGTTTCAGGCAGTTTATTCCGGCTGCACTCGTAGGGCCAATCACACTTAGAGGATGACAAAGAACACCTTCTAGTATTTATTCTGCTCACATATCCTCTTCCTCCTCTTCCTCTTCCTATTCTTCCCCTTCCACTTCCTCTTCTTCCTCCTTGTCCTCTTCCTCCTCTTCCCCTTCACTCCCTCCTCTTCCTCCTCTTCCCCTTCCACTTCCTCCTCTTCCTCCTTCTCCTCTTACTCCACTTCCTCTTCATCATTGTCCTCTTCCTCATCTTCCTCTTTCTCTTCTTTGCCTTCCTCCTTTTCTTCTTCCTTATCTCCCTCTTCCTCCTCTTCCCCTTCCTCCGTTCCATCTTCCTCTTCCCTTTCTTCACTCAGTAATGTTCTTCAATTGAGGATGTGTCACATAGGCTATAACAGTCTATGAGCACTAGGATCAACACTATGTCAACAGATTGTTTATTTTCACTTCCCCTCATCCGTCCAATTCCACTGCATGTCAGTCATCAAATTAAAGAGAGTGTGATGTTGTGAAAATCAGATGCAAGACGCTTGGACTCAAGGAGTGTGTCTTTTGACTCTCAAATGGTGTTGGTGTAATTGGTATTCACAGAACCAACCCACCCAGCCCTCCCATCTAACGCTAATAGCCTTTTTCACTAGAGATTGAAAAGACACACAGCTCACCATTAATGATGCTGTAAATGCTGGTCCTAGGCGATGATGTTGGTCCGGCACTCCAGCCTCATCTATAGTCGTCAGCGCTCAGTTTTACACAGGTGAGTAAATTACCACCATCTCTACTGAGGTGTAACACTTGATTGTGGTTACTGGTGAGGAGTCGTTGACTGTAGAATACGTAATTTGCCCGATGCTGCAAATCACGGCGATTCATTGCTTTCATGGGCCTTCAAAATGATCCTGACGTCCTACTGCCAAATCTGTAATGAGACTCTCATTCCCTTCAGCGTGTCATGTTTTCATTAAACACCCGGCATTCTCATTTCATCTGTTTCTCTTTCTCTCTCTAGAGCGACTGCTTCGTCCCGCTTTTCCCACTACTCCCTACACTGATGATTCCTGATGTCTTCTCCCACTGCTCCCTACACTGATGACTTCTGATGTATGGTCAAGTTTGATCCCCATGAATTAATGGAATGTGACACTATGTAAACGTTCCCCCGGTGATGAAAGCAGGTGGCTCCAGACATCACGGAGGCGTATGCATTATTCCATCCCTCCCGTCTCTTATTTATCAGACCACTTCGCTCGTCTTATCTGGAGTCCTTCTCCTAAACGTTCTCCCATTTCCTTTGCCACACGATGTACACTCCCACACATGGCGCTGAAAGACATGACCTGGCATTTACAAACACTCTTCTTCGGGGAGATAATGCATGCGTCCAAACAATAGGGCATACAACATCTGTATTTCTCAGAGTGTTATCTATTATAATCCATACCATTTTGCATACAATCTGTGCTGGTGCTAGCCGTCATATCTCACAGTTTGTGTGTGGCTGTGTGCGAGTGTATGTGTGTGTCTGAGTGTGTGTGTTTTATTTTCAAATGTAAGTAGAACATAATGCATCATGTGTGGTTGTGTATGTGAGAGAGAGAGTGTGTGTGTGTGTGTGTGTGTGTGTGTGTGTGTGTGTGTGTGTGTGTGTGTGTGTGTGTGTGTGTGTGTGTGTGTGTGTGTGTGTGTGTCTGGGTGTATGTACAGTATGTGTGTTTTTATTTTCAAATTCTTTAGTCAATCATAAGTAGGACATAGAACATAATGCATCATTCGTTTTAAGAGAGTACGTCTCATCATTGTTAAACTTCATCAATAGCCTCAGTTTGAAGGCCACTGAGATTATAAAAAAAATATTTATGATCTATAGTTGTGTATTCTTAACTGTTATCATTTTAAATATTGTAAAATAGTATACATCTGTTTTATGATTTTATAATCAATAGTATGGTTGGGCATGTATGAGTATGGCTGTTTAGGCAAATGTGATGCTTCACACGTTTTTATACTTCCTCTGTTTGCCAAATGGAAGCCTGAAATTAGATAGAAGCAGAAATGGAGCTTTGACGAGATGATGGCAACGTGATAATGGCCAATAACACACAGACAGAATGTTTTCCCATAGTTTGACAGAGGTGGCAGGGCAATTTACTGCACTGTCACAGTGAGTGTGTCAACTTCACTCCAAACTCAACTTGTGCGCAATCTTAAATAACAAGGCCTCTCAGTGCTTTATGCTTGGAGCTGCAATATGCCCTTCATGATATTGATTTTCATTGTTTTCAGAGATCTATACATTCTCACATACACAGAAACACTGCAAGCTAAAGGCCTAACCAAAATGGATGCATCCAAGTTTTTTAAACTCTACATAATGCAGCCCCTCTGAACTGCATTCGGTAATTTTTTTTATATATTCTGCCTCTTTTCAGGAAATGTGTTAAACGTAACATAACACTTTAAGGACCACATGAATCAAACTGAGTGGTTCTAACCAGGACAATAATCAGAGCAAAATGGTTCAAGCTCATTCAGAAAGTTGCTGTGACAATGTTTAGCATTTGTAAGGTCAATACTGTTGTGAGATTGGTCAACACACCCCACGTGAAGGTGAATATTTTACACATGGTGCTACGTATGCCAGAGTCACTCGCCTACGCTGTGCTGTAGGGAAGTCTAACTGGCCTCCACTCTGAAGAAAAGCAATTCGGACATGTTTCCCCATCAAGGGAAGGTGCTATGCAGGTAATGATGCTATTTCTAGTGTCCTCGGCAGAACATCAATTTCAGTTTCTCACAGCAACCTTGTAGCCATCTGAAGTCTTCCTGAAGCCAGTCATATTCTCACGTGTGCAGTCTTACAGATCCTATTACAGCGCTCACAATGATGATAAACCCAAAACATTTTTAACATCCACCTTTGGGAAGGTGTATGACTCAAATTCTACACCAAAACTAATGGTCAGACACCAGGCTACACAAATGGGTTTCCACTGTACCTAATGTCTGAGACTAAACAGAATAGCATTCAATGAGGTGATGACTGACCACATAGTTTAATGGGCAAATGAAAAGCTTTCACCGTTTGCTGATTATGGGTCACAGAGGACAGGTTTTCTGTTTTGTGTAATTAAGGCCCAGTACCTACTCTCCATTTTTTATGGAAGGATAAAGGTGTCTTGACTATCGCCTGTTTTCTCACACCAGTTTTTCTCTCTGCAGCCCACGCTTGACCTGGGCTTGGCCAGTGGGTATAGTATGTATTCTTTAAGTACCTGAGCAAATATATTACTATACTGCTCTGAGAAGCATTCAAGCTTGCGCAGTATATCACAACGAACAATCTGATTGGCTGCCAAATTTGCTTCTCATTTGCATGGGACTTTTTTTTCCGCTTGCTTCGCCCAATTTGCTCATCTACGCCACAATCGCCTGCATCGAACAGAAAAAAAAGGAATGGAATACAGAACTATGCTTGGCTGGCATGAATCAGTACAGCAAGGCTAAGGTGTCCAGTTACGGTTTACTGCTCACCTTGTGATTGTTTTTCTCTCTTCAATCCCTGCAACACCACCATGACCCATGTGAGTTCTTGATTTATTTTTACATTATAATCAAAATATTATTGTTCCACCATCCCTTTATGTTGTCTGTGAGAAGGTGACATTCCCTTGCCCTTCTCACTGACACCTGAGGAGTTTGGCCCTGGTGTGGGGTGGACTCCCCCACCACAATGGTTCGATCTGGGCTCCCCCACCAGAGTGGCTGGACCCGGGTGACCAAATTGGTTCAATTGAATCCAGCTGGCTGCCTCTATTTAAAGGGCGCCTCATATTCATGAGGACAGACTTTCCTACCACTTGAGATGGCCAGGGGAGAATTTTGTGAACAGGCATGAGAGACTGTGAAAGACGTTTATCTAGCTGTGTGGATACTAACCTGTGCTTTGTTAACATGTTCCTTCTGAACCTGTGCTTTGAAGATGTTCCTAGTTAACTGTGCTTTGTTAATATGTTCCTTCTGAACCTGTGCTTTGAAGATGTTCCTAGTTAACCTGTGCTTTGTTAATATGTTCCTTCTGAACCTGTGCTTTGAATATGGTCCATGTGACCTGTGAATAGTTGATCTGTGCCTAACATGCTCAATGACATGCCTAGTTCTCCCTATTGTCTAGCACGTTGAGTGCGACCATCTGTGTGTCTATGAATATTTGTTTGTTTATTTTATATACCTGTTTCGGGGTTGAGGTGAAAGAATCCTCATGTAAATAAATACGAATATATTTTTTTATATACAAGCCACCATCTCCTGCACCCTTCTTCCCAACTACACCATCAAGTCCAGTCGTGACCTCCCAAAACAACGTGGGGTGACCGCCTGGTCCCTCACATTGTCAAACTAGACCCTGAGGTAACCACCAAACCAAACAATACACTCACATACTATATTATATGAAATTTAACACTTTCTCTACCAGGGGTGCCTTTCAATAATCACAACGGAAGTCCTTGCTGTATGACGGCAGTACGCTGGAGTCTTGGCTGAAATGCCAACCTTCATGACTGTTTCAAAACCATAGTCAGTGTTGTACCTGAAATCGCTCATTGAACAAAAGTTCATGAGATCGTCCATAATTTTGATGAACGTGAACTGAACGTACTCTATTACTGCATGATGAACGATACTGTGAACGCGTTCATTCTGGTGTCTGTGAACGGCACGTTCACTCATTTTAATTTTGTTCAATATGGTGCCAGATTTCTAGAGACTTCCAGCTGAAAAACACGACGTTAACAGTCCTGTATCCAGGTTTGACCAACCAGTCAATCGCTGCGTGTGCTTTCTTCTACTGTCCATGCCTGGCAAGTGTGAGCGTGCCGAAGTTGCGTAGAGGCTGAGAGCGGTATTGCAGACAGATAGAGATTATGAAAAAATATAGCTCGCAACATATTGAAAAAAAGAACTGCATTTTTGAATTATGAACTATGAACTATGAAATGAACTAGTTAATTTTAAAATTTGTGAACTATGAACTGAACTATTTCATGTAGTGAACTTTCCCAACACTGACCATAGTAGCTATAGAACACGCTTCTGACGATTGGACTCACAGTCTTTCCAACCACTCCAACTTGGCAACTATGTTTGCAACTGATCATTGGAACTATGCTTTCAAGAAATCCCAAATCGCTTGTAATGGTTGTAACAATCAAGATTACGATGCTGGTTGGACAATGGAGCTGTCTAGAAACGATCCCCAGCATAGTCATATCCTGCTGAATGTGCTTTGCCCACTGACCTAACCTTGTGTCCACTCATGTGATACGATACACTATGATACAGGACAGACGTAGATTAACATCAGTAACTATGGGCCGTGTAGCTGAGATTTGGCTGTAGTCAGCTTTGTTTGATGGAGAAAATGTCCTCAGTGACCACCTCATAAACAGACAAAGCTACTCCCTCGACTGCCTTTAAAGCCTGTGGGAAGCTGGGCCTTGTGCATGGCGTCTAGCCACTAGAGAATGCTGATGGGGATATATTTGTTTCATCTCACCCAACGTCACCTCATTTTGTTTCAATTAGCCGTCAAGCACACAAAACTACAAGAAGTTGCAGAATTGCACACATTTCACATGTAATCTCCTTCTCTCACTCACTCACTCACTCAGATTATCTCTCTCTCTCTCTCTGTCTATTTTTATCATGATATCACCTTCTTCATATGACCTTTAAAGATAGAGGAAGTTAATGCTATTGGGTTAGATGCTTTGAGATTCTTGATGAGATGCAAAGGTCTGATCATTAAAATTTGAATGTGAAATGAAAGCAATACGTTTCAAAGAGAGAGAGTATCTTGTAAAGGGGTATTGAATTGTGCTGACTACTGATTATACTGGATGGAGTTCGGGCACATACATACTGTTTCATACTGGCCCAGTTTGAGCAAAGTTATGTAATATGTGTAAAATACTTAACTTTACTGTTCAACTTTTTAGAATCATAACCCTCTGCATACTGTTTGATTAATGGTATTGGTGGTGCACTATGGGAAGAAAAGCCCTCCCTATCACACACACACATACACAGACATAATATTAGACAATGTGCATGATTACTCATCCATACAACTACAATTGAAAGTAAGCAATACATGTTAGTTTAATGACAGAAAGCAAAGTCTTCACAGAGGATAATTTGTTTATTTTGCAAGTGAATTTCACCAGGAACTCACCAGGAAACGCCAAGTTCTTCAGGTGCTCACGGCTTCCATCTGTCTTATTCTGCTTTCAGTGACACTACTCCCTCTAAGTGCTCCAGGGGGTCCTGAAAATGGAGGCAGACCCTCCTTATTTTACCTTCATTTGCTCATAGCCAGGCTCTCTGGATGGACCCAAGGATCCATGCACAAATCTTAATTTTCTCCATAATGAATGGTTTATATTCCATTTATTTGACATCAAACCGAGTTCAGGAACTAATTATTTTGGATTAAACTTCCTTCAGGGTTGCAATTTTGTTCGTCTTCGTATTATTATAACCATTACTTATCTTGGAAAGCTAAGAGAGTGAAGACGACTGGTCATGCCCTATAAACTACAGCTCTTTTAGAGTACAGACGTTTAACCTGAATTATATTTTAAATAGACCTATCTGAAAATGAAGGTACTGTTTATTACATAATATATCGTGGTAATTCATAGGAGGGTGTCTGTCGCTTAACCCCCTAATTTTGCTCTTTTTAGGAGCTGCGCCCGCTGACGTCAGTAAAATGGAACGCGCATCCCAGTCCCCCGCGAGAACCCAGCGCGCGCCTCTGTGTCTGCGCGAGCGAATGCGGGGAACCAGATGCCAGCGCGTGTGTGCTTGCCTGTGGATACCCTCAATGCCGGTGCAAGGGGTAGGAGAGAACTGTAGAAACATTCTCTTCTCAATCGCGAACGGCCGGAGACGGAGAGAATTCGAGTCGTGCTCATGATCCGCTGGCAGACATTAAGTGATGCCAGTGTTTGTTGAAGCTTCGGAAAAAAGCAAAAGCTTGGAATTATGACACCCCATGCAGCTGTCTCAGGGACCGTTCTTTAACGTATTTGGAATACAGTGTACCGGGATGGAGAACCAGCCTGGAATAACTACATACCATTTGCACTGAGTGTGAACGCAAAGTGGACCTCTCTTCGCCTGAATTTCGCCCTTCTGCTTTTTTTAATTTATTAATATTTTATATGTGTTTTCCGATCACATTTATTCCGTTCCCTCCATTATTTGTTTCCGTTTGTTTGTGTTCTTGTATTTTGTATGTTGTTTGTTTTCCACCTACCATTTTTCTGTTTTCGTTCCTGTGCTCTCCAACAACTGCGGGCTGTTTCGTCGGAAAGGTAGATTGTGCGAAGACTAAGCGCCGCACCGTTGAATGATATTCACTCTCCCTAAACTGAGACGTGGCATGGATGGCCAACTTCATCTGTACCTTCCAAACCAATCTAGGAATACTGAATAACTACTGCTGACCCAGATCAGGTATGTTTTTACTCCTCTTCACTTCAAGACAGACTACGCCAACGCTGTGTTCAGATCTTTTTTTAATGGACGGTAGCCCGTGATGAACAGAAGAAAATGCATCTAGCCTAAATACTGGTTTAAGCAATCGATGGGTCAAATGTGTAATGTTTGGCAAACGGAGCATTTTTATTGAGTCTCAGATAGCGTTTAAAGTTAGCCGGTGATCTTTCACTATCAGCAAGTGAGGTTGCTGTCAGCCGCGGGGATGTCATCACTATGAACCGTGTGCCGTGAACCTGAACCAAAGTAGCCTGCTGTGCCGCGGTTATAGCAAATGCAAATAAAATACATATATTTATTTCCCCTTAGGATATACCAGAGCATTTTTTTCTCGGCAGCATTGCTCTTTCGTCGATTCTAAATTCAGCAGAACGTTGCCTAAAGCTCCCGAATTCCCCTCTGCAAGGAACTTTGCGCAGTGGAAAAGGGGGGAAAAAACACCACATTTTCATCAAGCCGAACAGCGTAGGGGAATCCAAAGCCTGTATCCCAAAATGTGCACAGAGAACTCATTCAGTTCGATGCGCTCAGGTTGGTGTATGTCCTAAGCGATTTAAAAGGGAGCTCTTCAGAGGGATAAGATTATTCCGGAGGCATACATTAACGAGTGATATCGCGCGGGCCTTTGAACGCCAAATATTTAATTACTGCGAGTGTTTGCACATTTCTACTCTAGAGCGTTCGCTCTTATTAGATAGTGTTGGGAATGTGTTTTTTGCCTTCGTGGGAGGCAGTTACCGGTGCGCCGCAACGGAAAAGCGTAGCATCATCTCAAGGTGAAAAAACTGCGCTTTGGCGCCCGCTGTAGTCATTCCTTACCGCGGTTAAATATTATTTTGAAACATCGAGCAGTTTCCGACTTAGTTGCCTGTTTGTCATTCGCCGGATTTCTCTCTGTGTCATTGCGGCTTTGAGGTGATTTCCAATCGCTCGCAGGTGGTGCTCGTGATCCAAGCAGCCCACGGACAGCAAGAAGACATCCATCTGTTGAGCTCGCTTCTCGCTAGACCAGGCTGTTTCACAATGGTTACTACTGTTCATAAGTGCTTTTGGTTGGAAAAGACAGCTTCATCTACAGGTTCTTAGACAGTGGCCATTCCTAGTAATAAGGCGCGTTTTTATTTGTTTAAGCGCAATGATTAAGCCAAATCAACTGGACTGCTCAGTGACCAGATCGCATCATTACAAGCCAACGAGTTTGGCACTGTCCTTACCGGTTCTGACGTAGCATCAATTTCTATTGAATGCACGTAAGGCGACTTGTTTCGGAATAATGCTTCATTCATTAGGCTTTTTTCTTCGGGATTTATATGGAAATGAGCCTGGTTGGCGAACAGGCTTCGTCCTGTTATGAGGGAATATGTTCAGACATTTCAATGCGGTATGAACCTGAGGTGTTGCATGAAATGGTACTATCTGACAGCTAGGGACTAAATATTCTGAAAATGAGGATGTTTTGAATACATTTCTCAGCAGTCTTTTGGTCATAAGTGTCCCTCAAGGAGAAATGCCCATTCCTCCCCTCTCCTGTTGTTACAGGCTCGCACACAGGAGCGCTCTCTCTCTCTTTCACAAACACACACACACACACACACACACACACACACACTCTCTCTCTCTCTCTCTCTCTCTCTCTCACACACACACACACACACACACACAGTCTCTCTCTCTCTCTCACACACACACACACACACACACACACATACGCACACACACACACACACACGCATACTGACAGGAGAGATTCCACTAATGCATCTGTTTCCCATGTAGCAGCTGGAGGGATATCGCTGGCTTCTTGAGTGCTGCAGAGCCCGTTAAGGGAGATTGATGCACCCAGATTGCGACCAACTCTGGCATGCATTAGGCCCAGATCAGAGCCAGATCAGGCCCGGATCGTTTCCAGAGAAGGATTTCAGATTTGTTCTGGAACCTTCCTTCACACAATGGGCCATACACACACATACAGAGAGAGAGAGAGAGGGTGGAGAGAGAGAGAAGAGAAGGAGAAGGGAAGGAGAGAGGGAGGGAGAGAGAGAGAGAGAGAGAGAGAGCGAGAGAGAGAGAGAGGGAGATGCATATGGACCAGGAGTCAGGGAACAGATTGGCCTTGCCTGCTTGAGTGACCAGTGACCAGTTCATTGTTTTTGAAAATACCTCTCCCCTCGTCTCTCCTCCTCTTAACCTCTCTTTCTCCCTCCATCCTCTCTCTCTCACTCTCTCTCCACCGTCAATCTCTCTCTACCGTCTCTCTCTCTCCACCCTCTTTCTCTGTCTCTCTCCTCTCCTCTCCTCCCTCTCTTCCACACGTCAGGGCCCATTGTGGCATTTGCATGGCAGCTTGTAGTAAATATGATACGTCATGTCGGAGCAGTGGCATTAGCGCATGCTATTTTAATGCCCACAAACGCTGTCAGCTTGCATCACCGGGGCGGCGTGATGTGGCTGAGTAAGGCCGGCTAATAAAGCAGCTTTAGGTGGGCCTATTCGGCCTGCCTGTCAGGGCACCCTTGTACCGTGCCACCTCTCCCTCACCCTGACCCCGTGTGTGTGTGTGTGTGTGTGTGTGTGTGTGTCTTCTACCCAAAAGTCTCCCTCTCTGTGAGGTGTGTGTGTGTGATGGAGAAATTGCAGAGTATGGCTTTCATGACTTTTTATGCAGTTGTGTTTCACAAGTAAGATTTGTTTGTGTGCGTGTGTGTGTGTGTGTGTGTGTGGTTTGAGGGTGCTTGTTTTGTCTTGTTTTGGTGGGTGGGGGCATTTTTGTGTATGTATGTTTGGTGTATGTGGATATGTGATGTTTGTGTGTGTGTGGGTCTGTGTGTGGATATGGTTTATGGGTGCTTGTGGTGTGTATGTTTGTGTGTGTGTGTGTGTGTGTGTGTGTGTGTGTGTAGTCACATATGTTGCAGTCACTAGGGTGGACTGGCACTTGGCATACTTGGCATATCAATATTTGCTGTGTGCCATCTTGGTGTGTGGGGCTCATCGGAACTACTCTTGGAATTGTTTGAAAGTAGCAGAAGGTAGAAGGATTTAGCTATCAGCAATATGCCATAAATTAATTATGGCTCTTGGCAGCTGGCTGGAGAAAAAAGTGCTTATCTGGAACAGTGTATTTATTTTAAAAGAATCTATTGATTTAATGTGTAACAAAAATGACTCGCAATGACGTTGCAAGTGGATCATCTGAGGACACAGGCTTGAGAAATTCTGTTGGAAGGCTAATAGTTGTGTGTGTCTGTGTGTGTTAGTGTGTGTGTGTGTGCGTGTGTGCATGCGTGTGTGTGTGTGTGTGTGTATGCGTGTGTGTGTGTGTGTGTGTGTGTGTGTGTGTGTGTGTGTGTGTGTGTGTGTGGGACTGGGACTAGTAGAGCCTGGTTGCAGTAAGAGGCCAGCAGCTCTTTTTGCTTTTATGTAATGTTCTTTCATCAGGCTAGCCCGAGAGAGTGAGAGAGAAAGAGAAAGTTCAAATCTTACAAATTGTATTGATTCCTCCTTTTTGTGTGTCCGGGTTTTATATTGCAACACACATACACACAGACACTCACTCACACACACAGACACACACACCTACACATACACAGACACAGACACAGACACAGACACACACACACACACACGCACATGCACACACACACTCCCATCTTTCTAAGTTTGACCGTGAGCTTCATACCCTGCAGATATTTTGTCCATCTCCCCCCCCCAAAAAAAAAAAACACGAGTGAACAGCTCTTCCTTTGCCATGGCGATGTGTTGCTATTCATCGCTCAGCCGTTACATTAGCCGTCTTTGTTGCTATCGGAGGGGGAGAAAAAAAGGTAAGGTTTTATTGGGCTTGTTGCCAAGCCATAATGGAGCCTTCGGTGATGGAGGTCCTGATTGTGGGCTGAGTCGGTAAGTTGGATTTCAACACGATCAGCCTCCTCTGCTTGACATTGGCAGGGTAGAGCTCGTCGTAGCGGCCCACCACCTCGGCAGCGGACAGGAGCAGAGGTTTAATGTATTCACACACACACACACACACACACACACACAGCCAAGGCTGTGTGCCCCGCATCTCCACTGGCTCCCCATTCTGTGGCCCTAATTAGTTTAGACTGCAGACAGAACTATGAATGCAAATGTGGCTATTCAGGAGCAAGGAGAGGATGCTCCAGCAGGAAAGTCTTTTCAGGCGCTGTTAAACAGGGGGGGAGAGAGAGAGGGGGAGAGAAAGAGAGGGAGAGAGGGAGAGAGAGGCTGGGAGAGAGGGTGAGCAGGAGAGAGGAAAATGGAGGAAGGGAGGAAGAGAGACCAGAAAAGGGACAGCACAATAGAGAACAGAGAGAAAGAGAGATGGCAAGAGGGAGAACAGGAGAGGGGAAAAGAGAGGAGGAGAGAGGGTGAGCGTGCAGGAGAGATGGAGAGAGAGAGAGAGAGAGAGAGAGAGAGAGCGAGAGAGATGCAATAAATAGGGCCACTCGTTTGGACCAATTTTCTACCCATTTGCAGGCAGCTAGCTAAAAACAGCTTGATTTCAAACAGACAGGTTCTGTGCTCTGCTGGGCTGGGATGCAGTAAGACTCATTTTTGCCAAGGATGCAGAGTTACAGCTATCAGGGTCATATCAGGTGACTCCTGTCTCGCTACATTGGGTTTCATTGGGTGTGCTTGCTCACTGTCAGTCCAAATGTGGGAACTCTTTGTAGGCAGTCGTAGAACAAGTGGACCCACCTATCTATCAGACAGCTAAGATCTCAATGGACCCAGAGAGAAATCCACCCTAATGTAATTGGTGTCACTGACCCCCCCCCCCCCCCCCCCCACCCCCACCCCATTTCAGGACATATCTCTCTACAGGTTATCTTCTCACTCACTGTCTGCATTGCTCGATGGCAAAGGTGCTTTTATGCAAGGCTAATCTTAAGTGGTTGGGTGAAATATTCACTGAGAACCATTATGGGGGTATTTATGAGGAAAATCCCTCTCAGAGGCCTTGTCACCAGGGAGCGTCCTGTGGAGACTGTGGCTCTTCTTTCTTTCACTTAGTGCTTTCTGGCGTTTGAATGACTGCCGGTTTAATCGCTCCCGGTCACGGCAGGGTTGAGTTGAGCACTTGTCCTTTTCTCAGCGAGTTTCTGAATGAATCCCCCGTCCTGTCCCGGATGAGAACCGAAATCACATTGGGGCGAAGTGGCACTGCAAAGGAGTGCTTTCACAGATGACCAGAAGGTCACTATCTTTGTTTCCTTCTCAAAATGTAAACAAACATAGAAAACAAAGGCATGAAACAAAAAAAAAGTGGTTTTCATTTGTGATATTTCCTTAAGTGCACTTGTAATATACACAAGGTGTAACGTACTGGGTGTAAGCAGCAGTCATTTTGGCTCAAAGTCCAGATTCTGGGGGTGTGGAGGTTTGTAGTGGCTCAGGGAGAGCAGAAATGATTGAATCCACTGCATGCAGTGTCTACGCCCCAGGGGTCAAACTCATTTGGTTAATGATGTTTTGTTAAACGTTTTGTCCTGTAAAAACGGGCTCTGAGCAGCCTCATCTTGTAATTACATTAAGGTGTGAAGCTGTGAAGGTGGGGCATTTTTTCCCGGACAATGGCTGTTGGCTCTGGTGCTCCGTGCGTAGTATTATCTAAACTACTCCCTATGGGTTGTTTGGAGCAAATAAGTATTGAATGTACAGGAAATCGCGCTTTGCCCTGTGCAGTCCAAGGGTCTCTTACCTAAGCGGAAACCATTTAGCCTCTGATCACTAGATTGGCCCCAGAGACCTAGGTTCTTACTCTGCTAATCGGCCTGCAGGGTAGACCTTGGTCCTCCTGAGAGGGCCGCAGTAGATAGCTCTTATTTTAGTAATTTCAGTCATTTTGGTCGGTGCACAGCGCAATATTTCCAATTTCCTGCTAGTGTTAGTCAGTTCCTGTTATCTGACTCTCAGATCTACACAAACAAATCACAGATCACACCTAACTTGTGGATCTTCAGTTGGCGCTATTACTTTAATGTTAACTAGTGTGGCTAGTTTAATGCTAACTAGTCTGACATAATGTTTGGCTGTTGACATCCCAAACGGGTGAGTTAGCTGCTTCTCATAGTGGAAAACCTCTTGGTTAGCACTGGCTTGCAGCAAATAACAAAAGAAAATGTGTTTGGGATGTAAAAATGCAGAGAAGTGTAACTGTGTAACCCACTGCTCCTCCCTACCTCACCTGACTAGACCTAACGTGAAAAAAAGCCCATCTGCTCCCATTGAACTGCAGTAAGTGAGACTTTTTAATGGCACTGCTGAACCCTGTCAAAAGCTTAAACAGTAAAGGGACTGCAAAATGATAATACATACGCGGCACAGAATTAACTGAATGCAGATTTGTCCTGGGATCGCTCTGTGTAAATGAAATACAACTCAGCTGAACCCTTGTGCTGTCTCGCCTCAGTTACTTACCAATGCTAATAAGCACCCCCTGCGAGCAACATGCATTTAAACACAAGCTTCTGGGAGTCCAAGGCACCAGGCCATCTTGTTCTTTCCCCTCCTGTTGATGTGGTTTCTGAGCAGGCCTGACAGGACTCTGAGTAGAGATGAAGTCATCTTAGCACATACTGCCAGCAGGAAGCCTCTGCCCGGGCCTGGCGCTGATGAGTGTGAGCCCGCTGCTACTCCCCCGTGCAGTCAGGCTTTATGGACTCTTGACACCCTGTTACTGGATTCTTATCCATGTCTGGGCACATATCAGAACCAGAACATGTGCATGGCCTGTTGGAGTCTCATCTCAAGTCAGATGGGGAAAAAACAAAAAACAAAACAAAAACAAAAACACAACAACTTACTCTATGTTTCCTCTTTGTTGTGTTTCAGTGTATGTGGGCCTTTGTCAAGTATAGTAGAATGCTGTAGAATACAGTTAACAACACCAAGGTTTTGGCAACCAAACACTTTTGTCAGGGTCATTGTCACACAAAAACCTCAAAACCCATATTCCCTACCATCTTTCTTAACGGTCTGCTCGCTCTTCTCCCGACTCTGTCTGGTTGTCATGGCCACAGCATCGCCCATGACCCAATCATCATCAGGTGTGAAGAAGGAGGCCTCATCCCAGGGAATAATGCTTTCAGAGTGAAGAGTGGTGCAATCAGAAGAAAGGATGCCTGAGAAGCATGGATATATTTCAACCCCGTGAGAGCCAAGATCACACTGACTCCGAGGGCCTCTTTGCGTTAAAGAAGCCTTCTTTTTTTCTCTCTCTGCAAGGACAGAAGATCCCATGCTTAATTTCCTGTTCAGAGTGTAAACAAACAAACAAGAAAACATGAAACACACACAGACACACAGAGTACTGCAGAAGAAACTAACATGCCACCAGGAGGGTATTCCAGGCATGTGGTTTATGCTGAGTTCCATTGACCCTTGAAGCTGGGAATTGCATCACACTCGAATTGGCAAGTCGGAAAACCAACCATTGCTGACAACTGTTAGCATTACCAGTTGTTGACCATTGTTAGCAATACCAGTTCATAACAGGTCATTATGCAGTCATTTGTGCGTACAAATACCATAGCAACATGTAAGACAGAGAGACAGACATGCTAATTAACCGAATAGCACTACAGCTTTCACTTTTGTTCAAGTGCAGAGCAGCCATCTTGGAATCTGGACTCGAACCCGGGGTTGGTGAGGTTTGTCCGACTTTCCAAATTGGAAATCTGACTTCAGGGGTTAAAACTTCTGACTGGGAACTTGGAAAATCTGACCTCCCAGTTCAAATGGAAGGCACCATTAGGGACACACCTGGGTAAGGCATGTCAGGGCAACTACCTCACAAGTGTCTGACAGGCCTGAGACTCCAGGGAGTTAACTCAGACTAAGTGGTAATTCACCCAGATTTGTCACTAAACCATGTATTTGGATAACCCCCCCCCAGCCCTGGTTACCATGGGTCCCTACCCACGGTGCTCCGCTGTCGCGTCGAACACCATGGTTGTTTTGTCAATACCCATGAGGTGGAAATCAGAATTGGATCTCAATTGATTAGACACGGGAGGTTTGGCCTGAAGATTGGCCTGATCCATAAAGTGAATGGTTGGAGAGAGAGGTGCGTGTGTGTGAGTGTGTGTGTGTGTATTTGTTTGTGTGTGTGAGTGAGTGTGTATGGGCATTTGTTTGTGAGAGTGTGTGTGTTTATGTGTGTGATTGTGTGTGTGTGTGTGTGTGTGTGTGTGTGTTTGTTGGGAGGGTGGAAGGGGAAAGAGAGCAGAGATGGGGGGATCCTTTGGGACTGGCTCTCCACATAACTGGGGCAGGGACCCTTAGCTTTGCTCCTCCATCATATTTTTTTTTTTCTTTTGGCCAGGCTTGCATTAGTCACATGGGCGCTCAGTGTTAGAGCTGGTTCCTATTCAAGGTACCTGAACTGGTTCCTATTCAAGGTTCTTGGCTGGTTCCTATTCAAGGTTCCTGTGGTGGTTCCTATTCAAGGTTCCTGTGCTGGTTCCTATTCAAGGTTCTTGGCTGGTTCCTATTCAAGGTTCCTGTGCTGGTTCCTATTCAAGGTTCCTGAGCTGGTTCCTATTCAAGGTTCCTGTGCTGGTTCCTATTCAAGGTTCTTGGCTGGTTCCTATCCAAGGTTCCTGTGGTGGTTCCTATTCAAGGTTCCTGAGCTGGTTCCTATTCAAGGTTCCTGTGGTGGTTCCTATTCAAGGTTCCTGTGCTGGTTCCTATTTAAGGTTCATGTGCTGTTTTTCTACTGATATTAACCCATGACAGCGAACACAAAGTAACTGAAAGAGAGGTAGCATTTGCAGGATAGAAAAAAATGGCCCTGAATTAGATCAGTCTCAGTCCTGAGTAGATATCAGTCTTTTGTATATCAGCCTGACGTTCATCCAGCATGTTTGTCCTCACAGTTTCAACAGACCGTATCTAATACCTCACCCTCTATTCTCTCTCGCTCCTATCTTTCTCACCCTCTCCTCTCTCTCTTTCCTATCTTCCTCACCTTTTCCCTCGCCTCGTGATAGTTGTCTCCCCCTGTCTGCGTATGGTGTGGTCTGTAGCGGTGACACTGCAAAAAAGAGAATGTTTGACTAAGGATCATTCTCTGGAGCTAATGAATGGAAACAGGAGCCTAACATAGAGGATGGCATTTTCTCTGTCATGGCCGAGTCAGCAAAAACAGCACATAGGCACCGTGCCCTGTGACCGTGAGGACACATCAGTCCCTGGGCTTATTCACAGACACAAACTGTTTGTTCTCGCAATTTAAACCCACAATCTCCTGTCATCCTAATCTCTCTCTCACTCTCTCACTCTCTCTCTCATTCTTTTTTCCTTTCACTCTTATTTTTTCTCCTCTCCTCCTATCATCTGACATGTTATTGTCTCTCTCTTTCTCTCCATTCCTGTCTTCACCTCCTCCCCTCCTGTTCTCCGCCTGCTCTCCCCCCTGTGACTCACTGGCGGCTCTCATTTGCATGGCTGTGGGAGCGTATTAATTATCCTGTGTGTGGGCCGAGGTGGAGGTCTACTCGGGGCCCCGTGACTCTGTTGGTTTTGAGGGACGCTGAGGCGACACCTTAGTGAGCCGGGTGTCCATTCATCAACAGCTACGCCAAGAGGGAAAAAGGAATTATATATTAAGGCATTTTTATTATGTGTCGCCAAGCGGTGCATTATTAATGTGACAGGGCCTTTCTTCGGGGTGGTGGTGATGGTGGTAGTGTGTGTGTTTTTGTGTGTGTGTGTGTGTGTGTGTGTGTGTGTGTGTTGCACGTCCCCGCCCACGAGTTTGCTTACATTAAAAGTTTTCAACTTTTTTTTTTGTATGCTGTTTTGGCCATTTGTTGTTTTGGCTATTACACTTTTGAACAAAGCCTGCTGAAGAAAACAGCACTCTGGATGAATAAAAAAGCTGCTTAAAGAAGCAGATGTATAAGATATAAGGGTTATTATCTTTACTCTGTCGCCCATAAATCAGTAATATTTCTTGAATGTTTTGTCGAGCAAAATGTTTTAAAGGTGCCAATCACCCCAGATCTCCATGGGAACCGAAATCCATAATGATATAATCCATGGTTCTCGTGAAAGGTTGTTGGTGGGAATCACAGCCTGCACCTTTGGCCACTTATGTTCCCCCTTTAACATTGAGAAGGAAAACCTAAGCTCTTCCCCCCAAGGGATGGATTAAGTCAGTCGCAGTCAAGACCACGTGGCAGTTTCCTCCTGTGTCTGTGTTGCTGATGGTGAAGCTGGAGAAGGAGGAGGAGAAGGAGGAGGGAGGGAAGGAGAGCGGGATGGAGGGGTGAGGAGTAATAATCATGGTTTATGAAACCCGCTGTTTGTGCTCCAGTGGTCTGTCAACTGGCCAGTGATTGGCACTGCGGAGCAGACTCTGCTGCACTGTCTACCCCACCCTCTTCTCCCACCCCCATCCCCAGTGCCGTCTAGCCTCACTGATGAGCCTGCTCCCCCACTCCCTCCTCTAAACCACCCCTTTAGACAACCCCCCTGCCCCCGTTGTGCATCTTGCTTCAGGTCCCAAGCATTATTTTCATAAATGGAAGAAAGGGCAAAGTGTGTTGGAAGAATGCCGGGCGACAGTCTGTCAGCATGGTTAAATATTCCCCTTAGATCCCAGGTTATGCTCATTCTCCACGGCGGCCTCTGTGAGGGAGGGAATGGCCTTTTCCCTTCATTTCAGGCTCAGACAGAGAACAAAAACCACTGAACTATACCTCACATGGGTTTCCACTTCAGCGCAATGAGGGGCCAATTCCATTGTTATTGATGTTAATCATCCTGATATGTGTAATAAGGTGTCCGTTTGAGACGTTCGCCAGCTATGGCAGGACTCATTTAATGGAAATCGGTTATAATAGATTTTCCTCATGACACTGAGGGGGGGAGCAGGAGTCTCATTTCAGTGTTTAAATGAAATAATTTGAGATGACGTGATATTCCTTATTCATCAGCAAACCGCTCCCAACGGAGTGTGTCCTCCACACTACGGCAGCGCGTCAGTTTTATGAGGGGTCCAGAGCGTTTGTCTTTGATGTCTTTTAACGAACGGCCTGTTGTTGTAGTCGAGGTGGCTGAGGGGAATACAGTATGTCTCTAAAAATCGCTCTAAAGCAAGTCAGTGTCTGAGCTCTTCTGTGGCGTGGATAATTAAAGCCCCCGGCACAAAGGGAAACAACAAAGGATCGTTACTGTGCTGTTGAACACGGGAACCTACAGAAAAGCTCTGTGTGGCTGTGTGCTTAGCCCTCTGAAATATCGATGGGCTTTCTGAGGGCCAATTTACAATAGCCCCTTTATGTGTGCGCATGTGTGTATGTCTGTCCGTGTGTGTGTCGACAATCAGCAAACCAGATTGCGGCCTTTGATGGTGCTGGATCACATTGTTTAGAAATTGCCGAAACTGCCTAAATTTAGGAGAATATCCAACGAGAGGCGCCTGGTTCAGCACTGGCTTCATGGAAGGGTGCTCAGATTCTGTGAAACACTGCATATCCTTACACGGACATTTGATTTGGCTCGGGTGTCGAACAAGATCAATCAGTCTAATAATATTATTGCCGTTTCTGGAAATCCGTTTCTGGAAATCCTTCAGGTGTTCTGCTTCAAGGTAAAACCCACCAAAGTGGGCAGTCAGAGCGGACACAATTTTATGCCGCTCTAAGTACGGCAGTTTAGCCTGCTCGCTTGGGCAGAATGCCTTGGCAAAGTCAAGTGTAATTTGATCTAAAATACATCAGGTGCTAACTAGGGTTGGATACCGAAGACTGATGCCAATGTGGCACCGGTTTCTATATTACCGTTATTTGCCGGACTGAATGGCAACACAGATTTCGGTGCCAACTAGGTGCCTAAGTTATCGATTGAAAATAATTGCCCTCTGTTGTTGTCATGGCTGGTTTAATGTAGTACATTTAGTCTTACACGTATAGTAGGGATGCCTTTACTCACAATAACAAAGACAAAATGTTTCAAAATAGGATATTTGCAAAGTGAGGTGTGTTGAACTGTGCAATATTTGCTTCTAATATACTTTGTATAAATGTAGCAGTTTAGTTGTAGCCTAGCCAGTCAATTCAGTTAATCAGTTAAGTTGTAGCCTATCCACTCGATATCCACCCGATTGAAGCTGGAGTTTGTAGAATAGCAAATGTATTTTGCTGTTATTAGTACTGTAACTGTGATTTAGTGTTACATTTTTGGAGTTGGGTAAGGTTTTATTTCTTATGTGGATTTGTTGCGTACATTTGTTAAGTGTTTTGTATTTATTTATATACTTAAGTATACTTTAAACTTTTAACACTTAATATATTGTTAAAATTCCAATTTCCCTTAGCAATTAAAAAGCCGTTCTTTAATGTCGTCGATCATCGTTTTGTGCTTTTTAGTATCAGTTCAGGCCCCATTAAGGCATCATGGTGTAATTGGTTGAAATCCCACAGCCTTCCTCGTGCCCCACTAATTCAACAGGGAGAAAAATGTGAAACCTAATGCTACAGAGTATTTCATTGATCTGAGCCACTCGCAGGGAGGACTGGCAGAACTAATCCAGTGGTTATCTTGGCCCAGAGTCTGGCGCTGAGCTCTGTCCAAAACTAAAATTGGGCCCAAAATATTTTCTTTGCCCAAGAGATTAAGTGCGCAATTAGTAAGAATCAATAAACGAGTGGGTGATGCCCTAAATTGGAACACACTGGACATGGATCTGTTGGGGCCTGGGGAGAGAAAAAAAAAAAAAACACCTAGCTTTGAGAATATTCCAGTTACCACACAGATCAGTCACGGCTGAGCGTCCCATGATCCCATGCATACTAATTAAACTGTCACCAGCAGGCAGTAAGGACTGGGGTTTGGCTAATTAGTGCTATGATTGTTCACCATGTTCAATAAGATGGTGATGTCATGATGAGCATGTGTTTGGTATGACGGGTTTGGCAGCCATCTTGGACCATCATCCTGTGGTCAGATGTGATTGGTGAGTATCTGTTACGGTATGTGTCTGTGTGTGTGTGGTCATGGGGGCAGGGCTTGTGAAAGCAAAACCTGCTCTGAATTCTCGATTGGCTTTAAGAGAGAGAGTGAGTGAGTGAGTGAGTGAGTGAGTGAGTGAGTGAGTGAGTGTGTGTGTGTGTGTGTGTGTGTGTGTGTGTGTGTGTGTGTGTGTGCGTGTGTGTGTGTGTGTGTCTGTGTGTAAGTGTGTGTGTGTGTGTTGGGTGCCCTTGAATGAGCTAAGTGTTCCCAGTGACATCCATTATGAGCAGGGGTTAAAGTGGGCCGGAACGCTCCGGTACTCAGTACCGGCACCTTAGATAAATTAATAAATAAATAGATTCTTAAAAAAAAAAAAAAAAAAAAAAAAATGTTTAATGTTAAGGCCAGTCTCGTCTCGTCGCGAATCTTTGGTCTGAACCGGCCTTTACGTGCACTGTGAAAGGCTCACGCTCCTTCTGAAGGAGTTCATCAGCGTCTCGATCAAATCAAAACGTTATATCATCCCCTAGCCCCGCCTTGTTCATCCCTCTGACAAACACGCTTCGCGCGAAAAAAAACAGTTAACCTGTCAGTTCAGTTGAGAGCGCGATGCTTTGCGGTAAGTGTTTAGACTGTTCCAGTCACAGCGAGTGCATGTTGGAGTCCAAGGTGAAGTAGTAAGCTAAAGTCTAACGTCTATATTTTAAATAGGGCAACAAACACAACTTAAAGAAAGAACCAGGCTTTTAGTTATTCGTTTTCTATCACTCTGGCCCTGACTGAGAATGACGAACATTAACAATGGGCAACAAGTTGGTTATTGGCTAGCACGTCAGCTTGTCAGATAGACAAAAAATAATAAACAATTACAAGCTCAGGGGCTGGAAGTTTCCATTTTCTGTTAAAAAAAACACGTATGGGAACACAAGTGTAAGAGTAGTAGATTTACAGTAGCCTAGGCTCATTTATTCTGCTCCATTTCATGTAGCCTATAAGTATTTTTTGTATCATTTTTTTATGATAAAGAGCTCTGTAACCTTGCGTGGTGGATGGGTGTGACCGGCATGACTGCAGTAGGCCTGTCACCATTCAGAGAGAAGACCTACAGTATATCACTATACTGTATATGTAGCCTACTAAAGAACTAAGTGGTTTACAGCATAAACATCTATCTACCATAGGCCAACATTAAAATGTGTGAATCGCTTAAATGCTATGAGTTTCAAATCTAAATGTCAGCACTAATTGTTCATTTCCAGCTGGCCATCCCCAAAATGCACCAGAATACAGGAAATCATATTTACCAAATTCAAAATTTTCTCATGGAACCAAAATAGGGCCCCAAAGGCTCATGATCCATCCCTGGTTTAGGTCTTTGGTTAGACCTCCTTATATCACTGTGATTAAAAAAATATATAGGAATGGGTGATTTCAACGCCACCGCCACCAGATCCACCAAATACCCCCCGCCACGGCCGCCGCCAGATCCACCAAATACCCCCCCGCCGCCGCCACCACACCGGAAAATAGAGTACCCCCACCTACCAAATCCCACTTTAACCACTGATTATGAGTGAGCGAGTGAGTGAGTGAGTCTTTGACATGAGCAGTTGAGTGGGTTTGTAGCGATGGCAGAGTCAAGTGGAGATTATTTAAAGCTGTTCTTTCTGGTCTCTGTCTTAACACATAGATCTACATGTGCTATAGTCCACATATTCAACAGGCTGGATATTTTGCATGACATAAAACTTAAAAATACAAAGCATTTCTTCACATATTTTTGTTTTTACTCACTATCTCATTGAAACACATTCTTACAACTACATTTACATTACATGTAGTCATTTAGCAGACTCTTTTATCCAAAGCGACGATCTCTCCCCTTGCGTGGAATACCATGATGTCCTGTGCTGTTAAAACCAGGGCACTGAATGAATCAATGCATTTAAACCCGGGGCACTGAATGAATAAATACATGAATTCAAGAAAAGAGGAAACGTGCAGCTACTGTCTTTGTCTCTCTGAACTCCCTGGTGTCTGCTGGAGTGAAAGGGGAGGAAGTGCTCTGTTGTCTGACACAGACCTCCAGTTCTCCGCATCTCCCCCCTGGCACTGTGGAGCACCACTCTGGAATGCGCACACAAGGCCTGGTGCTCATGCACTCTCTCGCTCGAATACTTGTTCGCTCCGAGAAGAAAAGGCTGTAGGCTACGCACTGCATTAAATGATTAGGCTGCTAATTGTGTTCTGCCTCCTGTTTGAGTTTCGACTTTAGTGCCGTTTTTTTCTCATTGTATTTGATTTCTTTTAAAGAGTGAGAGATAGGGTGATGCATTTTGCGGTGGTGAGCCCTTTTTACCATGGCACCCATACTGCTGGGCATGTCACTTTGTTGTACAAAAAAAAATGAAAAAAAAAGGGTACTGAACAAAAAAAGCTGCATGGCATTAGCAAAGGTCAGGCCAGTTTGACAAGTTATCTCTAAGCGTAGTCGTCTTTTATCATCATGTGGGTTGATAAAGCTACATTTTGGACTGTGGCAAGGAATCTCTTTTTGCAAAATGGAGATGTGTTTGGATTTGGGAGTGAATAAAAGGAAATAGCCACCATTTCCCGTAAGCTTGCTGGGCTGTGCTGAAAGAGAAATTGCATATGAAAGGATAATGGACTGGATCTACAGTCTGGGTTGTAAATCTTTTTAGGATTTGGAGGCAAAAAGCAAAGAGGCAACAGAAAAGAAAGAGCATTCGAACGAGCAAGCCATCTTACACTGCCTTTGCACACACACAAACACACACGCGCACACACACACTACAAACAATAACTATAACAACAATTGTAACTGTAATGATATGAGCATCCACACTAACCAATTAAAGGGAAAACCTCTCGGAAATACAATTCATGTTTTAATGTGATGCCTTTAAAATTCGGTGGATTCTGATTGGCTGTAATGGTTTCTGTTGTTCACAAAAAAAATCAATATGCTTCATCATGGCGTGTGTTGTTATAGCGACGTTGTCATTGTTTGTACCCTAGCATTTACAGTTACTGTTATAGTTCCCGTGGGCGGTGTGAACGGCCTTTAAGCCCCAAGAGTTTGTTTGCCATCATAGGCTAACAGCAGCGATCAATCGCACAGCATCCTTTGGTATCACCGTGCGCCATCGAGCCATTATGGTCCACAAGGTTGTGCTCCAAATGACTCCTCAATTACTGGTCATCGGATGTGTGCCTCCAGGGCTAGGAATTGACCACTTAACAGGTTCCATTACAGATATATCCAGGTGTATTATTGTGACAATCCCGTGGTCTTCTCCGCGGAAACTGGTCGGTAATGGTCGGTGAAGTATTGGCGCTCTGCGGCAGAGCGGATAAATCAAAAGCGCTGTGATCTCTGTCTCTCTCTCTCTCTCTCTCTCTCTCTCTCTCGCTCGCTCTGTTTCCCTCTCTCTGAGGAGCTGTGGAGGCCCCTCAAAGCACCGGTTTAGTACAGTAATACAACATGGAAGTCATGGCTCCGGGAAATCAATTAACCCCCCACAAAACCCTCTTTCTTTCCTTCTCTCTCTTCTTTATCTGTGAGGTTTGTGTGTGTGTGTGTGTGTGTGTGTGTGTGTGTGTGTGAGTGTGTGTGTCTTGCTGTAGCTCCATCTCTCTCCCTGTGGATTATGGTGACAGAGACTACTGCATTATCTTCAATAAACTCAAAAGTCTTGTGGAGGTATAGCCTGTTTCAATTGAGACTCCACTTACCTACTGTATAAGGCGTTCTCTCAGTAAAGTCTCGTAATGAATTAGCGTGGAAAGCGTGGAATTAGCGTATCCTCGGGAAATATATAATGATATCTAAAGAGTCATAAAACCACCCATTGTTTGTGTTGTTTGTTGTTGTTTGTGCGTGTGAGCTGTTGTTTATTCTCTATAGCCTCTCTATCGCTATCATATTGTACATATATTATCACCCATTATTTGTTGTTGTTGTTTGTGTGTGTGAACTATTGTTTATTC
Organism: Sprattus sprattus; assembly: GCF_963457725.1. NCBI lineage: Eukaryota > Metazoa > Chordata > Actinopteri > Clupeiformes > Clupeidae > Sprattus > Sprattus sprattus. Next base: position 5,560,420 of record NC_137918.1, read on the forward strand.
TCTATTCTCTATCACATTGAGCCTTTTTCACATCACTGATGCCTAATGGGAAATGTGCTATCAGCCAGCAAAGCCTCCTCTGCTCAGCACTTTCCAGGTGTTCATGTCGTACCTGCTCCCTGAGACGTCCCCTTCTAAGCCCCCCACCCCCCATCCATGAGATTGAATTTCAGCCCCTTGTACTCATACCCAGGTAACATGTTTCTGCCGTACTGGTGGCCCGTGACTTCATTTAGCCACGTGAGTTATGAGAGCATAAACATGCGAAACAACCTCTTTCCTCCCCGATCCTATTGAATCCGACAAAGATTGGGGGCTTGATTTTGAATAATTCATAGGAAAAACCTCTTCCAGAGATATCAATTTGCAATCAATATGCAATAGAATCTCATTAAAACATTATACGTCTTGCTGTGAAAATTAGTTCCGGAAGACAAATTTGTGATCTGTCATGATGAATATCATTCGTGCTCAGCCAAGCAGAAGACAGTTATTTAAAGATGGAAATTGGAAAAATACAGGAAAAAGAGGTTGTGACGGGGGGATGGGGAGAGAAAATGACAACGATGGAGAGAGAGTGGGTGAATGAACAATATGCAATATCCAGTCTGTCACACAATGGTCTGGAGACAGTAGGGATTGGTGATGGCTCAGGATGAGACTGCTGCGGTTGTACCTTTGATATGCCGCCTCAGTTTATAACCGCCCCCATCATTTGCGGTTCAACAGCTGTAACATCTGGACGACCGACAATAGAAAACGCCTGCACTATAAGCAAAGAATGAGAGGGTATACAAGCTAGGTAAACAAGACGCTAAAGGAGTCATCAACTCAACACAGCCATATGCCGCTAACAGACTGGAAAGTATGCCAGCTAATATGCTCTATCCAGGCCTAATAACCCTGGCATGCTATCTCTGGTTTAAAGGAAAGAGGGGCAAAGTAATTATATTTGTACTGCAGTGTCGTAGCGTAATTCATCTGAAGATGACAGAAATCAATACGGACTGCTATAACTTTCATCTGATGTTTCTTTTCTCCGCTTCAGGTTTTTGAATAACAATTGTCATTGTGAAACGTTAGGAACGGCTCCCTTCCGTTTCAGCTCTCTTCTGTTTATGAACGAGACATTTAATCTCTTTGAAACGTTTGGATGAAAAGGAATATCCTGGAGGGCGGACATTGCTTTAGCGCCACCATCTTTTTTCGGCCTGTTGGTGTGTTATTAAGCCCGTACATATATTGGATTTCTCTTCAAATATCTTTTACACCCCTGCCACAGTTATTTTTTTCCAATCTTATCCCCCTCTCCTTGATATTCATGAAGCCAAGCGCATTGATTGCCTTTTTTTTTCACCAAAGTATTTGCATGCTTAACGCCTTGAGGGCCGGGAAAGGCTATTGAAGACATCACAGAGAGGGTCTGATTTTCAAAGCAAACGTGGGGGAATATAAGTATTGATCTCCTCGGCAGGCTTCTATCTGGGACTAGACTAATTCCTCGACAGGGACGGCAGACTTTGAAGATGATACGTGGGATCGGGTTTTCAGCCATTGGAATGCGGTTCTTCACGTCCAACAGATTGATTTCTTTCATTATTCCAAGCAGCCTGGGTGGTCTCCGGGTATCATCACTGCTGATGTGCGTTGATTGACACCTGCTGGGTGTCAATCAACTTCTGGCAGAGCCTGCTCTAGTTGAAATGCACTGGGTTTCCGTGACATGTGTTACTGCTGCTTTTTGCTGTTTTGGCAGAGTGACAGAGTGACGGAGAGGCTGATGCTTTATCTGTCAAGGCTTAATGATCCCACTGTGGGAAACAAAATGAAATAATCAGCTTGACATAGTACTATTAATTCCCCCCAAATGTTGCCTATGCATACTAA
>NC_137918.1:5569806-5572306 GCF_963457725.1 Sprattus sprattus
TTTTCGCTCTTGTCCACTTTTATCTCACGTCTAATTAAAAAAGTAACGACCGTTCTGAGGCAGGTAAAGAGGCTCATTTCCCCCCACTGAATGATGTTAATTGCATTCCCCCCCATCACATCACATCACGTCACATCACAGCACTGTTGTCCCCTGTGACAGGGAGAGTTGGGACACCACTCATGGACTTGCCTTTGTTTGCACCACATGTTTTCACTGTGAACCACATTTTCTTGAGAAAGAGAAAGAGAAGTAGGGAGAAAAAAGAGAGAGAAAGAGAGAGATAGAAGGAGAGACAGAGAAAGAAAGAGAGAGGGAGAGGAATGCAGAGAGAGGGGGGGGGGGGGGGGGGAACGTGTGTGAGAGTGAGGCTGCGAGAATGAGGGAGAGGGAGCTGAAGACTGAAGAAGAAATCTTGTAGTTTTTCGCCCGTTCCTCTTTACCCCTTGCTTTCGCCCCGGACTACTTTTAAAAAGAGCCATCCAATGGCTGACCCCACGCAGAGACAGACTCTGGAGTTAATTGAGTTTATCAAGTGATAGTTCATCTGTTGGGCTTTTCTAGCCTCTTCCTCTCCGTTGGACAGCAGAGAGAGACAGCAGGTGAGCGGGAGAGAGTTGGGAAATGGGGTCGAGAAGTAAACCCATGGAGGCTAACGTCTGTTTGCCAACATCTGTTTTTTTTTTGAGCTGTCAGGGAGTGCAGTTTACTCACTTTACACTTCACCTGGTGGCAACCCTTACGCCGGCAGAAATACATCTATGTTGCTCTCTTGACTGCCTTGGATGGATTATCCCCGTCAGTGACTCACAGACAGGTGATGGCTGTGATTGAGAATTCCCGTCAGTAATTTACAGACAGGTGATGGCTCACAGACAGGTGATGGCTGTGGCTCAGAAGAAATCTCTGCCTCTTTGGACTGTCATAGGAATGGAGGCATGTGATAACAGAACCCCGTGTCTAGTGCAGACCTGCCTGACAGAGTCACAAGTATATTCCAGGATCCATAATATGGATATGATCTAAATGTGGTCAGGAGCAGTTAGCATCTGTATAGACGCATTTAGGTCTCAGTATACAACTGGAGACAACCATATATGAATATGATCTCAATGTGGTCAGGAGCAGTAAGCATTTGTATAAGCGTATATATGTTTCAGTATCCACCTGGAGATAACCATATATGAATATGATCTCAATGTGGTTGGGAGCAGTTACCCTGTGTAGTGTGAACCACAGAACATATAAAATGCCACATGAAGATGGCTTTTTAAAACAGGAAACGGTTAAAATGATGGCTGGTTTAGCCAAGCTAGGGGCGGGCTTTGTAGGCTAAGCTAGCCTTGTCCCTGTGCATTGTGGCGCTAAGCTAGCCTTGTCCCTGTGCACTGTGGCGCTAAGCTAGCCGTGTCCCTGTGCACTGTGGCACTAAGCTAGCCTTGTCCCTGTGGACTGTGTCGATATCTACGTGTCTGGGTATATGCTTTTGGATGTGTGTGATTGTATCTGTGTCTCTTAGTGTATGTGTGTGTATACCATGCATATATCTGTGTGTGTGTGTGTGTGTGTGTGTGTGTGTGTGTGTGTGTGTAGTGTAGTGTGTGTGTATGTGGTGTATGTAATTTGTGAGAGGTACTGTTCTGACTAGAAGCGATTATTTCCATGAGGTCCCAGAAATGGAGCTATCCCTGTGAAAGTTCACTGCAGTGTATCGATCAATCATGGCTGTGCCTATAGCTACAGATGGCTGTTTCTGTGGAGGGACTTACATAGCTGAGAATGTGTGTGTGTAACATCTGAGAGGTTCTGACAGGTCACCCTAGGTGAGAGTGTGTTAGTGTGTGTGTTTGCATCTGTGTGTAAATTTCACTAGTCCCTGATCTGTGTGGGTATGTGTGTATTCTTGTGTGTAACTGTGTCTGTCAGGAGATGTGTGTGTGTGAGACTAGATGTGTGAGTGTGTGTGAGTGTGACTATGTGTGTGTTGAGTGTGTGTATATGTGACTATGTGTGTGTGATTGTGTAATTTGTGATAGGCACTGATAGGGCACCTGGGGTGGAAGGCAGTGGGGTGTGATTGATGTCTGAGGCCTTTGCCAGTCTCAGGAGAGAGAGCAGAAAAGAGAGGGAGAGAGAGAGAAGGAGATAGAAGGAGAGAGAGGGAGAGAGAAAAGAAGGGAGTGGGAGAGAGAAGGAGAGAGAGGGAGAGAGAAAAGAAGGGAGTGGGAGAGAGAAGGAGAGAGAGAGAGAAGGAGAGAGAGGGAGAGAGAGGGAGAGAGAAGGAGGGAGAGGAGTGCTTTATGAAGAGCTGGGCTCTGAGGCTCAAGGCTTGATGACTTTCACTTTCATTACCCCCTCAGTGTATGTGTGTGTGACTGTGTGTGTGTATGCATGTGTGTGTGCGTGTGTGTCATTGTGTGTCTATGTGCTTAATTTGTGTGACGCTCTGACAGAGCACCTGTGGCAAATGTGTGTGCGTGTGTGTGTATGCATGTGTGTG
>NC_137918.1:5574806-5581355 GCF_963457725.1 Sprattus sprattus
GAGCCTAAACAAAGTCATCAATGTTCCTAGCATGGTGCTCTATCAATTTACACCAGGAAATAACACTTTGGAGACTGAGCTGAAATGGATGCTTCTTGACTGGCTCTCTTGTGTTTGCATGCACACTGTAAAAAAAAAAAAGCCTGCCTAACTTAAAATTTCTAAGTGACCGGTTGCACCTAAATTTTTAAGTTGGCCCAACTTAAGTTGCGGAAGCAAACTTTTTTTAGTTGTGCCGACTACCCCTGCATGTGGACTGAACTTAAAATAGAATGTTGTGTCAATTAAAGATTCTCTGTTGACTAAACATAGCTAGTTGGGCCAACAAGCAGACGCAAAATGAAAAATAATATGTTGCCCTTATTAATTATTTCATGTTGGCCAAAAAGCCTATTTTTCATTATTTCAAATAAATTACACACAATAATCTGATAAAGTACATTTGATTTATTTTCATTTAAAATCAAATAACAGCATTAACTCAGATATCATTTAACACATTTCAAATTATTCAAACATCACATAATTCTCCCACGTTAAGACAAAACACGAAATAAACAATGCACTTTAAACAAACGGTGTGTGCGTGTGTGTGTGTGGATGCGTGTGTGTAGGGTTATGTGCGTTTATGGAGTGTGAGGCAGCTTGAGAGTACGAAGTTAGAGCACGGTGCTCTCCAGTGTGAAAACTCAAAGTTAGAGCAAGGTGCAACATTACAAACTTACAAAAATTCATCAAATTTTAACCGTAACATTTGAAAGAAACCTTGACCATTAAACCTTAAATAACACATTTTTCAAGGACAGATGCAACCTTCTCTATTTCAAAGTGCTTTGGGTAGGCTTTAGAGTACACAGTTTCAGCCAATTTGTCCAAGATATTAATTTTCATGTCTCTTAGAGGCTTTTTTCAGCCTCAACTCCACATCATATGAAAACGAAGGCACTGAAAACTTTAAACAAACGGTGTGTGTGCGGGTGAATGTGTGGATGCGTGTGTGTAGGGTTATGTGCGTTTATGGGGTGTGAGGCAGCTTGAGAGTATGAAGTTAGAGCACGGTGCTCTCCAGTGTGAAAATCTCACTGTAAAATGTGATAAGTTGCGTTTACTTGGAGGAGTCCAGGAAACCGGTTGCCTTGAACAAGTCAAGTACATTGAAATAGAATTTTCAAGTAAGGTGTACTTAGCCTCCATAGTACACCTACCTTGAAAATTCTATTTCAATGTACTTGACTTGTTCAAGGCAACCGGTTTCCTGGATTCCTTCAAGTAAACGCAATTTTACAGTGAAGTTAGAGCAAGGTGCAACATTACAATATTTTTACAGGAACATTTTAACATTTGACAAGTAAATGGAGGAGGATCTGATAGGACGGGATGTGAAGCATGGAAAATTAACTATCGTCAGAAACTCCGCAATGCAGGATGCAGTTTTACATTTGAAATTGTGAGAGGCAGCTTGAGAGTATGAAGTTAGAGCACGGTGCTCTCCAGTGTGAAAATCTCACTGTAAAATGAGATAAGTTGCGTTTACTTGGAGGAGTCCAGGAAACCGGTTGCCTTGAACAAGTCAAGTACATTGAAATAGAATTTCCAAGTAAGGTGTACTTAGCCTCCATAGTACACCTAACTTGAAAATTCTATTTCAATGTACTTGACTTGTTCAAGGCAACCGGTTTCCTGGATTCCTTCAAGTAAACGCAATTTTACAGTGAAGTTAGAGCAAGGTGCAACATTACAATATTTTTACAGGAACATTTTAACATTTGACAAGTAAATGGCTAATGGCAAAATGGCTAACTATCGTCAGAAACTCCGCAATGCAGGATGCAGTTTTACATTTGAAATTTTACATTTGAAAGAAACCTTGACCATTAAACCTTAAACAACATATTTTTCAAGGACTGTATTCTTGCGGTGCACTCCATTCCCTGGTGTAAAAGAATTTTCTGGACTGCCTCGAACGTATATTTAAAGTCCTTAGGGTACTCGATATTTAAAGCAAAAAACAGACCGAAGAGGATCATGAGAGCATTTGGGAAGTCTCCCAGATTGTCCATGACAACCTCCTCCTCCAGTACTAAGGCCACATTGACCACTGTGTTGGTAACACTGTCAGTTACCTCCAGGATCCCCATTTTCATGGCCTTTGCATGTGGCCCCAGTGCCTCAGTATCCTGTGAAACACAATAAATGACACTTAGTGTCAGACTGAAAGCATAATGTCTTATGCAATTATTCCTGCATCTCAAACAGTAATACCATAAAGTTCCTAAAATGATTTACCTTAATTGTCTTTGAAATGGAAGCTGGCTCCCTCAAGAACAGGGGAAGACCACGGAGAACAGTAGACCTTCTATAAGGGGTTAGATCTGTGGTCTGCCAAAAACACAGGTCAACAATAAGACATTATTAAAGTCACCTTATTTACAAACAGGTTATGCGCATCTACTCTACCATGCAACTGTTTAGGATCACCTACTACTCCTTTAACATTGGGCTTCTTTACAACCAACTTCATTAAAGTTACCTGAAATGCATTAAGATTACAATCTGCGAGGGATAAACCAGCTAACAAGTGCTAAGTATGCAGTAAGTATGCAGATCCCTTAAGACTATTGGAATACCATTCCCTGAGTCTACTTAAGTTAGATACTGAGGGCCTGATTTACTAACATTGAGACCGCAGCTTAATCTGCACATTTGCCAAACCGCATATAGCGCACAGTATTGGTTAAATACCAATACTTAATTAGGGGCACTTTGCACTTTATCTCCTCCCATCTCTTTGTGACGGACACCCATTGAGAAAAGTAGCTCACATCGCGTACTCACTCTTAAGGCTGTTACTCCAGTAATGGAGGGTGGTCAAGATGAAATTAGTCAATGTTGCACAATAGTGTATGTAGGTGCTGGTCAAGCAGAGCTATATGATAGGAGAAAATGTATGCACATCAGCTTATTACCTGGGCATCCAGTTTCCCAAGAAGGTCATTCAAGTCATTCCACCTTCCCTGTCTTGATTTAGCTCTGTATATCTTCAGCAACCCCTGAGTGTGCGTGTCCAATGAAGTCAGGAATGTTGACTTCAGGTCAATGCGGTTGACGCGAAAGAACTCAGCACAAACCTGTGGGTGATAAGAGATTCAGAATAAGCAAACAAGTAAAAGCAAATTATTTCAAGACATTCAATTCCAATGGTGACAGAGAAAAAACAAATACTTACCTCCTCCTCAAAAAACAGTCCAGGCCATCTTTGCTTTATCACCGACACCAGCGGCTGATCCTGCACAATTTCTTTTCTCCTTAAAGAAAAGGTTGTCTCCATCTTAAGATTCAGAACAGTCAAGCTCAAATGTCTCTTTTTCAGTTCTTCTTCCATCAATGACCTCTCCTTCTCCAATTCTTTGTCATCCAAACCAACAGGATGTTCTGGAAGAAAGTTGAGTTCAGATCTCCTGGGTCGCTTGAGATATCCTCGAGATGAACCTTGTTTTGAGTGGGTATTCACAACCATCTCACTGCATCCTGCATTGCGGAGTTTCTGACGATAATTAGCCATTTTGAACTTAAGGCTAATTTTCCATGCTTCACATCCCGTCCTATCAGATCCTGGGTCTTTGAGACATGGGTGTTTTCCTACCAAAGCAGATGCAACCATCTCTATTTCAGAGTCCTTTGGGTAGGCTTTGTAGGAGTACACAGTTTCAGCCAATTTGTCCAAGATATTCATTTTCATGTCTCTTGGAACAATCAAGGCTGTTCCATTTACTTGGAAATCCTCATTAGCTTTTTTTAGCCTCAACTCCACATCATATGAAAACGAAGGCACTGAAAACGCGCTTGGCCACTGCTCTAATCTAGATGGAGAGAGAGGAACTGAATGGGACGATGAAGCTGAAGACTGAGTGGATGTCAGGCTTGCTGTATCCACAGTGAATTCTGAAACTAGAGCATCGTCCACCACTGGGCTTAAAACTACTTCCCAGTAGATCTTTAAAGTAGCCTTGTCATTTGGAAGCTCTGTGATGTCATGTAAAGTACAAAGTTCATTGTTGAAGTCAGGGTCTTCATATTGGATAACAAAATTTCCCACTATCTGCAGTTTTTCACAGAGAACTGCAAAGAGTTCCTCCATAGACAATGGTGTGGGTATTGATAGCTTCCTGATGTTGTCAGGTGAGAGAATGACTCGAAGTAACATTGTTTGCTGGGAAAGATTGAGAAAAAATTCAATATTAGCAAAGTAAGAATCTCTTTGCAGACACCATAATCTTTCCACCTACATTGTATGATGCCAGAGGGTAGAAATCAATGAGATCTTGTGGGTTGACAATGGCTACATTGCAAGAAGTACTTCCAACTATTTCATATGCTCTAAAATGTTCATAGTACCATGATGACAGTTGTTCCACTATGAATGAGACCTCTGTACCGACAACCAGAATACTGTGAATTCGACCAAACTCTGGAAAGCCATCACTAAGTCCAACTGGTAGAATCATTCCTTTACTATACAAAGTCCCAAGCAGTGTTGCACTTGATGCCAGGGACAAGGAACTCAAATTTGAATATTTGTTCTCAACAGCTGTCCGCAGCCGCGGTTCAACAGCCGACATTTTGACTACTCTTAATTTTTCAACATGCAATGGCGGTTTGAAGAAATTATTAGAGTCCAAAGCAAAAGCAATCATTGATTGATGCCTACTTGCCAACGTTTTGAGAGGATTTTTGAAATTGCGGGTGTCGTGCACCACCCTCTTGAAGAAGCTATGCTTGGCCTCATACCGCATTGTCCACAGATGAGCCAAAGGCCCAAAACAACGGATCAAGTGTGGATAATGCTCAAGGAAATGATGTTTCGGTAGAAACCTCTCATTGGGAAAGACCTCAGTGAACAACTGGCGATGATCAGAAATTTTACTCTCTAGATAACAGAGAGATTCTTCTGATAGCTTTGAACTAACCACTAATTCCACAATGTCTTTTAAGTCCATTAAAAGTTGCCATGCTTTTTCATCCTCAGGCACCATACCACCTACCATCAGGGGGAGCAGTCTAATTAAGGCCCAATTCTCATGTGCATTTCCTCCAACTGTTTTTTTCAAGTAAAAGGTCTTTGGAATTCTTTGAGGGCGATTCACTTTATCTGAATATGAGTATTGAAATGATTGGGTAATGTTATTGAGCTGCTCAAAGGTAAAGTACTTGGCACCAATCAATTTCTGCAGACACAGAGCCAATTCCCTAGGTATCACCCCTTCAAACAGATCGTGTAAAACATCTGGAGGAAAACCAGTAATTACATGAAAGAAGGATAGGTGTTTCTGAAGAACACATTCAGCTTTCACACCATGCACATTGGTAACAAACTCATTGCTTTTCAACTCAACAATGGATTGATCATGTTGCTCAGGACTTCGGAGAGGAAAGAGTCCCTGCCTAACTTCAGTGGTCTGAATATCTTTCAAAGATGCTAAGCAAAATCTGCAGAATTTTTCGACACGAAAACTTTCCTGAAAACCTGCAAGTCCATGTGCGCCAAGATTGTCTGCAGACACATTAAGCACAGTTCCCCTGACATTCTCACCCAACTGTTCAACATACAAGCCTTCATGCTCTAGGCTCTTCAAGTCATGTAAAAGTGGTTCAAAAAATGATTCATAACCATAGACTTTCACTTCAGAACTTTTCCCAAGCAGTGCCAATTGGATAGAGTGGAGACTCGATCTGTCCTGTGATTCCCAATTTAAAATGACCCAATAGACCGCTGTAATTTTATGCTTCTTTCTAGATGTTCCCAATGGATTGGCAATTTCGAAATCATCTATATAAAACCCAAGTGAAAGTCTGAAATCTTGAGCATTAACAAGCTTGTTAAGTTTGAAATACTGACCATCAAAAGGGCAGGTGTAGTATCCTGGTTTCCCCTCCTTAATGGGAAACGTCCTCTGAATTACGTCAGGTCGCTCCAACAAAGAATTCAGAGTCTTCAAAAGAGGAACATAAACAAATGAGTGATTTTGTACCCTATTGAACACGTATTCAATCGGTTCAATTATGCCAAAATTGGTTTTAAAGTAAATGTTTCGCTTGTAATTTGTTGAAAGGGGACCTTTGTCAGTGGTGGCACTCAGAAACGGGTTTGTTTTTTGTAGTGCCTCATTAATGTCAGCAACAACAGACTCATTGACATTGCAGTTGTGTTTAAGCAAAACATTCTGAATTGCACACAGTGTATTTGAGTTTCCAATTGACAAAATGTCATTTACATTGTCAATGATCTGCTGAGAGGCACTTTTGGACACATGCAACTGTGACTGCATACACAAGAACAAGGCAGCAAGTTTGTGTTCAAGCACTGGCTCACATTCCTCAAGGTCCGAATCTGACACATGAGGATCTGAATGAATGTCATCAGCTTGATTTGATAGACTTTGAGAAACTGAGACTGTGTCAAATTCATTGTCTGTACTGCCTACTAGACAAACAGATTTGCAGAGGTTGTTCAAAGTTTGTGTCCTGTGTTTCTTGGACTTGTGAGCTATG
>NC_137918.1:5581555-5591555 GCF_963457725.1 Sprattus sprattus
CAGGCTATGGGTCCCATTTATCACCCGCTCTATAGGGCTATGCACTCACACAATAATCCCCCCCCCTCCCTCCCTCCGCTCCATCCTATCTGGAGTCGATTGGCTTAATTAGGTGAGTCAGAAAAGCACTCTTGTTCGGGCTGAGCGAGGCTGGTACTTCAGGTCAGCTTCGCTTCCATTTTGCGTGTCACTGAATAGGACGACCGTGCGGAGTGGAAAAACATGATGTGGCCTCTCCAGCTTTATTGCCTCGTAGAAGCAGGACTGGGGGGCACTGACTTCTCTCTGGGATGAGTCTAGAAGCTTCTGTGTGTTGTCCTCTGCCCAGATGAAGACCAAATTCGGTGCTGCCCGGAGATGAGCCCTCATGTCTGCCCCACGATCAGATGTTGATCGTGCCCACCATGCAGGCCGCGAACACTTCCTTTTTACGAAAATACCATTTCCTCCTTACTTACGTATTAAGAGAAAAGTAATTTTTTGGTGAAAAGACAGAAAGAAATGAGCTGTTAAGAAGAGTTTATTCCTAGGAAGGTTTTGTGAATTTGTTCCCAGTTCCAGCAGCAGACCAGCTGTCTGAAAGCTCAGTACGGCCTTCACTGTGTTGGCTCTGGCCTCCAGGATGCATATATTACATTAGGGACCATATTATGACAGCAAACCTCTTGGAAAATGTCCTGATTAATCAATAATGCTGGATATGAATAAATACTGACTGCCGAGAGGATCTCAAAGCAGAGTGTGGCCTTGCCTGCCAAAAGCACTGGCTCACATAATTACCTTAAAGGGGCTGCCTGTCAGATTTAGCTTAAAGCGGTGGGGATGGGGTTAGGGGAGAGAGCCAAGGCTGTCATGCTGCTTCCAGAGATTCGTCCGGGGGTGGGGCGGTGTTGGCTGTGGGGGGTGGTGGGGGGGTGGGTTTCTCTGGCCAAGCTTGGTCCAGTTCAGTGTAGTTCACTTATTGGAGGGGGAATTCATTTCTATTCTTGAGCTGTGGCTTTTAATCTGTGCTCTTACTTTGAGACAGCCGTTAAAAGAATACTTGGGCTAATTCATTTTCTCTCTTTTTATGTTTGTGTGTGAGACAGAGAACGAATGTGTGTGTGTGTGTGTGTGTGTGTGTGTGTGTGTGTGTGTGTGTGTGTGTGTGTGTGTGTGTCCATGTGTTTCTGTCTGCAAGAGAAAGAAATTGTGCTTGTCCATGTGTATATCTGTCTGTGTGTGTGTGTGTGTGTGTGTGTGTGTGTGTGTGTGTGTGTGTGTGTGTGTGTGTGTGTGTGTGTGTGTGTGTGTGTGTGTGTGTATGTGTGTGCTGCTACATTGAATGGGGTAGGTGGAAGCACCTGTTTAATTGGTCAGCTCCCGAGTTCTCCGCTCCCTTTGAGCGCGGCGCATCTTGATGAGGGATCAAGCCGCGGTTTTCTGGCTGGCTGTTGAAAGCCGGGCTGTGTGAAATGCAAAGTCGTCTGGCTGCGCCGACATCAGTGACTGATTTTCAGCGTCCACTCTGAAGAATGGAGAGAGGGGGGAGGAGGGAAGGCGTCAGATTGGATATTAAAGCGCACCCTTTGTTCCGACCTTGGGCCAGATATACAGGGAGAGGCACTGCTAATTACCATCAGTCCCCCACTAGTAGCTCTCACTGATGGCGCTGACCTAGTTTCTGGGGTTATCTACCAGGCATGAGTATGCACACACACACACACACACACACACACACACACACACACACACACACACACACACACACACACACACTCATACTCACACTCACACACACACACACACATGAGTATGCACAAGAATAGTAACAGTGTTACTCTTAACAGTGTTTTTTTTTCTACTCTATTTCCTTTACAAGACAATTCAAGAGTGTTCAAACATTTCAACCGCCCAACTTTGAGAGTGTTCAAGAATGTTTCAAGAGTTCAATGCGCCCGTGCTGGCTGCACACAACAGGCTTTTAAGATCTTAGATGCACAAACAAATGCATCCATATTCTATGAGCACGACTTTGTTGAGAGTGAACTGAGTGCATGACTATGCTGCCAAGACCCTATGCAGATGGAGAACCGTAATGATGTGTTAGACCAAGGCCTACTTGGATACTTTTGAAAAAGGAAGAGATTCATTTTCAGTCATTAAATTTCAGCCATTTTGTCCTCAACAAGGAGCGCACTCCAACACAGTTTAAAGTTAAATACGTAAATAATGATTAACTTAAGAGAATAAGACTTAAGTCGTGTTCTTGTCCGTTTGGCGACTTTATCCTGACTCAGAGGATATTTAAGTTATGTTTTCCCTGTAAAGAAAGCAGACTTGTGCCTAGCAGTATAAAACATAAGGTAAAGTCATGTGAAGGTGGAGCCATGCAAATGGTTAATATGGTAAGTTTTCTGTTAAGACATACTTTTGAGATGTTGCAAATTGCATGCATGGTGGACATGGACTTCCCTACCATTATCCTTGATAAATAGCTCCATAAGCACCCATTTCCATAATCTCCTCCCATTGTATTGCACTTTCACTGGCATAAACAGCCTAGTAAATGCATCGGTGAGTAAGGCAAAAATGCAAAGCCAAAGTGACCACCCCTTTCATCTGCTTATTATTCCAGTTATCACTGGATGATGAATCTCTATGCTAAGGTATGCTTTGTGCAAATGCAGAACTATAAATCTGCATATATCTCTTTCTGTCTCGCTCTCTGTCTCATCCCGTAGGGACACGCTCAATCACTGGCTTTCTAATAAGCCAACAGCCCGTGCCTCAACCCGTGCCTCACGCGTGTTCTGAATGTGTGTGTTTGTGTGTGGGTGCGTGTGCGTGCGCGTGTGGGCATGCATGCGTTTGTTTTCGTGTGTATAGTGTATATGTGTGTGTGTGTGTGTGTGTGTGTGTGTGTGTGTGTGTGTGCGCGTGTGTGTGTGTGTGTGCAGTGGCGGACCTAGTCATTTGGGGGCCTAAGGCGAACATAGCCAGGGGCCCTCTTCATCCGTCCTTTTAATGCAAAAAAAAAGGGCCACCTCAAAGCAGGGGCGGACTGGGGGAAAAAAGTGGCCCGAGAGTTGTCTGTCAGAGCGGCCCACTTAATATACGGCGCGTTGCCCACTCAATGTATGCAAAATACCCATACACATAACATAATTTTGGATGATTACAAAGAAATAACATTATATATGTTTTTTAATAACATTTGGATCCACAAATTTGCCTGGATGTACACATGGAATAAAATGATTCTGGCTATTGTAACACTCCAAGGTAGGTATAGTTTGCTGGATGAATATGCTTAACTCTGGGCTAGTATCAGATGGTTATATTATATGTATAACTACAGAGCCTTTAGGAATAAATGTCAGCAGAGAAAGAGTACACAATTTTTTTGATAATGATTAGGGCGACCTACATTAAGCAATATCAATTTTTTTGTAGGCTGATTAACTCATACAGCAATACCTTTTTGTAGGCTATAGTATAGTAGATGGCAGCACACAATCAAAATATTTCCCCTCTACCTACATAGCTAAAGTAGCTAGTTATATGGAAGAAAGTTGCATTCAGGAGCCTTCATAAGCAAACATGATTTGGCTCCACATTAAATTATCCCACTTTTTCATTATCCACATGTCTCAAATGTTGTATGATGCAACAAAGCTTTACAGGACACATAAAATATGTCCAGTAACAACGTAAAGAAGGGGGCAACATATAAGTCAAACCAACTATATTTATTGACTGATCTCGAAAGTATTGGCTTACAAAAGCTAAATAAGTCTTCACAAAGAAAATAACTCAGTGTTAGGGCAAAAAGCGAACATTCACACTGTACAACCTATGAAAAGTGACAGCGGTAGCCTACAAATAAAGGAATACAGACCGCGTTAGCCACTTCACAGCGTGCTAGCCATGATTTTCTTTCGTTCCAATTCTTGGATGTAGCCAGGAATCATTCCACCCTTTGTAGAAACCTGTTGAATCGATACATTTGGTGTAGGAAGTCCTAATTGTTTTGTTGTCAATTTATCTTAATTAGTACGCCGACTAAAAATGAGTTTCTTTCAAGGAGTGACTCCAGTTGTTGCACTGAATGTTAGACATCTTGACAGAATATGCCTTGACCGTCTTTTTTAAACACATTCGTCCTTATACTTATGACGAAAGAATGGAGCATGGCGAGCCCTCCCGGAAGCCATGGAAAATGCATTGAGAGCCCTCTTTTATGAAAGAGAATGGATTTAACATTAGAGTGAGAGAGATCTGGGGCGATTTCCATTTAGCCCCAAATAGGGACGCCGCCTTCTGAAGCACAACTGTTGCCTGATTCGACATTTGGTAATTTCCGACAGAGAAAAAAAATCTCCTTTTCCTGAAGGCAGTTCGTCGCCACAATCGCCCTTAAGGTCCGCCGCCACTGGTTTGAACTTTATTCTAGAAATGAACAGAACAGAACATACGATGGGGTGTACACATCAGTGGTAATGGTAGTGTTGCATGCTAGGTGTGTGATTATGTGTGTGTGTGTGTGTAGGGTTGTTAAAGGTGTCTACGAGCGAGACACGCAAGTATTAGGCTAGAGTGATTGACATTTAATAACAAATAAACATAGTAAGACTGACGGAGGAGATTAGATTAGTAAAGAAAATAGTAACCATGAGTGTGAATACAGGTCACTAGGAGAAGTATAAATAGCACACAGTGATTCCCAATAGTTAACATTAGAGGTGTGTAATGTATTCTGTGAAGCAAGGAAAACTGTCGCGACCGACGACATCTGCGGGAGGACCGGTTGGTTATAGACTTAGGCCATCCCATCGGCCCATCGGTGCCTGGGTGGGCAACTCGTCGGTGGCTTTCTGCTGGGTGGGGGCCTAAGGCAGTTGCCTAGTTCGCCTTAATGGTAGGTCTGCCACTGTGTGTGTGTGTGTGTTTGTGGTGCAGAAATGGCCCATTTCTGGCTGGGCTGTGCTGTGCTGGGTTCTGGTTTGGTTGGGGAGCTGGCTGCTGTTTGGAGGACCTGGGCTCAGTGGGCTGATGCAGCTTTAGTTTTGACAACATCTCCTCAGGCGGGGGCCACCCCCTCCATCTCTCTCTCTCATTCTCACTCTCCTTCTCTGTCACCCCTCACTCTCTCTCTCTCTCATTCTCACTCTCCTTCTCTGCTCCCTCTTGTCTTTGAGGCTTCATCACTCCCCTCACCTGCTTGTTTTGTTCAGAGCGGTGCCTTTTCTTCTCTTTTCTTCTCTTACTTTTCTTCTCATCTGGGAGACCCTTTGAGTTCCTGGGGCACGCCTGTCACTCCTGTGTCCTTACCTACTGAAAGCTCTACATGAATAATGAATGGCCTCTCTGTCTCTCTCTCTCTCTCTCTCTCTCTCTCTCTCTTTCTCTCTTTTTCTCTCTCTCACACACATACACTATCTCTCTCTCTCACACTCGCTCTCTCTCACACACACACACACACACACATACACTATCTCTCTCTCTCTCTCCCACTCCTGATGTTGGCCGTGGGGAAAATTCTTTTTTTATCAGCCTACCCTTCTACCTTGCCTCCAACTCAAACAGATCCCTCTTTTCAAACCTGACCGACCCTTTGGGTTATTCATATAGTGTACATAGCTGCACTTGATCCACATCATATTTGCAATTCCTTTGTTCTCCCTGGCCCTGACAGGGACCTGAATGTGAAAAAACACACTTGGGCGAGCTTTGGCTAGAACTTTCTTTTCATAGTTGTTGATACTCTTTAGGCTGTGAGATATGCTTCCTCTGCTTTATGGATGGGAAGGAGATGATGAAAGGATAATGGGAGGAGAGCACTGCGATGTGATCTTGAAAGTGTTTGCAGTTCTTTATAAAATCAAACCTCTCTGTTTAAGCCTTTTTGTTGGCTAATTTCTGTAATCAGCAGTGCTGAAGATCCAGCCTGTAATTACGTTTGAAAGAGAAACAGGAAAAAGCCTCTTTCCTTCTTAATAAAAGCTCATTTGAGCTCCTTTGGGATAAACACTCAGACTAGTGCAGGAAGAAGCTGAAAGGAGGCTAGCTAAAGGAGCAAGCCGTCCAACCAAAACGCCCCAGCACTGGAGGTGCAGCACCCAGGCAGCCAATCACAAGTTATTTAGCTGGGCTGGCAGCCAATCACAGATCTCTC
The DNA here is from genome assembly GCF_963457725.1 of Sprattus sprattus. Classification (NCBI taxonomy): domain Eukaryota; kingdom Metazoa; phylum Chordata; class Actinopteri; order Clupeiformes; family Clupeidae; genus Sprattus; species Sprattus sprattus. The sequence continues at coordinate 5,587,713 of NC_137918.1, forward strand.
AAGTGAGGTGTTTGGCCAATCACTGATCTTGAAGGTCATCACTTAGTCAGCCATAAGGCAGGATATGGAAAAAAGAAGAGACATAGTACAGTGATAACCAGGGCTTTGAACCAGAATTTTTTCCCAATTGGTTCGTTCCGAACAGAAACAGTATTTTAACGTTTCCGGTTTTCGTTCCAACCCTAAAATTGACGTTCCTGAACCGGTTAGAACAAAAAAATTGTTCCTGAACCGGTTAATAGTGTTCCATGTCAGCTGCGGGACATACAAATAAGTAGGCTGATCATTAGGACTTTAAAATAATGTTAATGTCTCTATCTTGTCATTAAACATTAAAAAAGCACTATAGGCTACATTATGTAAGCGGCAACTGTAATTCTGACATTTTGTAAGTATTATACATGAGTTAAGACAAGGAAAATGTATGCCATGTTGTTTATTGGGCAAACAAAACATAACAGCATTTGGCCAAACCTCGTCAGGGCCCAATCAGTGCATTTTTGTCAACAGAGACAATACAAATATTACAAAACTACAATGGTATCTACATACATCCATCAATATTGTATTTGGATTTGTTAGTCGCGGGGTCAAATGAATAATACTGCCGCATAGGATTCTCGCAATGTCTTCCCATCTGAACAAAAAAGTTAAAATTCCAAATATGAGAACTACCGTATTAGCCTACGTTTTAAATAAAGACTTAACAAACTAGGGTAGGTTATGCTGGGCAATAGCCAGGTAGTCTACTGCCAATGCTAACTGTCCAACTTAGCTATAATTTCATTAACTTGACCCTGCAGATTTTTACAACAATGCATTAGAAATTCGTAGCCTATCTTATAGAATTCCTATTTAAAAACAAACATGTGTGAGATACTTGGTACAATATTTACCTCTTCTTAAGATTGAGTTTGAGAGACTGGTGGCTACAGCTTGTGCATAGATTTGATCCGATAAGGCTACTAGCTGGCGGCGCGCAGCAAGGTTCACTATCTAAGTGAACGACCGGAAGAGAACATCGCCAATCATATTGCATTTAGGAATCTTGTGAAAGAGCGAAAAAATAACGTTATTAACCGGTTACCATTATTTTAGGGAAACGATTCTGATCCGGAACATAACATGATGTTTCTGGTTTCGTTTCTGTTCCTAGCAAAACATCAAAAGTTTCTGGTTTTCGTTTTCGTTCCGTGAACCGGTTCAAAGCCTTGGTGATAACAAACAGCAATCTTAAAATGAAGAGAGGAACTAGTTGAAAAAGGAAACATGGGAAGAAAGAGAGGAAGAAAGGCAGCCAATAAGAAGAGAGGGATAGAGGGATATCTGATGAAGAGGTGATGATGATGACTAATAGCATTAAGACAAACCTCTTCATCTCCTCATACCTCTTGCTTATCTTTCTCTGTAATATGTATCTGTTATGGTCTGTAGGGTCTGCTGTACATGTGTATGTGTGTGCTTTGTTATAAGTTTTGATGAAGAGTTGATGATGATGATGATGATGAGGAGGAGGAGGAGGAGGAGGAGGAGGAGGAGGAGGAGGAGGAGCACTGCATGTTTTGAACAGATTGGGATGATAAGCAGAAAAACAATGACAGACAGACGCGGCCTTAACACCTCTCCTGGAACGTGGGTTTGAATTCTAGATGTGTGGATTTGTGAGATGTCCGTGTGTCCATGTGTCTGAATGTGTGGATTTGTAAAATGTCCGTGTGTCTGGATGGGTGGATTTGTAAAATGTCCGTGTGCCCTCTTGCAGAACACGCAGCTCAGTGCTCTAGAGGGTTAGGTGGCAATTGAAAGGTCGCCGGTCTTAATGCCAGGGTGGTTACTTGATGCCGTGTGTTGGTCCCCGGCCTTAATGCCAGGGTGGTTACTTGATGCTGTTACTTGATGCCGAGTGTGTATTGATGTGTGTGTGTGTGTGTGTGTGTGTGTGTGTGTGTGTGTGTGTGTGTGTGTGATTAGTGGCCAATCTGATGAATTCCACTCCAGTTGGTCCAGGCACGCCTCTCACTCCCTCGCAGATATTCACATGTAGGCAATGACTCATTCATACGAGCCATACTGGATGTACACACACACCTCTTCTGTAGCCTCTCCTAAGGAGAAGACAGGTTGATTGGATGTGAACAGACCTCTTTTGTAGCCTCTCCTTAAGGAGAAGACTGCTCCCAATCAGGAGTTTATTCCAGTGATTGGAGCTGAGGATTCTGTAGAGTGCCTCCGCATCCGCGTGCAAACCAAACGGGTCTCGTTTCTCAGCACGCTTCCGCTTTGTCTGCATACGATTTCCTACTCTACTTCACCCACCTCGCAGAGCAAGAGGAACCTCCACAAATACATTAGGCTGATAGATTGATTTGGATGCGATCTGGTTACCGTAGCCAGACTCGCCAAATCTCAATTTCCAGATATTATTCCAGGGACGGGCTGTTCCCATGATGTGGTCACATAGACACACACACACGCACACACAAACACACACACACACACACACACACGCACACACACACACACACACACACACACACATATATACGCTAACACACACACACATATACACTAACACACACACCCACAAACATATACATATACATAACATACACAAACATACACAAACATACACAAACACAAGCACACACACACATACACACACACACACACACACACACACAGATACTCACACACACAGATACTCACACACACAAACACACACTCAGACACCCACACACATGTTCAAACACACACACACACACCTACCATTTACAAACATACACAATCACACATACACACACAAACGTACTCAAACGCACAAACAAACATGCACACACAAACACACTTTTACACACAAACACACCTTGTCTTTACTTCCAAATACGACGGCTAAGTTTCCAATTAAGGGGCATTGTTAAAGCGCGATCCACAGGAGGCAGTGAGTGTGTTTGAAGCAGTGCCAGTCCAATCACACACACAAGCACACACACACACACACACACACACACACACATTTCTTTACACACATGGCAGTGCGCTGTAGCTGTTTAGCGTAGCGGCACCCATCCGGGGAGGCAGCTGCCGCTCGCCTGTGAGACACGTGTGTTTCATCACGGATCTAATTGGATTGGATCCTGTGTATGCAGGCATCCCTGTTATTTAATTAACAGAAATACACACAAACACTCACATGTGTATGCTCAGACACACACACACACACACACACACATACACACACACACATGAAGACACAGCTTAAGAACTGAAGGGACAGTTTGTGTGTTATACTTTTCCAATAGATGCTTCGTATGGTGCTTAATTGCATAGCGTTTATGTAGTAATATATCCCCATCCCTCTCCAATCATTTATAGTCACATGCTGAAAACACTCACACACACACAAATACACACACACACACACACACACACAGATGCGTGCATAAGCACACTGTTGATGACATCATAGTCTTTTTTTGCAAGAAACTGATGCTAATGGCTAAGGCAAAAATGTTGTACACACACAAACACACACACACACACACACACACACACACACACACACACACACACACACACACACACACACACACACACACACACACACACACACACACACACACATACACACACACACACATACACACACACACACACACACACACACACACACTCAAGCAAACACACACTCAAGCAAACACACACACACACACACACACATGTCAAAGTTTTTTTTTGTTGGAAGTATCTCGTACCTACGGAAGCGTATTGCTGCCACAAAAAAAAAAAAAAAAAAAGGTCTCAGTATCAAGTAATTACGTGAAAGTTTCTTGTTTTAACAATATC
>NC_137918.1:5596555-5599055 GCF_963457725.1 Sprattus sprattus
TGATGTTGTTGTAGAAACTAGTTCATTTGTTGGTTTTTGTGTACTCTCTGTTGCTCCCCTGTGCAATGAGCGCTGGTGTCTGAGAAGAGTCCTGACTCAGGTCTGGAGCAGAGACTCATAGAACTCTCTCACTCCCTCTCGCTCTCTCGCTCTCTCTCTCTATCTCTCTCTCTCTCTCCCTCTCTCTCTCTCCCTCTCTCTCCCTCTCTCTCTCTTTTCTCTCTCCCTCTCACTCAGTTTCAAAGGCTTTATTGACATGACGAGAGTTGTCAAAAGATGTGTTGTCAAAGCATGTATAGACGTGTGCTTAAATGTCTCCCAGTGCTCCTGCCACGCTTCGAGCTCCTGCTGGTAGTCCAGTTCTTTAAGCGTATCCTAGGGTTACCTAGGTGATCTCTGTCTCTGCCTCTCTCAACTCTGAAGTGAAATATTCAGACTAAAATGTGAAAAAATATTATGTTGATGGTACTGGATGACTGTTTTTTTCCTCTCTCTCTCTCTCCCTCTCTCTCTTTCTCTCTCTCTCTCTCTTCTTTATCTCTTGTTCATTCTGCAGGCCCCTCTTTCTGATTCCTCCAACCCCTCTGCTTTAGTAGTACAATGCTGAGTCAGATCAATTAATGACCTGCAATACTGTTGAGTTGTTACTCTCTTTCCCTCTCTCTCTCTCACACTCTCTTTCCTTCTCTCACTCTCACACTTTGTCCCTCTCCCTCTCTCTCACACACACAATCTGTCCCTCTCCCTCTCTCTCACACACGCTTTGTCCCTCTCTCTCTCTCAATCTTTCTTTCTCTCTCCTCACCCACTCTCTGAATTATCTCTCGTCTCATCCAAACTCTTTCCCCTCTTTTCTCAAATACCCCCCCGTCCTTTCTTATGTAAGCCCTTCTTTCACTCCTTAATATTTCTGTTTGCTCTCTCTTTCTCTCTCTGTTCTCCTCCTTCTTATGCATCCTCCTCTACCCTGCTAGCTGCAGGATTTATCTGAGAAAACTCACTCTCTCCCACTCTGTTGCTCAGACACACACACACACATACACACACACACACACACACACACACACACACACACACACACACACACACACACACACACACACACACTGCTTGCTCTTGCCCACACGTTTTCCCTTATTCACTCTCAAGCGTGTATCATGTAATCTCTGTGTCTTCCTCTCTATCTGCACACAAACAAACATGATGTCTGTCTCCACACAAACAAACATAAAGTATATCTGCACACGAACAAACATAATGTCTATCTGCACACAAACAAACATAATGTCTATCTGCACACAAACAAACATAAAGTCTATCTGCAGATAAACAAACATAAAGTCTCTCTGCCTTTTCCTCTTTGCAGGAAGACATCTATTTGACATCTATTTGTACCTTATCAGAACAACCCCCCCCACCACACACACACACACATACACACCCACACACAGACACAGACACACACCCACACCCACACACACAGACACACACCCACAGCCACACACACACACACACACACACACACACACACACACACAGACACACAAACACACATACACACATACAAAGACATCAGACAGCACACACTTATCAGTTCATGCTGTAATTGGCAGTATGTGAAAGAAAAGTGTGTGTTTGTGTGTGTTTGTATGCGTGTGTGTGTGTGTGTGTGTGTGTGTGTGTGTGTGTGTGTGTGTGTGTGTGTGTGTGTGTGTGTGTGTGTGTGTGTGTGTGTGTGTGTGTGTCAGTTTGGGCTCATGTTAAGGAGTGCAATGCCATATCACCTGCAGTTTTGTAGGCGTGACACCTGCTGACTCCCTTCTGCTTGTGTGAGTGTGCATGTGTGTGTGTGTGTGTGTGTGTGTGTGTGTGTGTGTGTGTGTGTGTGTGTGTGTGTGTGTGTGTGTGTGTGTGTGTGTGTGTGTGTGTGTGTGTGTGTGTGTGTGTGTGTGTGTGTCTGCTTTCACATGCCTGATTATGTGTATATCTTTATGATGGTAGGGTCTGGCCCGTATTCCACACACGGGAATACAGATCCCCCCACAAACAACACACACACACTCACACACACACACACACACACACACACACACAGACACACACACACACACACACACACACATACACACACACACACACACACACACACACACACACACACACACACACACACACACACACACACACACACACACCACACACACACACATATTCATACACAAACAGGGATTTGCAGCCATAATGGAAGTTGCATACAATCACATAACACAACACATGCATACACTGTGTCTCTCAAACATACACAGTCATACACGCACGCACACACACTCACACACACACACTATTAATCACTTAACATGAAATTCACGGACAGGACATGAAACCGAGCACATGCACCAGCCACACACACACACACACACAGAGACACTCACACACACACACACACACACGTTCCCTCATGCTATTAATTTCAGTGGTAATGAGCTTGGTGGGTGTGTGC
>NC_137918.1:5604055-5606555 GCF_963457725.1 Sprattus sprattus
CACAATAATAACATTATATATACAGTACTGTGCAAAAGTTTTAGGCAGGTGTGAAAAAATGCTGTAAACTAAGAATGCTGTCAAAAATGGAAGTGTTAACAGTTTATTTTCATCAATTCTTCATAAATTAACAAAATGCAGTGAAGGAACAGAAGAAAATTCTAAATTAAATCAATATTTGGTGTGACCACCCTTTGCCTTCAAAATAGCATCAATTCTTCCAGATACACTTGCGCAGTTTTTGAAGGAACACGGCTGGTAAATTGTTCCAAACATCTTAGAGAACTAACCACAGATCTTCTGTGGATGTAGGCTTCCTAAAATTCTTCTGTCTCTTCATGTAAACCCAGACAGACTCGATGATGTAGAGATTAGGGCTCTGTGGGGGTCATACCATCACTTGCAGGACTTTCTGTTCTTCTTTAAGCTGAAGATAGTTGTTAATGACATTGGCTGTATGTTTGGGGTTATGTTCCTGCTGCAGAATACATTTGGTGCCAATCATACGCCTCCCTGATGGTATTGCATGATGGATTAGTATCTGCCTGTATTTCTCAGCATTGAGGACACCATTCATCCTGACCAAATCTCCAACTCCACTTGCAGAAATGCAGCCCCAAACTGGAAAGGAACCTCTACCATGCTTCACTGTTGCCTGCAGACTCTCATTATTGTACCTCTCTCCAGCCTCCAGCGAACAAACTGCCTTCTTCTACAGCCAAATATTTCTAATTTTGACTCATCAGTCCAGAGCACCTTCTGCCATGTTTCTGCACCCTAGTTTCTATGTTTACGTGCTTAGTTCAGTCACTTGGCCTTGTTTCCTTGTCGGGGTAGAGCTTTTTGGCTGCAACTCTTCCATGAAGACCACTTCTGGCCAGACTTCCCCGGACAGTAAATATCTGTACCTGGGTACCACTGGTTTCTGCCAGTTCTGAGCTGATGCCACTGCTTGAAATCTTCCGATTTCGAAGGTAAATAAGCTTGATGTGTTTTTCATCAGCTGCATTAAGTTTCCTTGGCTGAACACTGCGTCTACGATCCTCAACGTCTTCTTCAAAAGAGCTGGAACTGCACATTTTGAAACCCCTGTCTGCTTTGAAATCTTTGTCTGGGAGAGACCCTGCTGATGCAGTATAACTACGTTGTGTCTTGTTGCTGTGCTCAGTCTTACCATGTAAATGGATAAAAAATAAACATTTATTGTTTACATTTTTCAAAGCATTCTTAGTTCATAGCATTTTTTCACACCTGCCTAAAACTTTTGCACAGTACTGTATATATATATATATGACATGTAGCATCTATAACATATATATATATATATCTTTTTAAATCATTACTATTAAATCATTATACTACTATTTTCATTACAGGGGTAATGTTGTCTGTGTATTCTTCAGGTGGAGAAAGTGTAGCAGAGCGTTCATGATTTGATCAGTTCAGGTCAACAGATATTGTTGATGCTAACTTTGGTGACTGTTGTCTTCACTTTGATCTGCTTCCAATACGGTGTGACGGTTCTCAGATCCCTCATTATATATTCAGGGTTTCAATCACATCAAAGCTTTGGGTGATCAGGCTTTGTTGGCATCGTGTTTCCTCCATGCCGTCCTGTAGCCCGGCAACCAGGACACACGGCCAGAGACTCCAGCGTGATTAATCTGGGGAGCATGGGCTACACCCAGTGTCAGTGAGCTTTCATTGGCTGTCAATTAATCTAAACTAGTTCATGGACCGGAGACTCAAACATCAATAATTAGAAATGTTTTTTTTAAGGCAGTTGGGTGTAAATAGGTCTATCCACAGACAATTCATTCAGGTACTGGACCATGGCCTTTCACTGGCAGGTTTAATTTAACTAAGACCAATCAAGTCAAGTGTGAGTTTCTATAGTGATGGCAGTGGTAATTAAATATGAATACAAATACAAACTATTAGCATGGGCTGACTAGAAGGAGATGATAGGAGTGGCTAGAGCTTGAGAGAGGAATGCCAGACAAGGGGCTACAGACGTTTTACATTTAGAAGAGATGTTTAAAGCACAGTCTTTATCACTAGCAAGGCCTGTGTGTGTGTGTTTGTGTGGCACAGCTGTGACCAGCATTTAGAAGAGATGTTTAAAGCACAGTCTCTATCACTGGCTTGGCATGTGTGTGTGTGTGGCACAGCTGTCACTCTCTAAGGATTAAAGAGGAAGAGGGCTGAAATTATTCCCTTGGAAAGGAAAGGGTTAATAGTTTGGTAGCTTGAGTTTTATTTATGTATTTTATTAGTAGATAACTGTTTTTTTGTGGATGGCATCAATTCAAAGAAAATAGGAGTTAAACGGATATACAGTATAATCCTAAATTACATCTACAAAGCCAGAATCTGCAGTGAAACACACACACACACACACACACACACACACACACAAAGTAGAGTGGTCGTGCTGCAGAAATATTAATACCACTGAATTGCATTTCCTTCAAATGCCAGGTGCTAAAATATTATGTTA
>NC_137918.1:5641555-5646555 GCF_963457725.1 Sprattus sprattus
AAGGCACACACACACACACACACACTCACACACACTTCTGAGGAATATGACACAATTTCATGTATGAATGCAGGTGTGTGTGTGTGTGTGTGTGTGTGTGTGTGTGTGTGTGTGTGTGTGTGTGTGTGTGTGTGTGTGTGTGTGTGTGTGTGAGTGTGTGAGTGTGTGTGTGTCTGTAGGTGTCTGTGTGTTTGTGTGTGTGTGTGTGTGTGTGTGTGTGTGTGTGTGTGTGTGTGTGTGTGTGTGTGTGTGAGTGTGTGGGTGTGTGTGTGTCTGTAGGTGTCTGTGTGTTTGTGTGTGTGTGTGTGTGTGTGTGTGTGTGTGTGTGTGTGTGTGTGTGTGTGTGTGTGTGTGTGTGTGTGTGTGTGTGTGTGAATGTGTGTGTGTGTGTGTGTGTGTGTGTGTGTGAGTGTGAGTGTGAGTTTGCTTATAATGTAATGCAGTCAAGCAGTGATAGTCTTTGACTCAGCCAACTGCGGCTACTGTACAGCAAATAATAAAAAATAGAAAAAAGAATGATGATCTTATTTCCCTCCCCTGGATTAAAGCGTGGTTTCAGGCCACGGGCCACTGCCCATGGAAATGCGTGAAAGCTCCCTGTACATGAAGCCTGAATGAACCATGCCAAGCTAATCAGCTGGTACTGATGCAAATAGCAAACAAAAAGAGTGGGAGAGTAATTGGAGGATTTTTTCCTGCAGCAGCTGCTCATCTGCAGAAATAAACATAGCAGCACACACACACACACACACACACACACACACGCACACACACACCTGACCCGCACACATGCAAATATTTTTCTATCTATGTAAGTGTACGTGTACGGGTACTTGTGCGTGCGCGTTCGCTTGGATGCGGATGTGTGTGTGTGTGTGTGTGTGTGTGTGTGTGTGTGTGTGTGTGTGTGTGTGTGTGTGTGTGTGTTTTTGTGTGTGTGTGCGTGTGGATGTAAGTGGAGGGCTGGAGCACCACTGAGTCCCTTATTGCTCACTGGGGACCCCTGGGAGGGGACAGTCCCTTATCTCTGTCTACTCGTCCCCGCCCCTACTCCCACTGATTCTTCTTTTCTCATCTCCCTCTCTATCCATTCATCCATCTTTCTATCTATCTATCTCTCTCTGTCCATCTCGTTCTTTCACTGGATCCTCCCGCTGATTGTTCTTTACTCCTCTCCTCCCTTCTCACCTCCCGATTGACACGTCTTTCTCATCTCTTCTCTCCCATCACATCCCTCCGTGGTGGTCTGGCTCTCCGTGTGGCGGGGCTCCTGTCGAGTGCAGTAATGGCTAGGTGCAAGGTTACTCATGCTGGATGATCGGCTGGGCTGTGGGGCTCCTGTTGGGTGCTGTAATGGCTAGGTGCAAGGTTACTCATCCTGGCTGATCAGCTCGGCTGTGAGGCTACCCACTGTGGCGCTGCCGTGTTTTCAGACAATTTTCTCTCGGCAGGGGCAGCAGGTGTCGGCAGACTCGATAACCAAGTTCCCGCTCTCACCGTCGTTGCCAGGTTGCCAGATTGGTGCATGGAGGGCCCCAGCTAGCGCAGGCTGTGAACAATGAAATGTGTGGTTGCCAAGTATCGTTAAGTGATCCCTCATCACTTCAAGCTGCGAAGCGGTCTGAAGCTTGTGTGTGTGTGTTTGTGTGTGTGTGTGTGTGTGTGTGTGTGTGTGTGTGTGTGTGTGTGTGTGTGTGTGTGTGTGTGTGTGTGTGTGTGTGTGTGTGTGTGTGTGTGTGTGTGTGTGTGTGTGTGTGTGTGTCTGAAGCTTGTGTGTGTGTGTGTCTGAAGCCTGGACAGTGTTCAGGAGGAGTACCATGCATCAGATGCTTGTGCGTTTTGGAAATGTTGCTGGGACTATTGATTGTGGGGTAGTCTCAAAGGGTGTTGAAAATGAAATGCGCAGTCTCCTATTCGTCACTGTCAGTGTCTGGTTACACCTTTTGTGTTGAGAACAAATATCCACGCTCATCACAGTCTCAGAGGCAACTAGACAGACAGTGAGAGAAAGAGAGAAAGAGGGAGGGAGAAAAAGGAGGAGCGAGAGAGGGAAAGTAATAGTGACATAGAAAGACAGACAGAGGGAGGCGGAGAGAGTAAGTGAGAGTCAGAGAGAGAACAAATGTGTTTCTGTGTGTGTGAGAGGCAGAAATGCAGAAAGAGAGGGGGGGCAGTGGCTTCTGACATCTGTGGAATCACATCTTTGATAGTTATAGCTTCATCGTGTCCATCCCAGAGGCAGCAGTGTGTGTAGGTTGAACAGAGACAGGGTTTGGGAGGGTTGACCAGAGGTTGAGTGTGTGTAGGGTGACCAACGGCAGTGTGTGTGTGTAGGGTGACCAGAGGCTGTAGTGTATGTAGGCTGACCAGAGGCAAGATAAGAATAACCGGTTTAATACAAAATGAAACCGGGTATTTCAACTGGTTTAGTTCTTAGACAAGAACGCAAATAATTGCCTTCTCAGTTACCATAGTTGCAAACCTGAGTAACACAGCATGTTTCGTTTGGTGGGGGTAGAAAGTGCCCCTGGTTGCTGCTTTTGACACAGCGCTATTAAATACAGAAGCAGAACATTTAATTAAAAACTGCAGCGTCTCATGTGCGGGACAGGGAAATAAAACACACCCTGGTTACCCTAAGTGTGAGTGTGTGTGAGTGAGTTTTTGTGTATATGTAGTGTGTATGAGTATGTGTGAGTGTGTGTGTATGTGTGTGTGTTTGTGTGTGCGCACATTTGTGTGTGTGTGTGTGTGTGTGTGTGTGTGTAAGCAGGATGACTGATGCATTGATGAAGGGTCCAGACATTCAGGAAGACCAATGGGAGGTGTATGGGAGGTGTCTGTGTGTGTCTGTGTGTGTTTGTGTCTGTGTGTGTGTGTTTGTGTGTATGTGTGTGTGTGTGTGTGTGTGTGTGTGTGTGTGTGTGTGTGTGTGTGTGTGTGTGTGTGTGTGTGTGTGAGTGTGTGTGTGTGTGTGTGTGTGTGTGTGTGTGTGTGCGTGCGTGCGTGTGTGTGTGTGGGGTTGGGTGTGGGTGTGTGTGTAGGTGGGCGTGGGTAGACCCAGGTGGTCGGATTCGGCTGGTTACTCTCCCAGTCCTCCAGTCAGGCAGTGTTTCAGTGGCAGCTGAGGCAAAGGCTTGGACTGGGGCTGGGGTGGGGGGGGCACTCAGCCCCTGGGGAAACGGTGGCCATGGTTTCTCCACACCAGAACGGAGCTCAGTGATGGACTAACGGTGTGAGGGAGAGAGAACACTGCACAGAGCCAGCTGGAATAAAAACAGCCCCTGCCTCATCTCTCCTTTCTTTATTCTCCTCTTCCTCCCTCTCCTCTTGCGCCTCCTCTCTCCTTTCTCATCTTTTTTATACTCTTCTTCCTCTAGTGTCTCCTCTCTCCTTTTCTTCATCCCTCAAGCACTTAGTGTGTCAATAATCTCAAGCAAGCCAGCACAGACACAGGACACATGACACAGACACAGGATTGATACAAAGACTCATAGGACTCATAGAAAGGCGAATTTGGACAATACCTCTCACATGGAAACTTGCCAAAAGCCCCAGCCTCCTCTTTCCAACAACCCTACAGTTCCTTTCCCCAACAACCCTACAGTTCCTGTTTCCAACCACCCTACAGTTCCTGTACCCAACCACCCTACAGTTCCTGTACCCAACCACCCTACAGTTCCTGTACCCAACCACCCTACAGTTCCTATTCCCAACCACCCTACAGTTCCTATTCCCAACCACCCTACAGTTCCTGTCCCCGACCACCCTACAGTTCCTGTACCCAACCACCCTACAGTTCCTATTCCCAACCACCCTACAGTTCCTGTTTCCAACCGCCCTACAGTTCCTATTCCCAACAACCCTACAGTTCCTGTACCCAACCACCCTACAGTTCCTGTACCCAACCACCCTACAGTTCCTGTTCCTATCCCCATCCACCATACAGTTCCTGTTCCCAACCACCCTACAGTTCCTGTACCCAACCACCCTACAGTCCCTGTTTCCAACCGCCCTACAGTTCCTGTACCCAACCACCCTAAAGTTCCTGTTTCTGTCCCCATCCACCATGCAGTTCCTGTTCCCAACCACCCTACAGTTCCTGTACCCAACCACCCTACAGTTCCTGTTCCTGTCCCCATCCACCCTACAGTTCCTGTTTCCAACCGCCCTAGAGTTCTTATTCTCAACCACCCTATAAAGTCTTGTTCCTCACCACTCCACAGTTCCTGTTCTCAAATCGCCAGTAGTTCCTATTCCCAGCCACCCTATGGTTCCTGTTCCACCCCATAGCTTTTCTCCCAAGCCACCCCCTGGCTATCCGACCCCCAGCCCCCTCTGCCCCACTCCCGCTGTGGACTTAACCGAGGCAAAGGCAGTAAAGAGGGGCAGATTGATGAGGTGCCTGTGAGCCAAATACCACCCCACACACCCACACACACACACACACACAGACACGCACCCCGCCCCTCTAGAGAGCCCCCCAAGAGGGAAGGATCAGTCTGCTCTGAGTCCTGCTTAGCCTTCCCAGCAGGCACCTGTGACTGTCATGTGACTCCATTTTATATTTAGCCTCACAACACCACTCCAACTCTAATGCTACTTGCATGTTCTTGGCAGATGCTAAAGCAAGAGTGTGTGTTCAACTATATTTGAAAATGTTGACCATTAGCTTCTATGCAAACATATTCATCCACTGCACATGCAGAGTAATGCCAATCCGCTGCAATGTCCACTTCTTCACACCTCTCTTCATTGCAATTTCACTCACTCGCGCACACACACACACACACACACACACACACACACACACACACACACACACACACACACACACACACATACACACACACACACACACACACACACACACGCACGCAGTGAAGAGTAGCCCTCATGTAGGCAGCCGTGGTGGTGTAATGAGGCCTGGATGAGTGAGAGAGAGGGAATAATACATGTTTTCATGTCCTCTAGAGGACGGGGATGAGGTTACACACACA
>NC_137918.1:5661555-5669055 GCF_963457725.1 Sprattus sprattus
TCCTGGCATTGCGCGCGACTGATCTTCTGAAAATTTCGTTCACCTGAGGAAACCACTGGAGCTCTGAGCATCTGTCTTCTACAAGGAGTAAGTCGTCTCCTGTTTTAATGTTACGACAAATTCACAATGGTTTGATACAAGCAATGACAACTTGACTGCAGTTGGATAATTTTCCAAGATAATTAGCATCAGTTTGTAATGAGTGTTTGTAGCCAACACAGTTTTAGGCGACAGCCTGCCTTTTCAGTAGCCTATAGCTTTGACTCCGAACTTCGTTAATAGGCTATAATAAATTCGATTAGGCCTATTCAAAATATATATAGCCTATAATTCGAACGAATATTAGGCAGACCTTAATATTCAATTATTATTATTTTGAAAATATGTTTGCTTGAGCATTACATTCAGATTCCGAGGCTTCTTCACGCCTGGTGAAGTTGTGAATCGCGAACTCATTAGGCATACTAGCATGTTATAAATATCCTGGCCATGGATGCATTAATCATAGCATCTGTCTTTCAATGATGTCAGTATCACTCATTTAAATGGGATGCTTTTTATATTTTGTATGTTATACATGTTGTACACCTCTGTCATTGTATCCATCGTTTCTATTGTTAACAAGAATGGGAGCATTCAGAGAATGCAAACCTCCGCCTTGTGAACTTGACCTTTGACCTTGACATCTGAAAATCTAATCAATTATTGCCATTATATTAACCAATCTCCCCACAAAGTTTGATGGAAATCGGTCCATGCGTTTCTGCGTAATCCTGCTGACAAACAAACAGACAAACAAACAAACATACAGGGGCGAAAACACAACCTCCTTGGCGGAGGTAATAAACAAATCACATCCATCCCCCTCACTTTTGAAAAGCTTGCTACGCCCCTGTGTTGAACAAACTATACAAGACTCATATATCGATGACTAGAGCCATCTCTGTTTTCATCTTTACATTACCATAGTCACTCAACATCGGTCAGCATCTCACACGCACTCATCACATAAATGGTATAGTTTCCTTTGATGCGAAAATTCCTGTGATTAAAAGCCTCCACTATCATAGCTAACTATGAGGGCATAAGATGGGGAGTTGCCAAGGGCGGAGCCTGCCTCTCCTGCTGATGGGAGCGATGATAGGAAGCTGATGGAACAGTGGATTCTTATGCACACTATTCTGGCTTTGATCCACCATCAAGGAAAACGTGTTTGTACACTGATGCTGGCTATTTCTAGACCGCAGCTGTCCTAATTAAGTCGTAGTCTAGGCAAGACCATTCGGGGGGAAATTAAATCATTTAGCCACTAATTCAAAGTCAGTGGAATGATATAAAATGTAACATTTTCATTACTTTATTATCTCCATTTGTTTCTTTATTTTCTACAAACATAATAAACTCACTGCCTGCGCTAACTCACACACAGCCTGTAGCCATAATCAAGTGCAAATAGCAACTGAACTGTTGACATAGGACAAACATAAAGGCGCAGAACAGGTCTCTAAAATTAGGAATGCATTGTGCAAATCACATAGTACATATTAAGAAATTGCCTTAAAATGAGAATAAATTCTACACTGAATTGAATTAATGTAGACATACGACTTGATGGATTTGTCTGTATTTGATTTCACATTTCAAGTGAGTGTGCTTCAGGCCTTTAACTCTGAGACAGCATTAACCCATCTAATTCACCTTGTGACATTTCATTGTGAGAGGCGCCCATCGCCCTGGGTGGCGCATGAGTACGCTTTTAATCGTGTAAAGCGACTGAAGGAACGCTCTTCCTGTGCGCTACAAGATTTATATTTTGTAAAGGGTACCCAGATTCATGTTATTGACTTAAACCTGTCCTGTGGAGAGACCATCCATCTCTAGTCTACTGCATATTTTTGTTACATTACATTACATTTAAAAACATTGTTTTTTTTTAAGAGTGCTGTGTTTTTGTCCCTTTGTAGGCAGTCATGAGTGTGTTGTGTGTTGTAGAAAGGACTATTGATTAAAAGCTTTGATTAAATACACCACAGAAGCTGTGGTTCTCATTTGTTGAACACATCTATCAAAGTGATACTAGGTAATACTGCTGACTCAACTCCTATTGGAGCAGAATATCAGATAAAATATAGACTGATATTAATCCACATTGGTGCTGGAATCATCTGCTGAAGTATAGACTGATATTAATCCAAATTGGTGGTGGTGTCTTCATTAATTTGAAAAACAGCATATGAACCGTACTATATTTGGGTTGTTGAGTTTTCTGCTTGTCAATTGACAAGCTGACCCCTTAAATAGGTAAAGGTCTGGTAGTTAGCAGACACTTTGGTTGAAAAGTATCCTAATTTGGTTGGGAATCAAACGTGTGTCTAATGCTTGGAAACCAGCGATGCCTGTACCACCAGTACCATATCACAATGGTATGTCACATCCCGGACAATCTCTCAAAACAGCTAAAGATATTTAAACTTACAGTAATGGCGTGGTTGAAATGACAGATTGTAATGTTTGTTCGGCAGCTTAGCCTACAGCTGGCAGAGTGAGCAACATCTCAGTAGTTGAATGTTCCACCATTTATTTCAGGAGGGAAAAAAATAAAAACGACTTGTAACAAAATAATAATACATGGGATCAGGACGGACTTGTCAGAGCTGGGGACGCAGTTGTGTTGACTTCTCAAAAGTGCAAGGAACAGAAGTGGTGCCAAAAAACTAGATGGAATAAAAAAAAAATACAACTTAAGGAGAGCAATGGTGTGATTGCCAGACAAAAAGAAAGAGGGATGGCTAAAGGTGAACGTGAGAGAGATGGAGAGAGATGGGTAGGGACATGGAGAGGGAAAGAAAGAGAGAGAGAGAGAGAGAGAGAGAGAGATAGAGATAGAGAGAGAGAGAGAGAGAGAGAGAGAGAGAGAGAGAGAGAGAGAGAGATGGAGAGTGAGATAGATGGAGATAGATGGAGAGAGAGATAGGGAGGGAGATGGAGAGAGGTGGAGAGTGATGGAGAGTGAGAGAGATTGAAAGAGAGCGAGAGAGAGAGAGAGAGAGAGAGAGAGAGAGAGAGAGAGAGAGAGAGAGAGAGAGAGAGAGAGAGAGAGAGATGGAGAGTGAGATAGATGGAGATAGATGGGGAGGGAGATGGAAAGGAAAAGAGAGAGGGAGAGAGAGAGAAAGAGAAAGAGAGAGAGATGCAGAGAGAGATGGGGAGGGAGATGGAGAGGGAAAGAGAGAGAGAGAGAGCGAAGCCTAGATTGATTGGACAGGTCCGCGGTGTCAGCATGTCCTCTATGGATAGCTACTGCTGCTGTAACACACACACACACACACGCACACACACACACAGCTACTGCTGCTGTAACACTTTACCGCCAGCTGCAATGCTGCAGAGGGAGCGAGGGATAGAAAGGGAGATGGAGAGAGAGAGAGAAAAAAACGGAGAGATAATGCCATGAGATCAGACAAAGTGATACGGTAGCAAAGGAACCAGAGGACCAACCTGATGGAGAGGAAGCAGGGATACATACAGTATAATGATGACACAGTGACAGAGAGAGAGATCGGGGTATGTGTGTGTGTGTGTGTGTGTGTGTGTGTGTGTGTGTGTGTGTGTGTGTGTGTGTGTGTGTGTGTGTGTGTGTGTGTGTGTGTGTGTGTGTGTGTGTGTGTGTGTGTGTGTGTGTGTGTGTGTGTGTGTGTGTGTGTGTGTGTGGGGGGGAGTGTGTGTGTGTGTGTGTGTGTTTGTGTGTGTGAGCTGCTGCCCTCAGGAGACTCATTTACCCCACAGACTTGCCACCAGTTACTCCCCTGCCAGAATGTGTGAGTGAGTGAGTGAGTGTGTGTGTGTGTGTGTGTGCTTCAAGGGCTAAGACATAGCTGACATGGTACTGATATAGTAAAGTGGGTCATTGCTTGACTAATAATAAATACAGACTTGGTGTTAGCTGGTGGGACTGCAACCAGTGTTGTATTTGCCAGATTAAGAACACTAAGGGCCCTGGGGCTACACCTGTCAAACGGGCCCCTCAGAATCACCACACAATATTTTCAGGCCATCTAGGAAATGCACCAATTTGCAACCACAAATAAATGAACATCCTGATATCCTGGCACCACTTATCACAAAATAACAACATACACACTTACATACAACACTTAAAATGCACACTTACATACAACAATTAAAATGCATATAGCAGTATTTTATTAATGACAACTCAGCTGCACCAAATGTGAGCATCAAGATGCGTTGATTAGAATGTTGACACTCAACACTCCATAATCCTAATCTCAGTTGAGTACACTGCAATGTTTAACACTAAAAGGTTTATATCCCTCGTCCGGGATATTTTTATTTTTGAGTTTTCGTCTTAGAGACATAAAAAGAACAACCACGGAAACATTGAACCATTTTCTAATATTATTGCTGAGGTCTTCTAGAATAGAATCATATATTACATTTGTGCATCAATGTTTTTAGTTAAGCAAAATGTACAAAAACATCAAGGCATGTCAGACAACTTAGAAAAGTCTAAAAGGCCTTGGACCTTAGAGTGTTAAAATTAATCTGTGTTAGTATGATGTTCAGTGCCGACGTTAGGCCTCATCTCTTTTCTCTTCACTGCTTGTAGAGTTGGTTGATGGACATTGTTGCTTTTACGATGTTGGAGTTGCTGATATTAAAACTATCTGCCAAGCTGATTTATTTTCTGTTAATAACATAATCCCCTTAGACATCCAGCATCTGTCACACATTTCTTTCCTTTCAGATTGACTGAAGGCTTTGCCGACAATGTTTTGACGGTTTTGTATTTTAACATGTTGGAACAGTAGTTAGGATAGCTAATTTGTCAGCCGGGCAGTCTCCATTCTGACATTCAGTTTTGTTGCTACCCACCTTACTCGTACTCGTACCCGCACTCAATCACACTCAATCACTCGAAGTCAGGTGAACAAGGAGTGGGCTAAAAACACAGACCCAGTGTAAGCCTACCTCCTCTGTCAACCAGGGCCCTGCCAGTCTATGGGCCCTGCCAGTCTATAGGGCCTGCCAGTTTATGGGCCCTGGGGCTTAAGCCCCCCCCTTTGTCAATCCAGCCTTATTTGGGGCTCCTATTCATCAGACGTCATTAGAGTTAATTATTGAAAAGTGCAGCAGCAGAACTAGCATAACATTAACATGCATTTTCAGTCAGACATTAAAAGAAAAACTTGGTGTTTTATCATAGAGATGAGGGTGCTGGATATGTGTGAAATCAAACGTCTTCGTGGCCTTGTGTAAACATGCTTGCGCACACACACACAACACACACACACACACACACACACACACACACACACACACACACACACACACACACACACACACACACACACACACACACACACCACACACACACTTACAGATCTCCTGGGCACCATCTTTCTGTGAGATGGTCGCTCCGATGTGCAAAGGCAACTTCTTGAGCCGTCTTGCGTTTCCATGGCAACAGTTATTTTTCCTTTTTTTATTTTTATTTTTCCTGCATTCTCTTTGAGTTGACACCATGTCGGGTTAAACAGGCCGACGCAAATGACAGAGAAATGCCACTCGGAGAGCACAGCCAAGACTGAAGCAGGCTTATCCTCCTCACGGCCTGCAATGGAGGCTTTGAAACCATCTTAGCCTGCTGTTGAAAGCAGATCACTCCTCAAATCTGGGTAGCCTGCCAGTTTGCTGTCTTCTTTCTTTCTTTCTTCCTCTCTACTTTTTTTCTTCTTTTTCTCTTTAACGATGTTCCCTTTGGTCTTCAGGACACGAGATGTTTGAACGCAGGAATGCTTTAATATCCCCGCTGAATAGGCAGAATGACAACTACTTCT
Organism: Sprattus sprattus; assembly: GCF_963457725.1. NCBI lineage: Eukaryota > Metazoa > Chordata > Actinopteri > Clupeiformes > Clupeidae > Sprattus > Sprattus sprattus. The sequence continues at coordinate 5,667,417 of NC_137918.1, forward strand.
TTCTTCTTCTTTCAGAAAAATCTTGAATGTACTTTCTCTTGTCTTGTTGTTATTTGGGATTGACAATTCTCTCCACCGGACCCTATTGTTATTCATAAGATAGCGTGTGCACAACTGCTTGCTCTGGACTAGCGCAGAATCAGGAATGAGCATTGCTAGCGCTGCTAGCGTTGTTTACAATGATGCATACTAATCCTTTGATTTCTCTGGCCCTCGTCGGAATTGTGAATGCTCTTGCCATTTGGAATTGGAAATGCTAATTTGTGTTGCTCTTGTTGTCTGGAATTGAGATTGATAACTGCTCTTGCTTAGCATGGAATTTAGAATGGAGAATGCTAATATGCCTCTAATAATGAATGCTGACTGCAGAACTGTTTACACCCGGACCCATGGACACTGGGCCTGATTTGGGCCTTATTTGGCCGCTATATGTAACAATGCAGGCTTGAAGTGGGGGGGGAGTTGAATGAGAAGTGGCTAAACAGTTGCTTCTCATTAAATAGCATTTTGTCAGAATCTCTGATACAATGCAACTGGTTAACAGTGCTGTATACAAAGAAGTATAGTGACGAATACATATTGTCTTGCTAAAAGATAATTCGGACATTCTTTATTCTAAGTGTCTTTTAGTACTGGGGTAGAGGAGAGGAGGACAGAAGAGAATAGGAGGGAGAACAAAAGTAATATGAAAGAGTAGAGGAGAAAAGGAGATGAAGAGTGTAGAGGAAAGGAAGGAAAGGAGGAAAGAGGAAAATAAAAAGAAGATAGATGAAGAGGAGTGGAGGAATGTAGAGGAGAGTTGGGCTTCAGGCAGACTAGTGGTTCGTCCAGGGTAATGCCCGTCCCCCAGGCTAATGCCCATACCTGTGCCCCACCCCCAGTCTAATGCCCATACCTGTGCCCCACCCCCAGGCTAATGCCCATACCTGTGCCCCACCCCCAGGGTAATGCCCATACCTGTGCCCCACCCCCAGGCTAATGCCCATACCTGTGCCCCACCCCCAGGCTAATGCCCATACCTCTGCCCCACCTCCAGGCTAATGCCCATACCTGTGCCCCACCCCCAGGCTAATGCCCATACCTGTGCCCCACCCCCAGGCTAATGCCCATACCTGTGCCCCACCCCCAGGCTAATGCCCATACCTGTGCCCCACCCCCAGGCTAATGCCCATACCTGTGCCCCACCCCCAGGCTAATGCCCATACCTGTGCCCATCCCCCAGCGTGACCACTGGAGCCTCGTTAGCGTAGTGGCCATGCCCACTCACACCACTTCAGCACATCGTCTGGTCAAGAGTCAATAGCTTAACACTCACACACTCACAGATTCTCTCTTTCTATCTCTCTCTCTATCACACACACCCGCTTTCTGTCTCTCTCTCGCTCTCTCTCTCTCTCTATCTCACACTTATTTGCTATCTTTTTTTCTATCATTCTTGCTCTCACACTCATTTGCTCTTTCTCGGTTTCTTTCTCACTCAGACACTGTCTCTCACTCTCGTTTTCTCACTCACTCACTTGCTGTTTCTCGCTCTCTCTCTGCCTCACACACACACACTTTTACTCACTCTCTCACTGTCTCTTTTTCTAACTCACTCACTCTCTCTGTCACTGTTGTTTATTGTTTCTCAATATCTCTC
>NC_137918.1:5671555-5684055 GCF_963457725.1 Sprattus sprattus
AAAGTTTAACTAAACCAGGCGGAAGTTGCTCTGTGGCTCATGACTTTTTTCATTTCTTTTTTTCTTCGTCTGATTTTTATGAGTTGTTTCTATGGAAACTGTCTTGAGTGCCATGATCGATTCAGTCCCTTCAGGTGAAACCGTAAATGCCATGGGAGGTCTCTCTGTGTGCTTTTTCATTAGTGTGTGTGTGGAGGTGTGTTTATGGGTCTGTCCGTCTGTGTGTGCATGTGTGTGTGTGTGTGTGTTGTGGTATGTGCGCGCATTTGTGTGTTTGTGAAAAGGAATGTGGGTAGTGTGTGTGTGTGTGTGTGCAGTTGTGTATTTGAGGAAGGAACCTTGTGTGTGCGTGTGTGTGTGTTTGTTTCTGTGTGTGTGTGTCTGTGATTGTGCGTGTGCGTGTGCGTGTGTGTGCTTGCGGCTGCAAATCTGTGTATCGGATGTGGTATTTTCTAGTTGTTTACCGGCGCTCCCTTTCAATCTTCCAAGCCGCTGTTGCTTTTATGCACCTCTAGAGCGATTAGCCACCCTGCCGGTCACGGATTGGACTCACCGTCCTAATTGCAAACAGAAACCTGAAATTGAAAACCCAAAGCATTCTCATGCACACACACACACACACACACACACACACACACACACACACACACACACACACACACACACACTCACACACACACACACACACACATGGCGATGGAGCAGCAGGAAAGAAATTAAGAGAAGACAGACTTCCACTTTTTCTTCTTCGTCTCTTTCTTCGTCTCTCCGGCGGGACTGATTACGAGCGTCCATGAATCTTTCAGTGGATATTTTTCCCATTAGCAAGAGAAGCTGTGGCTAATTCACAGTGGGCTCCTGAGCACATACAGGGGGAAAGATTCCACTTGACAAATGGAATCAGTGGGCAGTCTTTTTTGGCGGGCTGTAATCGGGCCCGTTTAAGCGTATTACCGACGCGCCAGTGCTCGTGTCAGGAGTGGTTTGGGGCCTGCTCACCCGGGCGTCCCCTTGGTGCGCTGCCTCATTTATCACCTCCCCTAAGCTAGTCCCCAGACCACACGCACACACACGCACACACACACACACACACACACACACCCTGGAGCTGGCCACAAACATGCCTACTTTTATTTACTGGAATGCTTGTTAGAGGCATTACAGACATTAGTGAACTTTCAGCCCGAGTCCACAGAGAAGTGGGGAGGGGGAGGGCGGAGGAGGACAGGAGAGGATTAAGGGGGGGGGGGCAGATGTTGAAAAGTGCAGATAACACTTTTCTAGTGAGTGAACCTGGCAGGCAACTGCTTCAAAAGTCAGTGGTCAAATACACACTCTCTGCCTTGCCCTCCGTGGCACTCACACATATACACACACAAACACACACTTGCTGTTTTGTCTAGTATCAAGATTGATAGGCAGGTAGGTATACCTCCTGGTCCCTGGGACCTTAGTTTTCTTGTAGGTAGTATCGGTCTTGCGTTTCCTTACAGAGTACCTACTATTGAAGTTAGATTTGGCAAGGTCCCTGTAACTTAAAGCACTGCTTCCACTGCCGTCAGAGTTGGCCTTCTCTATCACTGGTTCCTGGAAGGGTTTTCTGTTCGAGTCAGCCACCCTGGTGTTGCACGGGGAGACAATGCACAGTAAGAGGCCCAGCAGAGGACTAATTATAATGACAGCGAGACTAATGTGGTCTGAGCAGAGACGTCTAACCGCCCACCGGGGATCGCCGTGTCAACTACCTGCGCTGTCCCACGGTGACATCTGTGGTCAACAGTGGAACCCAGGACATGCAAAACATTCCTCCGCCATCCAAACAAATCAGCATCCGAGGACTTCCTCTCGTGCAACCGTGAAGGATGGGAGGATTTTGTCTTAGGCTGTATATGAGAGAGGGAGGGAGAGGGAGAGAGGGAGGGAGAGGGAGGGGGGAGAGGGGGATGTAGAGGGAGAAGGAGAGAGGGAGCGAGAGAGGGAGTGCGAGAGAGAGAGTGAGAGAGTGATAAAGAGAGAGAGAGAGAGCAACTGTGAAGGAGTGGATGGTTTTGTCTTAGGCTGTATATACGAGAGGGAGGGAGGGGGAGAGGGAGAGAGAGAGAGAGAGAGATAGAGAGGGAGAGAGAGAGAGGGAGAGAGAGAGAGATAGACAGAGAGAGAGAGAGTGGGAGAGAGAGAGAGAGCGCATCACAATGCCCTGCTCTGTGGTGGATTCAAACAATTACAGACGTCTGCATAATTAATGGCCACAGCCAGGACTGTTTGCTGCATCGTGTTTCAATTCTTAACTACAAACATATGAATAAATAACCCCCCTCAGCCAAGCAGATGCAGACAGACAGACACACACACAAACACACGCACACTCACACACACACACACACCGGACACACACACACACACACACACACAGGCCACACACACACACACACACACACACACACACACACACACACACACACACACACACACACACACACACACACACACACACACATACACACACACACACATACACACACACCCCTCCCCAGAGTGGTCCAGTTCCATAATGGCATTTTATTATGTAAAAAGGCAAACTGTCCAAATGAATGTCCTGCCATGTGTCCTCTTTCTCTCTTTCTCTCTCTCTCTCTCTCTCTCTCTCTCTCTCTCCCTCTCTCTCTCTCTCTTTCTCTCTCTCTCTCTCTCCATTTCTTTCTCTCCACTTTGCAGTGCTATATAGTCTATGCAGTGTTCTGCCTGATATGCGTGAAAGGCAGAGTTCTAATACAATAAGTACGTATGACAGTGAAACCGCTCTGCAGTGGCCTTATTGGATGGATTAGAATAGCCACCTTTAGATAAGCAGTGGCCGGTACTATCATCAACGTCATGGGCTGTATTGGTACTTGGATGTTAGGTCTCCAGCCTCATCTTGGAATTATTTGTTATCACCTCGTTTTCAAGTTTGAGATTAAGACAATACCAGAACTTCAGAAAATTGTCTGGAAATACCGGAAATTATAAAATATGTCTAACCAAGTTGTTATTTAATTATACTATATGAAAAAAAAAACCACTACATTTGACTGAGGTGTGGGCTTTTGGGCATTTTGCAAGTAAGCAGGATTTAATCAGTGCTTACTGTAGTTTTTGGTGTATTCTGACATTACTTTGTGTAAAGCACAGTGTAAATGCCATGTCATTTTCAATTGGAACTATTTAGAAACAAGGATTTTATGCCGTTATTCAAGTTAGTCAAAATACGACAAAATGGGTCGCACTCGTTTTGATTCACATACATTATAAAGCAGGCCTTTTAATGGCGATTGTTAATTAGCTGTAGTCTCTTTGATCATGGTGCTGGAGACATCTTTTTTCTGTCACTGTATTAGTCCACTTTCCAGTAACATTGGCATGTATTTTATGAAGTTTAAATATTTACCATATACCAAAAATATGCTTTTTATTCAACATTTTTCCCATGAAGCTGGCAGTGCATTCAAAAGTGCATTCAACCATGTCACCATAAGTTTTCTGACGTCTGAGAGACCAGGCGTTGGAGAAGAGACAAGTTGTGTGACATCCCTCAAGAGGTCCTTGAGTACACAGTGTTTGACCTTTGACCTTTGACCTTTCAGTGTTTGACATGGTCTCTGTCTCCTACCTTGACTCTAAGGCTGAGGCTTTAAGGCTCTAGACACGGAGTTTATTCCGTACGACTATTGTATTCTATTCTATTCCGTCCAGTCTGAAAATACTGTCTGTGAAGTCTTCTGAATCCCTGAAACAACTTTTATTAAAGCAATTTTGGATATTTAGAGCGTTTCCCAGAGCAGTTTTGCCACCAGCAGTTTGGCCACCAGTCAAAAACGTCTTCTGGTCGGTTCCCTATTCCCTTTCTATCCCTCCTCTCTCTCTCGCTTTCTCCATCACAAACCCCTATCTCTCCGTTTTATCTATCTCTTTCTATCTGCTCGACTTCTCCCTTTCCCTCCATCTCCCTATTCTTCTCTCTACATCCTGCTCTCTCTGTTTCTCCCCTGGTCTCTCTTCACCTCTCCTCCCCCTCCCTCCCTCCCTCCCTCCCTCTCTCTCTCTCTCTGTAAGGTGTGGAGAACAGGAGCACCAGGTGTCGTTCACAGTGATCTAGTCGGATCAATCCGTGCACAGCTCTCAACAGGGCAAATCACAGAGCATATCGATCTGTATGAGACTACTGCGCTCACAAGAGAGAGAACAAGAGAACAAGAGCCTGCCATGGAGCGGAAGAGAACAAAGGAGAGAGAGAAAGAGAAAGAGAGAGAGAGGGGGGGAGTGTTTTTAAAAATAGATATTGTATTCGTTGCAGTCATGCAACAAACCATCTAGTGCTCAGGCTGGCCTTGGTGCTTTGGAGTCGAAGCTTTGCTCAGTGCCTTTGTCAAACCTTGTTTAGGTCGAACATTGTGGAACCTGAAGATGTGGAGATGTGCAGTTGAGAAGTGTTTGGCTTTTGTGTGCTTTTGTAAAAGAAAAAAGAGAAGAAAAAGTGATTTTGAATTGCCAAAGTATCGTGTGAATGGGAGATAAATTACCCCTTTGATGTGTGAAGACTGTGGAAACAAGGAAGCATTTTTAATTACAAATATGGAGGCACTTTTAAGTTTGAAATGATAAGGAAACAAATGCATGGACACGCTAGTGTTATTTCTTCAACAAAGACAGTAACATAGTATTGACGATACAAGTTCATTGACAACCTTTATCACCATGACAAAGACAAGAGGATGAAAAGATGGCACCGAAATCATTCAAAACTAACTGACTATATCGACATGCTATACCGTTTATTAAAAACTAACTGTGACTCTATCGACATGCAAAACCATTTATGGCAAACAAATAAAATGAGACTGAAATGTATTTTGACAATTTTCAACTTTACCAAAATCAATCTCAGCCTCGATAGCAAAAAAGAGGAGACAAAATATTACTGACTGTTTGTTTTTTTCTAAATTACAATCCAAATGTACCGTTCATTAAATGGCATGAACAACAGTTTCATCTCCTGTGCTGTGCGGAGCTTGTCAGGACTTAACACAGTGAAGAGTATTCTTACATTACCTTTAATTAACTTACATTAACTTTGCACATATTTTACACAGAGCCCACTTTAAATAATGACAACAACCGTCGGGAGAAGGAAAACAAGTTGATATTTGGGCCAATTTTCAGCACAATGAGGCTGAGAAAACATGATGCATTATTATACTAGAAGGGAAGCACTTTAGACATAGAATAGCTCAGAAGAAAAACACAAACCTCAAGCGGCACATTAAGGCTTACCACAAAGAAATTGAGGTGGTAATGTTATAATTTTTTATATAAAACCGGTAAGCCGGTGGTGTTACAATAGGCTGTCTTTTATAACCACACCGGACTCATTAAGTTAATAGGCTAGCAAACTTGATTGGCTAGCTTATCTCAACAACAGGACATTGCTAATGTTAGATTGCTTTAGAATCTATTTCTCTTCTGAGAAATAAAATGGTCCAGACAGCTTAGCTGGCTAACCTTTTGCTTAAAGCCCTGTTATGCAGACTGTTTTTATAGGAAGCTAGTTTGTGTATCACTCTCAGTGCCCTAAAACAGCTTTTACATGTGTCTGGAAGTATATCACCAGTATCATCAGTGCTAACAGTACGGTTGGTGGCAGTGCATGGCTAGCATGTGGTTTCAGCTAGGTTCAAGTTTATTTATGCAGCATTAACTAAAAAAATAAATAAAAAAAAACAAGGATGAGGACATTTGACACAAGTCTAAGACTAAATAAACAGAAGGACATACACACACTCACACACACACAGTTTAAGACAGAGATAAGCAGCATCTACCCTTTTCCCTATTTTGAAAACATACCATAAACCACGTTAACCCCTGTGAACACTATAGTATACATTAGACCATTTTGACCCATAAGAGAGCCTTCACGTTGTAAGCTGTGATGATGAAACGGGAGAGAAGTAGGATGATTATGGATGAATGAAAGAAAATTTAAAAAACTGGTGGATTTGTAACTAGCAGTCACGGAAGTGCCTGGGGAGTTGTGGGGGGGTTGCGGGGGGGTTGTGGGGGGTGTTGGCAGTGCAGTGATGTGGTGCAGTGATGTGGATGCGTTTTGTGGTGCAGTGATGCTCAGGAGCCTCCGTTGGCGTTGCAGCATCTAATGTGCTTTTGAAGCCGAGCGAATGGATGCAAAATGATGATGTGAGTTTCATGGAGACGGTCGCCGCAGCATCCGCAGCATCCGCAGCAGCAGTGCCAGAGTCATAGCTGCTACCTCTGTGGTGCTTACAGAGGCATGAGATCAGACAGCACGCATCGCTCACAGAGTTATGTCACGCTCGGATAAGCAACAACTGTCAGCTCACACAATAACACTCTATCTGTCTATCTATATATCTATCTATGTTTCTATCTATCTATCCGGGTCTTCAGATTCGGATTGACTTTCATACCATTCTTCAAGTCGTCTTTTCACTTATCGTAATGTTAATTCACTGTAACTTGAAACCAACAAGTTATACTGTATGTTGAGGTCATGTTTGTGGGTACCACTATTGGAAGCCACAAAACCGCGGCTAGATCATAATGTTTGGCTTACCAGAGCTGGTGGGAAAAAGCAGCAGCGATCAGTTTAGAAAAGAGATTAAATAACTTTGTGTTTATTGAAACCAGAGATTAAATAAATGTGTGTCTATTGAAACCAGAGATTAAGTAAGTTTGTGTTTATTGCACAATACCAAACCAGTATTGGGGAACTCAAAGCTGAGGCGGGAGAGAAAGAGACGGAAAGAGGAGAGATTAGGATGTAGGCTACTGCAGTGGAGATTACAAAACAGAAAGTTTGCCTTTGCCTTTGAAAAGGCTGCTTGAAGTGTTCTCCAATTTAACATTTAGTTTTTTAATTTTAAACCGAAGCGAGGACATAGGAACAGTCTTTAAAAGGGGTTGTTGTTAACACTGTTGAAAGGCTGTAAAACTGATCAAAATACAAAACTATCGACACGCAAGCCTATGTTTCCGATGTCTGAACTGTCCTATGGATTTGTGGACGTCTGCTAAAGTTCATTGTTGATATTTCCAAAGCTACCTTTCAGTTTTAATTTTCCGTGGCTGCACAACCCACCTGCAAGGTCATATGCACCTTGCAAGACGTGAGAGGGAGTGAGATGTCAGTGATATTGCAAGGTTTGGGGGCATGCACACTCCCCTCCATACACACACACACACACACACACACACACGCACACACACATACACACACAGTTTGAGAACCACAGGTCTAATCTGTCCGCCTATCTATGTAATTGTATATATTCCTGTCCGTATGCCAGTCTATCTATCTGCCTCTTTCTCTATCTGTCTGTTGTATCATCTCCTTGCCTGTTTCCCCATCGATCTGTATCCTGCATGCAGGTATTGATCCATATCTCCATGCATCAAAGTAGTTGTACGGCTGCTTTGCTCTCTCCAGTGTTTCTGCGTTATCCGCAGCTATCGCTACGCTGCTGGCTGTTAAAGGCGCAGCGTGCAGACAGTGATGTGATCTCCAGCCTGGCCATCGGTGACAGGTGTGTGTGTGTGTGTGTGTGTGTTTTGTGTGTGTGTGTGTGTGTGTGTGTGTGTGTGTGTGTGTAATGTGTGTCTCTGTGTGTGTGTGTGTGTGTGTGTGTGTGTGTGTGTGTGTGTGTGTGTGTGTGTGTACTGAAGAGAATGAAACACTAGCACAGGAGAGGCGGTGTTATATGGAAATGATCCTGCTGTAGAAATCAATGTGATACAATTGAGAGTTTCTGATGCTGCCAGATCAATGCAAGTTCAAAGAAAATAAAAATTAATTGTGGAAAAAGTGCGGTTGTGAGAGTCTGATCTTAGCAGGACAGTGTGGGTCACATTCGCCCCATCAGCACCACCTGTGATGAAGATGAGGAGGGGAGCAGCTAAACAAACATATCAGCACAGCAGGATGGCCCTGTAAAGGACGAGAGAGAGAGAGAGAGAGAGAGAGAGAGAGAGAGAGAGAGAGAGAGAGAGAGAGAGAGAGAGAGAGAGAGATAAAGAGAGAGATATATATAGAGAGAGAGAGAGGAAAAGGATAAAACCGGTTCTGTCAGTAATTGTTACTAAGTCTCACAAAAGAACAGAGAAGCAAAAGATCTGAACAGGAAGTGGAAACCTGATTGTCTGAGTGTTCCCTTGGCTCCTGCCGTTGCACTCACACACTCACACTCCTCACGCACTCCTCACACACTCACACTTCTCACACACTCACACTCCTCACACACCCATCTCCACCAGCCTGTTTACCTGCTCTAGTTACCCCCAGTCCGAGACAGATCAGAGAGGAAGGTAGGATAATGGATACAATACTGGGTTGGATTGGAACTGCTCATAACTCAGACTTATTATCGTGTAATACTACAAATATATGATAATAATAATAATACATATAATAATTATGTTGGCAATGTTCTTCCCTTGAAGCATTGAAGGTGTGTGTTTTTCAACATTTTTTTCCCTCAGAATTTCTGCTGCTGCAGATGTTCAATTATTCTTTGTTCTAGTGTGGGTGACAGGTGTGTGTGTGTGTGTGTGTGTGTGTCAGGTGTTTGTGTGTGTGTGTGTGTGTGTGTGTGTGTGTGTGTGTGTGTGTGTGTGTGTGTGTGTGTGTGTGTGTGTGTGTGTGTGTGTGTGTGTGTGTGTGTGTGTGTGTGTGTGTGTGTGTGTGTGTCCATTCCCATTTGTGTGGTAACCTTTATATGTTGTGTGATACTTTCTCTGTTGACTGTTTATGGTTGTCTCTGTATGATGGCATCCACCTGTGTGCGTGTTGTAATGTGTGTGTGTGTGTGTGTGTGCGTGTGTGTGTGATGGCATCCACCTGTGTGTGTGCTGTGATGTGTGGTTGGCCTTGTCTGTTTCTATACTTCTGACGGCAGTTTTTTTTTCCTTTTCTTCTCCACATGTGAGAATGACTGCCGCTGCGTTTGCCTTTGTCTTTTTGCCTCTTTGCCAAGCACCTCGGTAATTGATTGATTCTGTCTCTCTGCGGTGTCCCCCCCCATTCCCCCCCATTGTGCAGCACTGGCTGGCCTTGTGTTTTTTTCCTGTTATCTGTTTACTGTGGTTCAGCCTGTGATTGCTTCTGTCTGCTCGGGGTGAAATACCTAGGCGTGCGATTGCTCTTGTCTGCCCCTCCTCTCTCTGTAAACACTTTAGCGGAGCCTGGCAGGACAGAGATAGGTGATCGCTTAGCTTGTCTTGCTAAGAGGATTGATGCATTGCCCCTTCAGGCTCCAGTCTGCTGATTATTTTTACACCTGTCAGGTGCAACACCCCCACTGGCCCACAATGCCACTCTGCCTCACATGGGGCACCTCTGCCCAGAGCCGAGCGCCAGGCGTGCCGGAATCTAGGCCACGCTTGAGAAAGAGGGGTCTAATTCTATCCCAGTGCCAGCCAGCCAGCCACGTGGCTCGGTAACAAATCTTGTACCCAATTATTCTCTCTCTCCTTCTCTCTCTCTCACTCTCTCTCTCTCTCTTCCCTGCTAATGATACCACACCTTTACTACACAGCTCCTCCTCCTGAAATATATCATAATCTCGCACAGGGGAAGGAGGTGAGGGAAGACTCACCTAGAGTGTGGATAATGAAGTGTATGCACCCGACTCCAATTATGAATGAATCCGATTTATATCTTGGCCCCGTGGGGTCGTATTTTTATTGAATGTGCTGCTCTGAACAGAGACCAACACATGGCTTAAATTAAATATTCAGATAATGTACAGATGTGTCAAGAAAAAAACAATGTATAAAAAGAGTAAGGCACAAGGAAAACCTCTTTGCAATCTGTGAAATGAGAATACAATTAGCGGTCAGTTTCTTGTCACTTCAAAGCATAGCATAGCATGCCAAACTAAACATTGAACATTGCATGGTTTAAACAGGGCCAGTCAGTTGCCATATACTTCTATCTCTATGCCTTATTCTTTAATGCCAATATGAATGTACTCACAAAAGTATGTGCTAATCTAGACTGTAGCGATGACAATATTTTATGCATAGACTTTACTGATGTGTCTCTAACTGTGTCTAGCCTCATTAATAGTTCAAGTTTCAAACACATCTTCTGTTTTTCCATTCTGACTTATCCTTTTTCTAAACTTTGTGGGTATCTTTTTTGTATTGTCTTCTGCATGTCTGTCTGGCTTCCACTCATTCCTCCCTAGAAAGGGATGTTCCACTTCTCCTTCCCCCAAAAGTTTCCTGTCGACTTACACTTATGTATATCAACAGCCTCTTTTTGGGGAGGGAGGGGGGAGAGAGGGGGGGTGGGGGGATTTAGTGGGGATGCAGATGCAGAGATAGAGAGAGAGAGAGATGGGGAGACAGCAAAGAGGGGCAGATGGCGGGAAAGAGAGGAGGGCTGGAGTTAAGGAGAGAGAGAGAGGGAAAGAGAGGGGGGCTTGAGTAAATAAGAGAGAGAGAGGGAAAGAGAGGATGGCTGGAGTTAAGGAGAGAGAGAGAGGGAAAGAGAGGGGGGCTGGAGTAAATAAGAGAGAGAGAGGGAAAGAGAGGAGGGCTGGAGTTAAGGAGAGAGAGAGAGAGACAGAGAGGGGGCTTGAGTTAGGGAGAGATAGAGAGGGAAAGAGAGAAGGGCTGGGGTTAAGGAGAGAGAGAGAGGGAAAGGGAGGGGGCTGGAGTTAAGGAAAGAGAGAGAGGGAAAGAGAGGGGGAGCTGGAGTTAAGGAGAGATAGAGAGACAGACAGAGAACAGGGGTGAAGAGTGGAAATAACATAGCGGGGAAGGAAGGGCAAAGAGAAAGACAGTGTGATGATAGCAAAGAGAGAGAAGGAATGACAGAGAGAGAGAGGAAAGGAGATGCAAGAGAGAGAGAGGGAAGGGCAAAGAGAGTGGCAAGGCAAGGCCCATTCATTTCTAGAACACATGTCACACACAGAGGCACCTCAGTGTGCTGTACATAAATTAACCCAAAATGACCCCTCGAGGTCAGACATACAGAGAGCAATGAAGGCGTAAAGAGAGAGAGGGAATGAGAGAGAGATAAAGGAAAGGAGACGCAAGAGAAAGAGAGGGAATGAGAGCGAATGAGAGCGAGAGGGGAATGGAGAGGCATAGAGAGAGAGAGAGAGAGATAGGGAATGAGAGAGAACGGGCAATGGAGAGGCATAGATAGAGAGAGAGGGAATGAGAGAGAGGGCAATGGAGAGGCATAGAGAGAGAGAGAGGGAATGAGAGATAGAGGAAAATGGAGAGGCATAGAGAGAGAGAGAGAGGGGATGAGAGAGAGGGCAATGGAGAGGCATAGAGATAGAGAGAGAGAGAGAGAATGAGAGAGAGAGAGGGCAATGGAGAGGCATAGAGAGAGAGAGAGAGCTCTGTCCTGAGGCACTGAGTTGGTGGTGTATCTGGTGGCTGGTGGCTGGTGGTTCTTCAGTCCTTCAGCATCTTGCTGTCTGCCTCTCTGCTGCTTGAACAGCCCAGGCATGTGAGTGGAGGCTCCCAGCGTCCCTCTCCGTCCCTGCCATCCGTCTGCTCAAGGACGCGCCGGGACCCAATGACACACACTCACAAACACACACACACGCACACGCATTGACACACACACACACACACACACGCACACAGACACATTGACACACACACACCAGGGCTGGGAGCAGGAGGCAGCCTGTTGCCCCTGCAGCAGTGGGCTGGAGAGAGCTGTCAAGGGCTGACTCTGGAGCAGTGTGTGTTTGTGTGTGTGTGTGTGTGTGTGTGTGTGTGTGTGTGTGTGTGTGTGTGTGTGTGTGTGTGTGTGTGTGTGAGAGAGAGAGAGATAGACAGAAAGAGAGAGAGAGAGAAAGACTGAGAGAGAGATAGAGAGAGTGTGTGTGTATTTGTATCTGTCTTTATTTGTTGCAGTGTGTGTGTGTGTGTGTGTGTGTGTGTGTGTGTGTGTGTGTGTGTGTGTGTGTGTGTGTGTGTGTGTGTGTGTGTGTGTGTGTGTGTGTGTGTGTGTGTGTGTGTGTGTGTGTGTTGCATTGGAGAGAGCTGTCAGCGGCTGATCCCGGAACAGTAATGCAGTGATGGTGTGAGGCCACCGCCCCCATGCAGCTCAGCCTTGGTGACAATCCTCAGCTTCTCTGTTGGATTTTGCCAACTATGCGTCTTCGGGAGCTTCTCTTTCTTAGTGTGTGTGTGTGTGTGTGTGTTTGTGTGTGTGTGTGTGTGTGTGTGTGTGTGTGTGTGTGTGTGTGTGTGTGTGTGTGTGTGTGTGTGTGTGTGTGTGTGTGTGCGGGGGAGGAAAGAGGAGCTGAAACAGCCACATAATATTTTCATGGATTCAGCGAGAAGGCTGGCTGTGGTGGCCAGGAGGGCGTGCTGAGATGCTGCTGAAAGTGTGTGTGTGTGTGTGTGTGTGTGTGTGTGTGTGTGTGTGTGTGTGTGTGTGTCACTTCCACTCTCCG
>NC_137918.1:5691555-5696555 GCF_963457725.1 Sprattus sprattus
CTTTCCTCACACAACAAAAGGCCAGTTTGGCTTAGCTCCTTAAATCCTGTTTCTTTGCCCTGCTCTATATCCATGTTTTTGTCCTCCCCTCTTTCCTTCGCCTGGATCATAATATTCAGGGATTTAGCTTTCACACAGTGACTCACTGTGGATTTGCATGGAGATACTGGACTGTATTTACCCCAACCTCTGGGGTAATACTGGACTGTATTTACCCCCCCCCCCCCCCCCCCCCCCCCCCCCCACACACACACACCAGGGCCTTATTTTGGGGCAGATGTACCCCCACCAGGGGCTTATTCTGCTCCATAGGAGAAAAAAGGAATACCAGAGAGAAAGAAACATGGAGGGAGACAAGTAGAGAAGAAGACAGACTTCACCCAGCAGTGTCACAGTTACCACCCCAAAGTAAGCCACCCCAGAGTTACCACCCCACAGTTACCAGCAAGCACACATGAGCAATTCAGTAAAGAAAACGAAAGTCAGAGAGAAGAAAAGTAACAAAACCGAAGCGGGAGAGAGAAAGATATAGATGAGAGAGAGAGACAGAGAGAAAGACAGACACAGAGAGAGAAAGAGACAGAGAGAGAGAGAGAGAGAGAGAGAGAGAGAGAGAGAGAGAGAGAGACTAAAGGCCTTGTGAAAGCCGTGGGACATTAATAAAAAGGCGGTGAGGCAGGGGGAAAGGTCAGTTATCAGTAGATTTCATCCTTATTGATCCTTAAGGTGGCTTTATGGGCCTCTTCGTCTTGTCTGTGTGTAAATCCCTTTGTCTCAGACGTCTCTCGGATCGGATTATGCTTGTTTATGAGACCGCCCCCAGCACTGAATGATGAGAGGAGATATGGGACGTTATTCTCACACACACACACACACACACACACGCACATACACACTCACACACCACACAACCCCTCAGGGTGTGTATGGGTTATGAGTGCATACAAAAATGTGCATACGCACAACAAACACACACACACACACCACTGCCCCCCTTCTGGATGTGTATAGGGATATAAGTGCATACAAAGACGTGCCCCCACACACTCACACTCACACACACACACACTCACAGACACACAGACACACACACACACACACATACACACAAGGCTCATCGATATGACTAGGCAGTGTGCGCTGCTTATCTGCATATTACATGTGTGTTAGTGTTATTAAAGTCAGGTGTTGTCTGTGTGCTGTGTTGTTGTGGGGTGGGATGGTCACTTCCTGGCTCTTCATGTGATTTATACGTCGGCCCTTTAGCTTGAACTCTAAGGATAATTACATTCATCTGGTGCATTGTTTGTGCAGGAGATGGGAGCCGAGAGAGCGTGCGTGTGTCTGTGTTTGTGTGTGTGTGTGTGTGTGTGTGTGTGTGTGTGTGATGTGTGTGTGTATGTGTGTGTGTGTGTGTGTGTGTGTGTGTGTGTATGTGTGTGTGTGTGTGTGTGTGTGTGTGTGTGTGTGTGTGTGTGTGTGTGACCTTCCCATGAGGTGGACATGGTCTGCTCACTAATCTATCATGGTGGTAACTAGCAGCCTATGCTACACTGTGGGGTACACAGGGCGTTTGTGTCACGTGTTGCTATTTAGAGTAAAAAGACTAAAAAGAATGAAAGTGAATCTTCTCCTATGCTGGAGCGCAACTTATAATACATTATCATATGTTATATACATCATCCTTGTTATAATACATTATCATCTGTTATATCATCCTTCTTATGGAACATCTGCACTGTGATGTATCGTTTCCTTGTGAATTACACTTAGGAGTTTAGATTTAGAGGTTTATGATTGGTGTGAGTTATATGACGATCTTAATGTATAAAGACAGAGAGAGAGAGAGGAAGGGGATGGGAACAGGTACTTAATATGACTTTATAGTGTAAAAAGTTCCTGCAATGTGAAGAGAGAGAGGGATAGAGAGATGGAATAGGAAGAGTTGTTTGAGAGGTGCCATCACTTGTCTTGATAAGGGGTCTCACTTCTGCCCCTGTGCCTTGTTCCTCTTACCCTCTGTGTGATATCAAGATGGAAGGTGTTCCAGTGCATTAATTAATCACCCCTTCCCTCTCTCTCTCTGCTCTCTCTCGTCTCTCTCTCTCCTCTCTCTCTCTCTCTCTCTCTCTCTCTCTCTCTCTCTCTCTCTCTCATATCCTCTATATATATATATATATATATATATTTGTGTGTGTGTGTTTGTGTGTGTGTGTGTGTGTCTATCCTTCTCTCTCCTTCCTCCATCTCTCCTGTGTGTCTGAAGCCACCAAACAAGTGGCAGAGGACTGACAACATGAAAGCGAAAGAGAAGAAAATAAACCTAGGGGATGGAACACAAAAACAAGCAAAGGAGGGAAAAGGAAGCGGAAGAGAGAGAGTGAAAGAAAGAGAGAGGGCGAGAGAGAGACAGAAAGAGGGAAGAGAGAGAGAGATAGTAAAGCAACAACATTTGTTTCTCTCTGACACTTGTTGTTGTCTTTCCCGTGACAGGCTAAATTAGTGCAATCGTCTCGGCGCGGAGCTCCCGCTATCATAACCGTATTAGCTGCAGCCCTGGGGGAGAGCTGGCATAATCATGCCCGACTGACAGCACCGATGTTGGGGGGAACTCTCTGGAGCTTCTGCCTCCTCTCCCACAGCCGGGACTTCCACTTCACTTGCGACGCAACGCCACACTTCCGCTAACCGCTGCTATTAAAATAATATAGGGCATGCAGTAGTGCATCCTGGTGCATTGTGGGTAGACACTGATGCTGCGGTGGTGTGGGGGCGAGTCTTTGCTCGAACCGCAGCAAGAAAATGAACAAAACAAACACAAACACACACACACACACACACACACACACACACACACACTCACTCTCACACACACAATGTGTGTAATTGGAGTGGGCTGTACTACAGTGCCAGATTGGTGTGAATGGTGTTTGCTCGGCCTAATATCCACTGTTAGGACACCCATGATAAATTTAGCTTTAGATGTCAGCAGGTTTGCAGAAATATAAATCAGATTGAAAAATCTCTTTTTTTTCTTTCTCGCTCTCTCACTCACTCCCTCTTTTCTCTTTCTCTCTCTCTGTTCATACCTCTCTCGCCACTCTCTTTAACACTCTTTCTCTAATCTTTAATACCTCCCTCTCCATTCTCATACCTCTCTGTCACTCTCTCCCTCCCTCCTTTCCTCTCACTCTCTCTCTCACTCTCTCCCTCCCATTCTCCCATTCTCTCTCGCTATCCCTCCCATTCTTTTCCTCTCTCTCTCCCTCTATCTATCCCTCTCTCTCAATATCCATTAACTTTGCTGCTAATGTCTATGGCAGGTAGACAGGGGAGCATGACACAGGCCTCTGTTTTGGCTGCTTTCCTTGTTATCCCTCTCATGAATATTACATGGCGGCGCTCGCATCTGCAGTGGCTGTATTAACGTAGTGCATGTCTTTAAAAAGCATTACACAGCACCATTATCACATTACCAAGCTAACGCTAACACGTATGGTAAACACAGTGGAAAGCATTACGCAGCGCCTTCATCACGTCACCCAGCTAACGCTAACAGTAAACACAGTGGAAACCATTACACAGCGCCATTATCACTTCACCCAGCTAATGCTAACGCTTACAGTAAACACAGTGGAAAGCATTACACAGCGCCATTATCACATTACCAAGCTGTGGAAAGCATAGACATGTATAGGGAGACGCCGCCTCCACGGCTTCAGCCTGTTGCCTCGGCGAAACGCGTCGCCGCCATATTGTTACAGGAGCTCTCTGACGCCAGAGGTCTGTCAAACAAAATTTTTACTGCTATAGAAATATATAGCTTTTTTGTAATGTTGATTTGTGAAATAACTGTGTATTGCCAATTGCACTGTTCAAGGTTTCTTAATGCACATACTTGAAAAGGAACTATTAAACTATGAAAAACACACTGACTGCCAGTTTCTCACTATTTGATGTATGCTCTTTCTCTTAATGATGGTCAATACGTAGTAACTAAAGAAGCACTATTTCCATAGTTTATAGATCTTCTCAGTATTTTCAAAGTGCACGAGCTGTGCAAGAAAGGTGCGCGTTTATCATAGACCCATGCACATGAATGACCGGCGATTTAACTAGCGAGATTCAAAGTAATGTAGAGGCAAATCTTTTTCACACACTTCACGTAGAGCATAAACCCTTGAATACTCCATGAAATTGGTTGCGAAATGTAAAAGGTTATCGTGATTTGTATCCAGATAAACCGCAGCTCCTGGCAACTTGCGGTTGTTTGACACGTTTGACAGACCTCTGACGTCAGAGAGCTCCTGTAACAATATGGCGGCGACGCGTTTCGCCGAGAAGCAGTGGAGGCGGCGTCTACCTATACATGTCTATGGTGGAAAGCATTACACAGCAGCATTATCACATCACCTAGCTAACGCTAACGCTAACAGTAAACACAGTGGGAAGCATTAAACAGCGCCATTATCACATCCCCCAGCTAAAGCTAACGCTAACAGTAAAGACAGTGGAAAGCATTACACAGCGCCATTATCACGTCACCCAGCTAAAGCTAACGCTAACGGTAAACACAGTGGAAAGCATTTCACAGCGCCATTATCACGTCACCCAGCTAATGCTAAAGCTAATGGTAAACACAGTGGAAAGCATTACACAGCGCCATTATCACGTCACCCAGCTAATTCTAAAGCTAACGGTAAACACAGTGGAAAGCATTACACAGCAGCATTATCACATCCCCCAGCTAATGCTAATGCTCATGGTAAACACAGTGGAGTGTCTTCAAGTGATTGAAGGGGAGGTTGTTTTGTTTTTTTGTGATTTGGTGTGAATCAAGGATGTGTCTCCATCTGATTCTCTTTTGTCAACCCAAAACCCAGCCTGTTGTCTAGTGATTGAAGCAAAGTTGTTGTCTTTTGTGCTGTGAATCCAGATGCATGCTGGGATGGGGAACTAATCTCCCTCTGGTTCTCTCGTCTGCAAGAGTTTGTGTGTTT
>NC_137918.1:5701555-5719055 GCF_963457725.1 Sprattus sprattus
GTAGGGTAAACTGCTACGCTAATGTGTTTTCTCTCTAACTCTTCTGCGATGCCAGCTGAGCTAATTGTATGGCTGGCCTGTGCTAGCTAAACTGCACTCATCCGCATAGTAAACGTTAGCATGATTGCATTAGAGAGGAAATGACTTGGCACTGCCTCAAACAGCAGTGAAAGCCATGCCAAGAGCATAAAACTCTAGGCCCAGGCTTCCTCCATCTCTCTGCGTCAGCCAGTGTGTGAGTCTGTAAGGGAGTGTGTGTGTGTGTGTGTGTGTGTGTGTGTGTGTGTGTGTGTGTGTGTGTGTGTGTTTGAGAGAGAGAGAGCAAACTGTGGCGTACAGCGATCACGTGTTGCTCAGACGCGGCCCGCATGCATGGATGGAGCCGTACAGGCCTTTAACATTAACATGAGTCGAGGATGGCGTCTATTATTTAATAGCCTCTGAAGGCTGACTGTGTGTGTGTGTGTGTGTGTGCGCGTGTGTAGGTGTGTGTGTGTGTGTGTGTGTGCATGTGCGTGTGTGTGTGTGTGTGTGTGTGTGTGTGTGTGTGTGCGTGTGTGGGTGTGTCTGTGTGCGTGTGTGTGTGTATGCGCGTGTGTGTGTGTGTCTGTGTGTGTGTGTGTGTGTGCGCGCTCCCTTTCTCCCCAATTTAATATGCATGAACAGGCACTGAAGTGATTTACATTGACCTTCACCGTATTTTGAACTCGACGGTGAGAGTCGCAGAGATCACAGGTCCAGGGCAGGAATGGACAAGGAATGAGTGAGCGCGTGTGTGTATGCGTGTGTCTTTGTGTGTGTGTGTCTGTGTGTTGAGTGTGGACAAGCACAGACTAGCACCCCCTCCCCCCCATCCACGGCACCGCTCTGTAATGCCTCACCCTGGCCGGGGTTCAAACGGCATTTAATTCATTTGCAAAACCAATTATAGCAGGGTTTATTTGGTGAGGTGCAATCATTATTCGGAGCAGATCAACCATAAAAAAAATCTCCCGGCCTGACCATAAGTTGTTCAGTTTTGAGAATAACTTCATAATGTCTTTTTCCCCTTCGCTTTCCCCCACACTCATCTCTCACCTGTGCCGATGTTATAATCTTAAATGTGCTACATTAGTCACATTTATATGACCATGCTGTTATTGGGTATAACAAAATAAGTGATTGATACAGATTCCATGGCGATGCGATTGGTACTATTGCTATGAATCCGTGTCAATAGTCAGTTAATTGTCCTCCCTCTGGAGTCTTACCGTCCCGGTGAAACACACACACCCTGCCCCGGTGAAACACACACACACGCACGCACGCACGCACGCACGCACGCACGCACGCACGCACACACACACACACACACACACACACACACACACACACACACACACACACACACACACACACACACACACACACACACACACACACACACACACACACACACACACACACACACACACACACACACCCTGTCCCGGTGAAACACACACACTCACACACACACACATCCTGTACCTGTGAAAGAGTGGTCAGCATAGCTGCCTTCCAAGCAGTTGACCTGAGTTTCTCGTCATGCCCAATTTTAATTGATGAACTACGGTCAGTAACTTTAATCATCGCTTTATGATGTGACAAAATGACTGACTAAACATCCGGCCTGCGCTGACAGAGCCACGGCGTCAATTAGGCCCTATGAGCCGTGCCCCTGAGGGATCGCCGCGGCGTGCCGACCAGTTGTCCCTGTTTCAACTCTGCAACAGGGGAAGCAGCCATTGTTCTGAGCGTCTCCACTGCCAAACACCTCATTCCCTAATGCTACAGAGACCACATTCCCTAATGCTACAGAGACCACATTCCCTAATGCTACAGAGACCAAATTCACTACTGCTGCAGAGACCACATTCACTAATGCTACAGAGACCACATTCACTAATGCTACAGAGACCACATTCACTAATGCTACAGAGACCACATTCCCTAATGCTACAGAGACCACATTCACTAATGCTACAGAGACCACATTCCCTAATGCTACAGAGACCACATTCACTACTACTACAGAGACCACATTCCCTACTGCTACAGAGACCACATTCCCTAATGCTACAGAGACCAGATTCCCTAATGCTGCAGAGACCACATTCACTAATGCTACAGAGACCACATTCCCTACTGCTACAGAGACCACATTCACTACTGCTGCAGAGACCTCATGCCCTAATGCTGCAGAGACCACATTCCCTAATGCTACAGAGACCAGATTCCCTAATGCTACAGAGACCACATTCCCTACTGCTAAAGAGACCACATTCCCTACTGCTACAGAGACCACATTCCCTACTGCTACAGAGACCACATTCCCTACTGCTACAGAGACCACATTCCCTACTGCTACAGAGACCACATTCATTACTTCTACAGAGACCAGATTCACTAGTGCTAATAAACCATATGGAGAGGAAATAAACCATATGGAAAGAAATCTATAGAAAATTCATCCGTGACAACAGTAGATAGGCAGAGGGTAATGACACAGAAAAAACTTTCCGGACTAATAGCATTCAAACTACTAGTAGGGAATCTAATTCTGCAGCAAAAGTGCTATAGTAACCGGTTCCGTAGAAATAGCCGGTGCCAAAAGATAACCCAAAACAAAAGGGGGTGAGATGAGATGAACTCGTCTCGGAAACAAAAGGGGGTGAGATGAGATGAGCTCGTCTGGATGGAGATGGAGTTGGTTGGCTCCTTATCAAAGATATTCACTCCGCTGAGGACTGACTGTATGTGCTAAATTAATTTGGTTTCTGCACCCACTCCGCCAGCCTTCTCATCTTTTACAATAGAGCTTGTCTCTCTCTCTCTCCTTCTCTCTCTCTCTCTCCTTCTCTCTCTCTCTCTTTCTCTCTCTTTTTCTCTCTCCTCTCTCTCCTTCCATCTCTCTCTCTCTCTCTCCCTCTCCCTCTCCCTCTCTCTCTCCCTCTCTCTCCTTCCATCTCTTTCTCTCCCTCTCTCCTGTACGCATGGCCCATTCATGGGCAGGTCACCATTACTGACCACATCAAAAATCCCATTTGGAGGTCGGGATCTTGCTCAAAATTAAATCTCAGAGATAGTGGAAAGAGGCGTGGAGTCCTTTTTTCTTATTTTTTTATTCAACACTTTCGGCTGGAGACTTTTCATAAAGTCTTGGTCATTGTCTCACAGCCTTGTAAGTGTGGGAGGTGAAGACGATGTTGTTTCTGCTTATATATTTTGTGAGTGTGAGTATAAGTCCAAGCCACTGGGGTCAGGATGCATGACCTGCATGGTTAGGGAGTAGTACCGGGGTTTGACCAATAGGTTGTGCTAAATGCTACAACCGTTTAACCTCTGACTTCGGAGTGCAATACACAAACCATCATTATACCATAGGGACAAAGATGATCACCAGGATCCTCTTGGTATACCTTGTAAGA
The DNA here is from genome assembly GCF_963457725.1 of Sprattus sprattus. Taxonomy (NCBI): domain Eukaryota; kingdom Metazoa; phylum Chordata; class Actinopteri; order Clupeiformes; family Clupeidae; genus Sprattus; species Sprattus sprattus. The sequence goes on from NC_137918.1 coordinate 5,705,005, forward strand.
TTCCGAACATGTAGAATGGGTGTAAGTGTGTGTGTGTGTGTGTGTGTGTGTGTGTGTGTGTGTGTGTGTGTGTGTGTGTGTGTGTGTGTGTGTGTGTGTGTGTGTGTGTGTGTGTGTGTGTGTGTGTGTGTGTGTGTGTGTGTGTGTGTGTAAAGGAGTGATGTGTGTTACTTGAGCGGTATACTGAGTGGTTTCCTATTCTCTTCTTTCCTTGTATTTTTAAGTCTTCATCACACTCACACACTCACACACAAACACGAACACACACACACACACACACACACACACACACACACACACACACACACACACACACACACACACACACACGCAAACACACACACAAACACACACAAACACACACACACAAACTGTCAGACTCATGCATTACACTCTCTCTCACACACACACACACACACATGGTTTGTCCTCTGAATCCAGTACTGGGTATCAGTGTGTGCCCCCTGTAGAGATGGGGTATGCACGCCCTGGTCTCAGCATGGTGCCACCGCCAGTGGTCTGATAGATAATGTGCTTCTGTGATGCGCCGCGTGCACAGGCAATGGGCTCGCTCCCAACCAACCAACCAACAGACGCCATCACGGCAGACAAGATGCAGCTCTGCAGCGCACGGACAATCAATCACAAGGTGCAACACCATTTTCACTCTCTTCCCCTCTCCTCCTTTCTCTCTCCCTCTGTTTTCTATTTCTCTCCCCCCCTCTTCTCTCTCTCTCTCCTTCCTCTCTCTCTCTCTCCCTCCTCTCTCTCCTCCCTGGCCCTTAAACCCATCTGCATAGTCTACTAAAGCACTACTCTAAAAGTCCACTGTGACATTTCTTTGGGTGGATTGAATGTGTGTAATTATTGGCGTGGGTGGGCTTAAGCCAGAGTGACTCAGCTTGTGCCTGTACTCTATGCGTTGCCAGGTATAGATCCAGAGAGGCCTAAGCCAGCAGAGGCTAATGAACTAAAGTACCTAAAAATAACCTCTGTGGTCTGGCAACCGTGCGTGATCAATCTGAAGAACTTGACCCCGGTGTCGCACTAATTGGATTCCATATATTAATTGATTTCTCTTTTTTGTGTGTCTGTTTGTGTGTGTATTGGGTGTGTGTGTTTGTGTGTGTGTGTGTGTGTATCGTGTGTGTGTGTGTGTGTGTGTGTGTGTGTGTGTGTGTGTGTGTGTGCATATGTGCGTTTGTGTGTGTGTGTGTGTGTGAGTGTGTGTGTGTTGTGTGTGTGTGTGTGTGCTTCAAATAAATGAAGAAGCATCTCCTAACGGCTACTATTTGCCCTGGAGGATGAGGTCACAGGTGTCTTAATGGTCCGTCCATAATAAAGTGCGCTCTAAAGACTCCCAGTTTGTCCAAAAGTTATTTAATCCACAGCCAGGCTTAATAGCTCCCAGCCCCCGCACTCACACACACACACACACACACACACACACACACACACACACACACACACACACACACACACACACACACACACACACACACACACACACACACACACACACACACACACACACACACTTCTCCTTCTCAGCTTTTGGAAGGGCGGTGATTGTTCTTTCCTGAGTGCTCCTGAAAATGTAAATATTTCTGGGCGCAGATTGACTCAGCTTGTTTTTCTCCTCCCCTCTCATTAATGTGTGTGTGTGTGTGTGTGTGTGTGTGTGTGTGTGTGTGTGTGTGTGTGTGTGTGTGTGTGTGTGTGTGTGTGTGTGTTGAGCACTGGCTGGCCCATGCGTAGTGCAGCAATGTCCCCTTTGAGCTTTGCACTACAGAACTGGAATCAATTATTAATCCACATCCATAATTCACGCCACAGACCGTGCTGAACACGGAGTGGGCCTCCATCTCTTGTGCTCTCCTCTCTCCTTTTGAAAAGAAAAAAATCCCATCTCATCTCTCCATGTTTCTATCCCTCCCTCTTACTCCTTCTCTCACTCTTTCTATCCCCCCCTCTCTCTCTCTGTGTTTCTGTTTTTATCTCTCCCTCGTGCTCTCGATTTTTCTTTCCATCCTGTGCCTTTCTTCGCATTCCAAAAATCTCTCCAGAAATATTCTGTCTTTATCTCTCTCTGTCTCTCCTTTACTTCAAATGCTCCCTCTTTTCTCATCCCTTGTTCATTTTCTCTCTGAGGTCCCTCCTCCATGACAAATGTGTTTGTGTCACCTCATCCAAATCCCCTCCATTCCCTGCTGAACACTGTACTCCTCATTCAGCTTCTCCAAACACCTCACGTCATGCTGTCTTCTATTACCTAGCTCTGTGTGTGTGTGTGCGGCCCCCCCTTTACCAAACTGTGTATGTGTGTGTGTGTCTCTGTGTATGTGTGTGTGTGTGTGTGTGTGCGTGTGTGTGTGTGTGTGTGTTCTGAGATTTATCAGCTTACTTTGTGTCCATCACAGGTCCTCTGTCATCTTATAGTGTTGGCATGACAACCAAGAGAAACTAGTCTGTTCCCTTCAGATGAGGCCCTAATGGAGTTTTCTCTCTCCTTCTCGCTCTCTCGCTCCCTCACTCCCTCTCATCCTCTTATTCTTTCCTGTGCTCTCACACTCCTGTTGTTTCCGTGCAGTCTAAGAGAAGGAGGAACAGTGACTGTCATAATATCATGCGTTTGTTTGTATGGAGAGTCAGAGAATTGTGTCTGATTTCCAGACGAAGCTAACGCTTAAAGGGTTTGGTCTTTTCATGCTGAGCTGAGATGAATTTGTTTGGTTGTTTTTGTTTTTATTTTCTTGTTCCTTTTATGAGGCATAACCAATCTCTCATACTCTCATACCCATCATTCCCCCTGTCCTATGATCTCATACTCAATCGTCCCTGTTGAGCTGAGGGAACTGAAGGGTGACTGTCAGAGGGAGTTACAAACACACACACACACACACGTTAAGTGTTTTTCATTCTGCACGTGAACACACGCACATGCCCAGTGGCCACCTGCATGACTTGTCCGAGAGACCCCCTCTCTCATATCTCATGTCATTTCACCTGCATGCTGTGGAAGATATGAAGCACACAGTCAATGTGTTTAGTTGTCTGGGGAGAGGGAGAAAAGGAACTAGTATGCTCAGGTAAATGGGATCTCTTTTAATGAACTCTCTCAACGGGTCACCAGCGGGTAACCTTACAGGTTATAATTCACTAATCAGCTTTGATCATGTCATTTTTAATTACCTATTATCTGTGCTTTTAAACAGGAATGAAGGCCCTTCCAAAAACATCATTTTCTGAACCATCTACACATCAACACCTGCCTTTTCTCTTTCCTGTCTCAAGATTGGACGGGAGATGATAATGATAATGATTTGCTCCTGGAATGAGTCATGTCCCGCCTCCTACCATCTCTCCTCATTCGCCATTGGTTGTGTGTGTGTGTGTGTGTGTGTGCTGTCGGTGTTATTTGCAGTCCAGGGGCTGTGGGAGGAGTGGTCGTCGTGGAGCCTGTGTTCCGTCACGTGCGGCCGCGGCTCTCGCACGCGGAGCCGGAGCTGTGTTGAGCCCCAGCAGGGTAGCGCCACCTGCAGGGGCCCTGAGGTGCAGTCCAAACTCTGCAATATAGCCGTGTGCCCTGGTCAGTACCATCACCATTCCACTCACCACACCACACCACACCACACTATATCCTACCATACCATACCACACCACATTATACCACACCGCACCATACCACACCACACTATATCCTACCACACTGTACCGAAACCATACCATACCACACCACATTATACTACACCACACCATACCGCACCATACCACACCACACCACATTATACCACACCGCACCATACCACACCACACTATATCCTACCACACCAAACCACACCACACTATATCCTACCACACCACACCACACCATACCACACCACATTATACCCGGCGCACCATACCACACCACATTATACCCCACTGCACCATACCACACCACACTATATCCTACCACACCGTACCACACCACACTATATCCTACCACACCATACCACACCACACCACATTGTACCACACCGCACCACACTATATCCTACCACACCACACTATATCCTACCACACCACACTATATCCTACCACACCACACCACACCATACCACACCACATTATACCCGGCGCACCATACCACACCACATTATACCCCACTGCACCATACCACACCACACTATATCCTACCACACCGTACCACACCACACTATATCCTACCACACCATACCACACCACACCACATTGTACCACACCGCACCACACTATATCCTACCACACCACACTATATCCTACCACACCATACCACACCACACTATATCCTACCACACCACACTATATCCTACCACACCATACCACACCACACTATATCCTACCACACCACATTATACCACACCGCACCACATCACACCGCACAATACCACACCGCACCATACATCACCATGCCATTTCACTGCCAGGCATATAACTCTAAACCCATCGGTCCATATCATATAAGAGAAACATAACATAACATAACACAACTTTGTCCACATGATTCTAATCTCAACCCACCAATCCATATGGCATTGCAGTCACAACATACTGTAACTATTTACTTAGCCATACCATCTGACAGCCATTCCTCTCTCATACACCCACCAGTCTACAGTGCATAATGACCATACTGCTATTTCTGCTAACATGCTATTTCTGTTTCACTTCTGCCTACAAGCTAGGTGCATTTCATTGGATTGTACATGTTTTCTTCACCGCGGCACGAAGGTTGAATCCAATCTGTGATTCTGCTGTTAGTCCACCAATCCGTATGACATAGCTCTCACATTATTACCAATCCATTTGACATAGCTGTCACATTATTACCAACTTTTTAGCCATGCTGTCTGACTGACATTCCACATGACTGTGCTCTTAGTCTACATTATATCATATTTTATTTGAACTACTGTATATCATAACTGCTTAATCTCATTTCTCACATATATTTCCCCTCATTGAATTATTGCATACAGGTTGTTATATTTGTTTTTACATTAGCATTTGGTCATGTAACAGATTCTTTATTTAAGCGTAGAGGACAGTATTGCACAGGTCAATCAGTAGAAATGAGTGTTCTCTCTTGGTTTGTGTCCTTCGACACTTTTAAGCCCCTTGGCTTTCCTGTTGTTTTTTAGATTATCGTAAGTGATCATCATTTTGTAAACACTTCAAATCTGTAACTGCACAGTTCCTGTTTTGCTTGACAGAGATTTTTAGAGAGGATTGCAGCGGTCAGATCAGTCGTACTCGTCTGATATACCCAGTGTGGTACGGGCCCTTTCTACAGAACAAGAAAAAAAGACGAGTTAAAGGAAGCGGATTCTGTCAGTCATCCTCCACGTCCTTTTCACCCCGCTGTTCATGCCAGTCTCTCTGTAACCCCTCTGTTCATGCCAGTCTCTCTGTTCATGCCAGTCTCTCTGTCATCCCTCTGTTCATGCCAGTCTCTCTGTCACCCTCTGTTCATGCCAGTCTCTCTGTCACCCGCTGTTCAGGCCAGTCTCTCTGTCATCCCTCTGTTCATGCCAGTCTCTCTGTCATCCCTCTGTTCATGCCAGTCTCTCTGTCACCTCTCTGTTCATGCCAGTCTCTCTGTCACCCCTCTGTTCATGCCAGTCTCTCTGTCATCTCTCTGTTCCGTACGCTATGTTTGTCTCTCTGTTCCGTACCCTATGGTCATCTCAGTGTTCCGTACGCTATGTTCCGCTGTCCCATATGCTATGTTCCATTGTCCTATACGCTATGTTTTGCTGTTCCATACGCTATGTTCGACTGGTCCATTCGCTTTGTTCCGCTGTTCCATACGCTTTGTTCATCTCTCTCTGCTAGCACTCATAGTTGTGATTTTCTCCACATGCTTCTCTTCTTTGTTTTTCTTACTCCCACTGTTCACAACTTTCTCCCTCTCTCTCTCTCTCTATCTCTCTCTCTCGCTCTGTCTGTGTCAGCCTGTACCTCTCTTCATCTCTCAGTGTGAGTCCATAAATGAGTCAGACTCTGTATGGCAGTCTTGTCCATCTGTTGTCTCTCGCTTTGTGTTCCTCATCTCTCTCCTATATAATTCAATGGGCAATCAGGGCCACTCACATTAACCTCATTAAGAATACATACACATTTACATGCTGCACCTGGGACCCCAAGCATCGGAAGCAACCTGCTCAGGAAACATTGCATAAGATGCTGAGATGAGATGATAAGATGCATAAGATGAAGTTAAGATCACAGGGTTCAGCTTCCGTAGCTCAACCGGTATGGCGAGGTGTTAATTACACTAAGGTCAAGGTGTTGGGAAGACTAAGGTCAAGGTCTTGGCACAAACACACACACGGAGCTACAAAAACATTTTCTTTCTTGTGTTGTAGCCACCTGAACTGCTAAACGCTGAATAAATAAACAGAAACACAGGGTGTTACCATCTAAGAAGGTTCCGTAGCCTCTCTCTCTCTACCTCTCTCTCTCTCTCTCTCTCTACCTCTCTCTCTCTCTTTCGCTCTCTCACACTCTCTCTTTCTCTTTTCATACTCTGTTGCACTTGCACTTGCATTTTTTTAGTTTTTTTTTGTCACACACAGAGATCAGTAATCACCAAGCAGAAATAAGCTATAAATCATTTGAGTGTTACACATTTCAATTTGACACCAATTTACCCATTTCTCCCGGGTGGAGGAGTGTTATTAGCCCCCCAAGAAGGGGAGGGCCCCCCAAATTGACAGTGAATCACAGTGATTGTCTCTCATTGCGAGGGGCGCCAGAATGAACACATCGGCCAATCCAGTCGGGCGGAATTTGATTGATGGTGATTACAGCCTGTCAGGTAGCTGAACCCTCCACCTGTCCTTGCCCATCCAGCTCCACTCATGCGTGGCCCAATATTCCCATCCTTATATTCTGATTCCATTCCCTGACCGTCAGTCAGAATCTACAGGTTGGCACTAACATGCAATTTACTGATAGCTGGTTTATGTGTCTGTCTGTGTGTGTGAGTGTGTGTGTGTGTGTGTGTGTGTGTGTGTGTGTGTGTGTGTGTGTGTGTGTGTGTGTGTGTGTGTGTGTGTGTGTGTGTGTGTGTGTGTGTGTGTGTGTGTGTGTGTGTGTGTGTGTGTGTGTGTGTGTGTGTGTGTGTGTGTGTGTGTGTGTGTGTGTCAGTGTCTGTGTCTGTGTCTGTGTCTGTGTCTGTGTCTGTGTGTGTTTGTGTGTGTGTGGAGGAGACTCAAGCCCATACAAATTAATATGTTATTCACAGATTTGATACTGATGCATTTTGTCACGGCTATGACGGAAAGAGACAGAGAGAGAGGGAAAGAGAGAAGGAAAATATTTGTGTACTTACCTAATACTGTACATGCACAACACACACAAACACACACTCACACAGACAAATGCACTCTCACTCACACACACACATGCACTCTCAGACACACACACTCACATGCAAACTTGTACAAACACGCACTCACACACACACACACACTATCGCACACACACACACACACACACACGCACGTTTGCCAATCGGTGCATTGAACATTGAACACATTAAACAGTGACTCTTGAATGAAGGCCTTATTTGGCTGCATTTGATTCCACATCCAGTGATGATGATGATGATGATGATGATGATAATGATAAAGATGGACAGAGCCTCAGGTGACCACATGTCTGTCTTCTGTCGAGTGTGTGTGTGTGTGTGTGTGTGTGTGTGTGTGTGTGTGTGTGTGTGTGTGTGTGTGTGTGTGTGTGTGTGTGTGTGTGTGTGTGTGTGTGTGTGTGTGTGTGTGTGTGTGTGTGTGCGTGCGCGCGCGTGCGTGTGTGTGTGTGTGTGTGTCTGTGTGTGTGTGTGTGTGTGTGTGCCTGTGTGTGTGTGTGTGTGTCTGTCTGTCTTCTGTCGTTCAGTGAAGGAGAAGCTGAATCTGAGGAAAACAGAGCGAGCGGGGTTCTTCATTCAACAACACAATGGCAGCCACCCTCCCTGAACCATGAGCTCCTGATTAATCTCCCTCCATGGTTGATGGGAAAATCAGAGAGAAAGACTGAAAGAGACGAGGGAACGAACAAAAGAAGAGACAGAAAGAAAGGCAGGAAGACAGACGCAGAGCGAGGAGGAGGGGAGGCAGAGATGGGTCTTTTGGCGTTAATAGAGTTTTATGACTGATAAGAGAGATGAGACTGAGATACAGGGTGATAAAAAGAGAAGAAAATGGAAAGAGGGAGGGAGGGAACACAGAGGAGGGGGTTGAGACTGAGACAGAAGGATGTTTGAGGAAAGATAGAGAGATGACATTCATTGGGGTAGAGATAGATAAATAGATAGATATATAGAGAGAGAGAGAAAGATAGCTAGAGAGATGGATAGATAGAGAGAGAGAGAGAGATAGATAGAAAGAGAGAGAGAGAGAGAGAGCAGTAAGGGGCAGGATGAATCTGCCACAGCAGGGGAGGAGCAGAGATGTGATTGGATAAAGGCCCAGATGACAAGTCCCTGCCAAAGACGCGATGACAGGACCCCCCGCAGGTTTAGAGAAATCACTCTGCATTGATCAGGCACAGCACACACAGCAGATGCCCTCCCTGATCTGAGAAGAGGGAGAATGTCAAAGTGACATTTCAGAGGAAAGACAGTAATTATGAGTTCCAAATACGGAGATTGGCACAATCCTCCAATGCGGTATTTGGAGGGATTAATGTCACTGTGTGTGTGTCTGTGTGTGTGTGTGTGTGTGTGTGTGTGTGTGTGTGTGTGTGTGTGTGTGTGTGTCTGTTGTCTGTGTTGTGTTTTTCTTATAGACAGAGACTCATAGAGAGACAAGGAGACTCGAAGAGAGGGACTTAAGAATGAATTCACTTGTAGTAACGATCAACGTGTGTCTGTTGCTCATAAACCGTATCCGTACAGTGAATCTATTCTATTGTTTCGGTGTAGAGCAAGTTCGCCAAAAAAAGAAAAAAAAAAACTCTGTATGTGTGACTGGAACTCTGTTTTCATATTTCATGCTCACACACACACACACACACACACACACACACACACACACACACACACACACACACACACACACACACACACACCCATGTACACACACACACACACACACACACACACACCAGAGGGAGCATCAGCTGTGAGCCTCTCGCCTGAGTTCAAACGCGGAGGTGTCACACTTTGCTGCAGCTGCTGGTTTCCCTGACCACGGCTGATCATCTCCCTCTCTATCCATACTTTCATCTTGTTCATCTCTCTCTCTCTCTCTCTCTATCTCTCTCACTCTATCTCTTTCATTCCATTTCCTCCCTTCTTTCCCTATCTCTCCACCCCCTGCTTGTTGTGATGGTGTGTCTGAAGCTCACTGTGGTGAAGATTATACACACAGACAGGTCGCCTCCCTCACTGAGTGTGTGTGTGTGTGTGTGTGTGTGTGTGTGTGTGTGTGTGTGTGTGTGTGTGTGTGTGTGTGAGAAACCCAATGAGAGATAATTCATACTTGCTTTCACACACAGCATTATAATATAACGCGTATTCCTTCACAAACACAGGGTCCCCATTGTAATGGAAATCCTGGAAAATGGGACTTTAACATCCAATTTTCACGGCCTGGAAAAGTCAAATATATACATTGAAATTCTGCAATTTTCTGGAGCGTGATCTAGTAACCACTAGAATTGACATGGCCTAACTAGCCTATAAGAAAAGGAACAGAAAAGGTATGTCATTTTGTGTAGTTGTAGGTTGTGAAAGGTCATGGAATGGTCATTGTCCATGAAAACACGACTATTACCTTGTGATGTGGGCAATCATACTGTCACACACACACTATGTTATATAATGTCTTACACACACAGCTGTGCTCTCTGAGAAATAATGTCATTCTCTCGAAAATAAGTGGCCTAATTTGACTGGGATACTTGCCCCATAAGATTACATTGTATATGATGTATTGTTATAGTGTTCTTACTCTACACTGGACCGATTTTAATCGTTTTGTCCCTAGTGAAAATATGGACCCAAAAAGAGGGGGAAATAAGACCCAGGCCCCCTTTAAGTCAGTCTGTTTACCCTCAGGGAAGAGCCAGAGGCCAGCTTCCAGTGGGCTGTGCTAAAGCTAGCTAGTGTTAACAGCTTCTACTGAGGTGTGCTAAAGCTAGCTAGTGTTAACAGCTTCTACTGAGGTGCGCTAAAGCTAGCTAGTGTTAACAGCTTCTACTGAGGTGCGCTAAAGCTAGCTAGTGTTAACAGCTTCTACTGAGGTGCGCTAAAGCTAGCTAGTGTTAACAGCTTTCACTAAAGGTGCGCTATAGCTAGTTAGTGTTAACAGCCTCCAGTTATGTGTGTTAAAGCTTGCTAGTGTAAACCGATTCTAACGAGGTGCGCTAAGGCTGGCTTGTGTTAAAAGCTTCCACTGGGGTGTGCTTAAGCTAGCTAGCTAGTGTTTACAGCTTTCAGTGAGGTGTGCTTAAGCTAACTGGTGTTAACAGCTTCCCGTCAGGTGTGCTAAAGTTAGCTGGTGTTTACAGCTTTCAGTGAGGTGTGCTAAAGTTAGCTAGTGTTAACAGCTTTCAGTGAGGTGTGCTAAAGTTAGCTAGTGTTAACAGTGATACAAGTCATTCAGAACATCTCAGCTATCCAGTCAAGCCTGAGTGATCATCAGAGGAAGGCCATTCAGTGCAGCAGCACGGCAACCACAGTAACTAGTAATTGTATTGGTCAATGTTGAAAATTATCATTGTCAAACATCATTGTCAAACAGTGCCGTGGTGGTCATAGAGCAGAATTGCAGCTACAATTGTCATTAGGCCCGTGCGCAGGGATGGGTATCATGTAAGGTCAAGCATGAAAACCAGAGTGCAGGTGCAGGGCAGTGGAAAGTTACAGAGCAGTCAGGAGGGGGTCACCCATTTACACCCACACTCACACACACTTATACATACACACATACAGAGATACACTTACACATACACACACAGGCATATGTACACTTCTATATACACACATACACACATACACACTGACACGCACACACACATATACACATACACACATTCAAACAAACACTCAATTACACATACACATACACACACACACAGATTCACACACACCTACATACATGGATACACAATCACACACATACACGCATACGCACACAACCATACAAATGCACACAAATGATGAGGCCTCTCAAGGCCAACATGGCCTTTCATCATGTGATAACCAAGAAAATTGGCAGGAGGATCTTTTCTCCCCAAAGCAAAAGTTCCCTCGCAACAGGTGAGCGAGAATATTCTTAGTGGATAATAATGAGTATAAAAAGTGTGAAAGTATAAGGGAATATTCTGATTGGGTCATTTTTAGATAAGGTGATGACCATGATGCATAAACTGACGAATTATGAGTATAAAAGACAATGCATTGGGTCTTAGAATTTAGAGCTGCCCAGGGACCCCTACGCTTATGTTTGGATAAATCTGTCTGCAGGATTGAATAAAACTTCAGTTTATCGGACTCCGGACTTCTGACTCTGATTGAATATTATTTCTAAGTTATTTGAAACAGTTGTAAATTCGCTACAACATCAACGTCATTACCTGCCATTCTATTGGTTGGTGAATTTTGTTAGGGTCATTTCACATAATTCTGAGAGAGAACATAAATCTGTGAGCAGAAGGTTTGTGAGCACACAGAAGCACCCGGGGTGTGAGGAGAAGGACATTTGCATTTGACTAACATCTTTGAGCAGAAGCAGAACAAATTTGCACGCAAGCAGGGGCTGTTTGAGAGAGAGGGCAGGCTTTGAAGGAAAACATTGCAAAATCGGAATGTGAAATGAATAAATAATGCTCTCAAATGGAAAGACCACACTCTTGATTAAAGATAGTGCAAAAGCTCCATAATGACTTTGCAAAGTCATTTGGCTAATTTCATAACATGAGCAAGATTCTAAGCGCAAACATTAGTGAGTCAGCGCAATGCAGGGGTGTGTCTTTGCACAGACTTTGTGGGAGTTCCATGAATAAATGAGTTCCTTCTGAGCGTCACCTTTTCCTGTGAAACTTCTAAATGATTTCATGTCGGGCAGCCCTCCCGCACAAGGACCCTTCCGCCCCCTCTGGTGTAAACCGCTCTTCACAAGAGCCCCCATCTCCTCTGGTGTAAACCGCTCTTCACAAGAGCCCCCATCTCCTCTGGTGTAAACCGCTCTTCACAAGAGCCCCCATCTCCTCTGGTGTAAACCGCTCTTCACAAGAGCCCCCATCTCCTCTGGTGTAAACCGCTCTTCACAAGAGCCCCCATCTCCTCTGGTGTAAACCGCTCTTCACAAGAGCCCCCATCTCCTCTGGTGTAAACGGCTCTTCACAAGAGCCCCCATCTCCTCTGGTGTAAACGGCTCTTCACAAGAGCCCCCATCTCCTCTGGTGTAAACCGCTCTTCACAAGAGCCCCCATCTCCTCTGGTGTAAACGGCTCTTCACAAGAGCCCCCATCTCCTCTGGTGTAAACGGCTCTTCACAAGAGCCCCCATCTCCTCTGGTGTAAACGGCTCTTCACAAGAGCCCCCATCTCCTCTGGTGTAAACCGCATTTCACAAGAGCCCCCATCTTCTCTGGTGGAAACGGCTCTTCACAAGAGCCCCCATCTCCTCTGGTGTAAATCGCTCTTCACAAGACGGGGACGGCTGAATTAGTGTGATTGACTGATAAAGACTTATCCACTAATCCACTAATTACTCGATCCATTTATGATTGCGCCCTGCCCTGTCAATGAAATTAAGGCTCACTGCCCTATGGAAATGCTCAAACTCAGAATACTCTGTCAGCTATACCTACAAACCCAGCAAGATCTATATCATCTTTCCATTGACTTTAAAAAAGTGTTTCACAGAGTCTGGTACACAGCTTCTTTTTATGGGCACCCATGGGCAAGTCTAGCATCAGCGCAAATCTCATCAAAACAATAGAACATCAAGCTTGTAGTGCAGTTGCAACTCTACAATGGCACTATTGGGGAATGGCTTCGAACAACCGTTGGAGTTAAAGGTGGTTTGCAGACTCTCTCACCCTGTTCAACATCTTTCTTGAAAGACCTATCTGATTAAAAGACCACCTTGAAAAAGTCTGTATAGGAGGCAGGACAATCACCAACCTGCAATTCATCACTATTCATTGATCATTGATCGATTGCTAAGCTGGTAATCAAAGAAGAAGCAATCATAGAACTCACATCAACTTACTGTGGCACGGAGGGCAGCGACCAAACTACTACACGAAACTAAAAAGAAGTGTTAGCAACCGCTAACAGCTTTAGGTAGCTCAGATTGATAATGTCAGATGAAGGCTCCTGATGCGTACGCTTTTAACACCAGTGTCCCTGTTAGCCTGTGAGACATGGATCCTGTCTCAAGATCTCCGGATAAGAATTCACACCTTTGAAATGAGGTGTTACAAGAGGATCTTACACATCTCATACAAGGATGTGTACAATTCCATCAACCTGCCCAGGGACTGCAGGTGGAACATTGCAATCTGCTAGAACCTGGCACAATGAATATTCTCTTGTTGTACAAGATTAATGTTTTATTTAGCACTGTCCCTGTCTTGAAAAAGAAATTTCAATTACTTAATCAATGATGCTGTAATCTAAAGCATTGAGGCTGCCATTGGACTACCCCATGATCTGCTGACAACAGTCAAAGAGAGGAAGCTCTAGTGTTATGAGAACATCAGAAGATCATCTGACCCAGTTAAACCCATCTAGCAGGGTACTGTCCCGACAGGAAGAAGGGCAGGTGTACAGCAGAAGAGGTGGGAAGGACAATATTGGACAGAAATTAACTTTGGCCCGTCCCAAAGGGCAGGAAAGAAGTAACAGAACGGAGAAGGGTAATCACAATGTCTGGGATGACCCAAGGGTTATGGGACTGGGCAGGACTAGACTGGTCCTATGAGTGGGTGTGTGTGTGTGTGTGTGTGTGTGTGTGTGTGTGTGTGTGTGTGTGTGTGTGTGTGTGTGTGTGTGTGTGTGTGTGTGTGTGTGTG
>NC_137918.1:5729055-5734055 GCF_963457725.1 Sprattus sprattus
TGTGCGTGTGTGTTGTTTTTATGCATGCATATGTGTTTTTAATCACGGAAATAGATTATGAGAAACTTTCAAAAGAAGAAAAGAACATGACTGAATCAGACCATGTTTCTGTCTATAGAAGTGTGTGCTTGTGTGTCTGTAAAGACAGGAAAGGATGGAATTGTGTGTGTGTGTGTGTGTTGTGTGTGTGTGTGGTGTGTGTGTGTTCATGTTTGTGTGTATGCTGTGTGTGTGTTCATGTTTGTGTGTATGCTGTGTGTGTGTGTGTGTGTGTCTGTGTGTGTGTACATATGTTGTAATTGTCTTGCTGTGTGACCGCTCACCTTGTGTGTGTGTGTGTGTTTGGGCAGCCCCCCCATGAGATCTGTAAGGACGAGTACCTGCTCGCCATCACGTGGGAAGCGATCATCAGCTGGAGAGACTGTCTACAGCAAGTGTCCAGCAAATGCCACTGGTAAGTCTGCACACACACACACACAGACACACACACACACACACACACACACACACACACACACACACACACACACACACACACACACACACACAGACACGCACGCATGCACACAGACACACACGCAATGCACACACACACACACACACACACACCACACACACACACACACACACACACACACACGCATGCATGCACACACATACGCACACACACATTTGATCTATTTTCCAATATGGAAGGCCAGAGGCATCTGAGGAATGAGATTAACCAATGCAGAGTTTTAACTACCCTGAACTATCTCCTTCCGTCCTGAACAAGGTTTTTGTGACCACACAGCCTGGAGGTGTTGTTAAGACTGGGGTTTGAGGGGTTTTGTGTGTTGGTGTGGTGTGCGTGTGTGCGTGTTTGGGTGTGTGTGTGTGTTGTGTGTGTGTGTTGTTGTGTGTTGTGTGTGTGTGTGTGTGGTGTGTGTGTGTGTGTGTGTGTGTGTGTGTGTGTGTGTGTGTGTGGTGTGTGTGTGTGTGTGTGGAAGACACCCCAACATCCAAGAGCTAATGATTTGTCAGATAACCGCCTCATATATCCTAAGGTTTTATGATGCCAGATTTACCACCATCAATCAGAGCCATCCATATTCACCGACCTTCAATACACCATATGTCTTGTCCAGAGGGATTTACATAATTAAGCACACACACACACACACACACACACGCACACACACACATACACACATCCATAGGCATTCTATATTACATGCTTTTATGCTTTGTGCTCTAGGCAGTGAGAAAAGATACGAAGAGGTTACACAATGCCACATTTATTTTACATGCTCTGCAACAAAACGAAAAAGAAAAAGAAAACCCCTGATGAATAATTGAAGAGGGTGGTTTTACAGATGAAATACATATACTCAGGGGTACACTAAGCAAAGCTTTCTCCATATAGAAGCCAACCATTAAAGCAGGACTGAACAGAAACGCAACAGAAAATGGTGCGATTGCACATGCAAACGTAGTTCACTCAGGGTAACAAAGTTGATGTGATGAACCTCAACGACACCCAAGAACACCCAGCTAACAATGTTCTGGTGTTTGAAGTCAGAAAAACCAAGCATGGATGTACAAACACACACACATACACACAAGCATGTGTGCATATATACATGTGTGCACACACACACACACTCACAAACACACGCAATCATATCCAACTTATTCACACTCCTTCGGGACGATGTTGGATGTTTCCTGTCCATGTCTCTCCCTGCTCCCTGGAGAACCCCTCCCTCCTACACACACACACACACACACACACACACACACACACACACACACACACACACACACACACACGCACACAAACACACACACACACACATACATCTGCCTATCCGGAACATTCTATTTAGCGGCTCCAACATGGCGGGGTAACTAGGCGGTCACGGCAACCGCCCACCCTCACGCACGCACGCACACACACACACACACACACACACGATGATGCAAACAGAGGAAAGAGACAATAGGAAGCGTTAGCGTGTTAGCGTTAGCCCTGAGAGGAAGAGAGAACAGCCCCAGGCCTCTGGGATTGTCATCACAGCCACATCCACATTACTGCCTCTTAAACGTCATGTTTTATTAGCACTTTGTTGTTGTTGCTGTTGTTTCTGCTGCTGTTGTTGTTGTTGTTGTTGTTGTTGTTGTTGTTTCAATAATAAAGTTAATATTTAAATAAATAAAGACAAATGTCAAAGGTGGTTTCAGAAGAACAGAGTCAAAGAAGAGTGAAAGAAGAGTATTTAAAAATAAAAAAACATGAGGACATGATTCATCATGCAAAAAAAAACCGCCTTAAGCTATTAACCCTTTATTGGAATGGATGTTTATTCTGTTTTAATCTGGTCTTGTTCTCCCACCTGCAGGATCTGCTAGTCGTCGCTGTTTACTGGACTCTAATGGAGTTGCTTACTGGGGGTCCTCCGAGCTTCGCCCGATGCATCTCACTTGAATTTAGATATTTACATTTATCTGTGAGTCTTACTTGGGCCTTCTATACCAATTTCTCATCATATACATATGTAGCCATGAGACACTTACGTGAGCCATCTCTCAACTAGTAATGTCACTCTTCCCTGATAGTTATATTTATGTTTCCCATGCTGTTAGTGATCGACTTCTACTTCTGTTAAGCTCATAGTGTCTATTAAAGTGCGTACTGTCATTCTTCACCGTGTCTTTACACAGTAAGTGGCACCCACACTAACACAAACTAAGACGAATAAACACAACTCACAAACACAAACACACATACATACATACTTACAAACACACACACATACACACACGTACACATACACACACACACACAAACCTCCACAGTAATTCATGTTATCCTTGTGGTGTCTAATACACTTCTGAATCTGATTTATGATCATATATAAGCTAGGATCACACACCCTCAAGAAGTACCACTTATCCTGATGGTGTATTTTTATACTTTAATCTCCATTTGTCATCATATGTTTATTCATATATCAGTACACACACACCCTATTATGAGCTTTGATTGACATTTCTGGCTGCTAACATCACAGTGTCTCCAGTGACCTGACTAGCTAATGAAACGTGATGCCGTTGTGTCAAAAACACATGCGATGTGTGTGAGCAGAGAGATGGTTTATTTTCACCATTCTCTTCAAGTAGAAGGTAAACATGCATCAACCACATTCAAACGGACATAAATAAAACACATCTACTTCACACCCACAGACACGGGTTCATTTTCAATCCATAGCCATGTCACTTCACATTTAAAGGATCGGGATTCTTGTTTTAAAATGCTATTTGCAGCCGAGTCTCCTGTTGTTATCTTCAAAGGATTGACCTTGTGTGTTTTGTGTCTTATCACTTATCATTAAATTTGACCTCCGTCGGGGCCACTGAACACCTTAATCACTAAAGCCCCAGGACCAGACAATTTTCCCACGAGTCTTAGGATGGGGTTGATTGCGCAACTAAATGGATCATTACGATTCATTATTGCAATCAAGGGCCAATAATATGCCATGCTGATTGTGGCTGTGCTCTGATGCCATTCTTATTAGACAATCAACAGCCCTCTGTCTCTCTTTGATAGATCTTCAGTGGTACCGACAGTAGTTTACTAGATTACTGTGTGAATGTGTGATTGAGTATATATGCCTGTATAATTATCACCTCTCCTTCTGAGCCTCTAACATGGTGTGTCTGTGTGTGTGTATGCATTTGTGTGTATGTATGTGCGTATGTCTGTGTGTGTGTGTGTGTGTGTGCGTGTGTGTGTGTGTGTGTGTACCTGTGTCTGTGCATGTGTATTTGTGTTTTCGTACGTGTGTCCATGTATGTCTGTGTGTGTGTATGTGTGTATGTGTGTGTGTGTGTGTGTGTCCATGTTTGTGTGTGTATGTGTCTTTGTCCGTGTGTGTGTGTGTGTGTGTGTGTGTCTGTGTTCATATGTGTGTGTGTGTGTGTGTGTGTGTGTGTGCCCATGTGTGTGTGTGTGTGTGTGTGTCTAGTTGCGAGAGCATCTTGCGAAGGGCCAGAGGACCCTGGCTGGAGAGGGCATGTCTCAGATCGTGAGGAGTCTCCTGGAGCTGGTGTCCCAGCAGGGCTACTACAGCGGGGACCTCCTGACCTCTGTGGAACTCCTCCGAAATGTGACCGACACCTTCAAGCGAGCAACCTTCGTCCCAGCTCCCGACGACGTGCAGGTACACACACACACACACACACATATGCACACACACACACACACAGATATTGTCACTGGTGCTGGTGTAGGTTACCTACAGTTGTTTCCCATCACACACACTCACTCACACACACACACACACACACACACACACTCTCACACACACATACACACACACAAACACACACACAAGCACACACACACACACACACACAGTCACTAGTGCTGGTGTAGGTCACCCTCAGTTTTGTCCCATCACACACACTCTCACACACACACACACACACACACACACACTCTCACACTCTCACACTCTCACACATACACACACACACACACACACACATACACGCACAAACATACACACACACACACGCACAGTCACTACTTGTGTCCCATGGCCTTTTGCTATTGCCTGTTCCCTGTCCCTTTGCAGAAATTCTTCCAGATTATCAGCTTGATGTTGGACATGGAAAACCTGGAAAAGTGGGAAGATGCTCACCAGGTAAGAAAATACAAACCTTAAAACGTATCTACAAATGCACGCGTGTGTGTGTGTGTATGTGTGTGTGTGTGTGTCTGATAGACTATGGCTATAGTCTGAGATAGCACTGTGGATTCACATCTCCGTAAAAAATGTACTCATCCTGAAATGGTAATGGTTTTTACTCAATACGGGAGGGGGCGTGCATTCCCTTAGTGTGTGTGATTCTTCTTCACCTCCCTTTATCTCCTCTCATTCTCATGGCCACCCCGTTGACCTTTGACCCTTGCTAGTTGAAGTCTTGTGGGAGAGCCGCTTGTTTTGAAG
>NC_137918.1:5756555-5761555 GCF_963457725.1 Sprattus sprattus
AGAGAGAGAAGTAAGGATCAGAGAGAGGGAAAAAGATGCGAGAATGGAAAAGTTAAGAGAGAGAGGGAGTGTGAGAGAGAGCGGGAGTGAGAGAGAGAAAGAAAAGATAGAATGGAAATGATAGAGTGAGTGAGAGAGAGAGAAAGAGAAGAGAGAATGGAAAATATATAGAGAGAGGGAGAGGGAGTGAGAGAGAGAAAGAGAAAAGAATAAGGGCAAGTGAGAAGGAGATGGTTTGGATAAGAGAGAGAGCAAGAGAAGAGAGAATGGAATAGATAAAGTGAGAGAGAGGTTGAACAGAAAGGAGGGGGAGATGAAGTGAGAAAGTAGAAGAGTGTGTGTGCGGTAGAATAGTGTGTGTGCGGTAGGGCAGGTGGGGGTGTGGGGTGTAATTACAAAAGCAGAATACTCCTTCTATCTGAAAAGAGCCGCAAGTCAATTAACAGCACAACAGATTTACCTCCCAGACCAAATTAAATTCTGGATCATTAGAAAAGATGAATGTTCCAGTGTGATTAAAAAAGCCAGGACGATGTGGAGATGTCTATCGCCGCCGCCGACCCACAGACAAGTTTCTATAGACTCCTGCTAAGACCAGGGACAACGCCAGGGGTCCTGGGTAATGCGGTCTTTAGCACTCAGCTTTTTGTGCTAATGGAAAAGTGTCTGATATGAGGCCCTGTGATATAGTGGAGAGGAGGGCTTTGTGGTTTATGCAGAAAGAGTTACAGCAATACCCCTGGAGGTCAGGGCCGGAATCAAAGTGTGGGGGGGTGATGTAACTTAATTCCCCCTCCCATGGCACTGGCTAAAGGTTGTCACAGATATAACTAAAATGATGAGGCTCAGACTCCAAATTGAGGGCCCTTTGATACTCTGTGAAGGCTGCTTCAAGGGTGCTGGGCAAATGAAGATGAATGGGAGTGTATTGCAAGGGCTTTTATCGGCTTTTAAGGAACTTCATTTCCCCCCTGTTGGACAGGGCCAAAGGGCATCAACATTAACAGTAATAGTGGGTTTATTTGTGTGTGTGTGTGTGTGTGTGTGTGTGTGTGGTTGTGTGTGTGTGTGTGTGTGTGTGTGTGTGTGTGTGTGTGTGTGTGTGTGTGTGTGTGTGTGTGTGTGTGTGTGTGTGTGTGTGTGTGTGTGTGTGTGTGTGTGTGTGTGTGTGTGTGTGTGTGTGTGTGTGTGTGTGTGTGTGTGTGTGTGTGTGTGTGTGTGCCTGAGTCAGAGGAGTTCCAGTAGGGGCAGTTGTGACAGCTGTCACTCTGGTCGATGTGATTTATCTGCCCGTCTGGATTACTGCTCTTAAAACGACAATGATTGCTTCACCCCACCTCCATGTGCTGTTTCCCAGCATCCAGAGCTCCATCACTCACAGTGTCTCCATAGTTACCCAGGAGAGAATGTAAATGTTGGAGCCGATCGATACCTACTGTATCTGGGGAGGGCGGCTCCATCACCTGCCGTGGTCGGCGCCCGCTAGGTAGAATCAGTCACGGTTTGTGATGAATGAGGAGCAACGCAGACAGGATGAGGCTCATCTCAAATCCACCGGCGTCACCGCCGCCTCTGCGAATGAGTGTGTCTCCGAGGTGTAGTGTGTGTGTAAGAGGGTTTAAATGGGATCGTTCCAGTGAGGTTTTAAAATGAGGTATTTCCCTGAACAGAGGAAAGGGAGAGAAAAGAGAGAGGAAGAGAAAGAGAAAAAGAAAGACAAAGACAAAGAAAAAGACAGAGAGAAACATCAAATGAGTGAAAACCATTAGCACACATATTGAAAAAGACAGAAGATGGCAAAAAGAGATGATGTGATATGATAGGATGATATGAAAGAAGGACAAGGCTAGATAAATGATGACTGTTGGTCATTGGAGCCCTTCTTTGGCTTTGAATCTGTGTCTTTGGTGCAAACCATGACTATGTATCTAAACCACAGAAGCTAATGAGTATGTATTAATGCCCTGAACCAGTTTACATAGACAGCTTTTCCTAGTATTAGTGATCTGTTCGTGAGGTGCACAAAGTACTGATAAACTCTCATCCTTCAGCTACGGTATCACTGATAGAGGGGGACTGGGGGCTTCTTTACTTCCCTGCTTCCGTCTGTACTCACTTCACTCGACACTTTAGAATAGTGTGTGCCATTAGAAGTGTGTGATTGCGTGCGTCTGTGTGTGTGTGTGTGTGTGTGTGTGTGTGTGTGTGTGTGTGTGTGTGTCATTGCATCTAATTAAGGATACCTGGGGTATACCCCCTGTGGAAAATACCTCCTCAAAAACCATCCACACACACAGGAGGACCCACTAATTAGCCCACTCTCTCTCTCTTCCTCTCTCTGCTCGTCTTTATGACCTCTCCTGGGTTTTGTTCCCAGTGTGTGTTTTCTCCTCTCTATCTCTCTGACCTTCGTTTGAAGCTTGGCTCCTCTCTGTGTGCCTACTTT
The DNA here is from genome assembly GCF_963457725.1 of Sprattus sprattus. Lineage (NCBI taxonomy): Eukaryota > Metazoa > Chordata > Actinopteri > Clupeiformes > Clupeidae > Sprattus > Sprattus sprattus. Next base: position 5,759,002 of record NC_137918.1, read on the forward strand.
CATTTGAATGTCACATCCTCCTAATCGGCACCTCCTCCTGTGCCTCCTCCCTGTGCGCCTCCTTCCTCTATATATGCCCTTCTCTCTCTCTCCAGCTCTCTTTAAATCTCTCTGTCTCAATCTCACTCTCTCAAACTCAAATTTAGTGAATTTTATTGGAATGATAAATAATGACATTTGTATTGGGAAAGAATGTGATGAAGAATAAGCAACAGATATTCAATAAAATGACCATCTTATAGCTAGGAGACGACACAAACTATATTCTGATTGGCTGGCTGGTGTAAATTCTCGATAAACGGGACACCTATGAAGTAGATCTGGTGGAAAAGTTTAATCACCATTCTATGCTATCTATCTATATGTATATATCTATATAACAACCATAGTAAATAACAGTTGATTGAAAAGCTGCCCAACTACAGAGAGTCTGCAGTTAGGCAAGCCAATGAATGAACAAAATACATGCAGTCTCATTTTGCCAAGTGGTGTAAATGCGATGAATAACTGTATGTGGTTAAATAACAAGTTATCTGAAGAGCTAGCAAGCTAGTAAGCATAGTCTCAGGAACTTCTAGAAAGCTAAAGGGTTCAGGCTTAACAAGCTGGCAAGCTAGTTAGCATAGTCTCAGAAACTTCTAGAAAGCTAAAGGATTCAGGCCTGGCAAGCTAGTTAGCATGGTCTCAGAAACTTCTAGAAAGCTAAATGATTCAGGCCTAGCAAGCTGGCAAGCTAGTACGCATAGTCTCAGAAACAGCTAGAAAGCTAAAGGATTCTGGCCTAGCAACAGTGGAATCAACTGTAACCAAGGAAACTACCCAACGTCATCCTGGTCCGTGACTAAAGAAAGCTGTACTACTAAATATACAGGTGGTCTTCTTTTTAAACAGAACGTAATGTTTCCTTTGTGGGCTATACCTGCATGCATAAATATATGCGTGGCAACCAGAGTATAGCAGGATAACGGCTGCAGAACTGTCCCGCTCTATGAAATGAATGGACTTGGCAGAGAAAACTCTACTCTGTTTTGCATCATGGAGTTCGGCGACGCCGCCTCCGCTTCGTCCATTAGTTTCCTATAGCGGGCCACGTCGGTGGCCATTATCCCTCACATGGTGGCCAGTTGAAGTGGCTCTGGTCTGGTTTGGGCTGTTTGGGCTCCTCTCTGTCTGCTCCGCAGACTCCAGAGAAAGGATACACACACACACACACACACACACACACACACACACAAACACACACACAAACACACAGACTCACTCACGCACACACACACACACACACCACACACACACACACACACACACACACACACACACACACACACACACACACACACACACACACACACACACACACACAAACACACACACACAAGAGCCCACTGAACCTGCTCACAAAAGACAAATGCATTGAAATTGCTGACAGTAAGAACTCTGCTGATTTCGATGATTTTAAGCAGTCCTATTAAGCAGATACATTCATCACAAGTTTGTTACAAAAATGAACACACAATAGTACAATTGTAATAATAGGAGGTCATATCTGATGATGTTTTTGAGTAATATTACAAAACAGTGCTTCTTAGTGAGGTAGTGACAGAGAGAACTGTAACAGTACCACTGAAGTAACAGTCATCACCAAAAATCACTGACAACAAATCATCTAAAGGATATGCATGTTCTAATATTGCACAGGTAGAGCACAGTTTCTGTGTGTCCATGATGGTATCTTCACTCACGCTCTCTCATGTGTCATTACGGTTCCTCTTGTCATATCTAAGTCTAACCTCGTCACTTTCACCTGTTGATGTGTTATGCCCTGTCAGTACACCCACACACACCCACACACACACACACACACACACACACACACACACACACACACACACACACACACACACACACACACACACACACACACACACACACACACACACACTCATATCTGTGTGAGGGTTATGCTCGTCCCCCTGAGATGCAGGCCATGTTGGTCTTTCCCCTGTGGAGTAAAGAGCTTGGCAAGCACACATGAAAAGGCTTTTAGTGCTTCCATGAGAAGAAAGGGTGCTGGAGGGAGATAACACTAATCAGGTGCGTTATATTCAATCATGGGAAGAAATTAAATCCAACCAGTAATTGAAAATATAGAAAGCCCTAAACAGAGATTATCGCACAGCAACATATCTTATAAACATTAAAGACAAGTCATTATTACCTACAAATAGAGGTCGGCAGGCATAGAAGAATACAGGTATCTAGTGGTATGCAAACTTGTGCATACTCTCTACGAGACAGAAAATGAAGAAAAAAAAACATGTTGGTGAGTTTGAAAATGTATTAGAAGAGAAAATATGATCCTGACAAGCGTTATTGTTGGAGCCTGTCAGACACCACATGAATGTTTTGTTTGAGGCCCCCTTTCCATGCGTCATTCTGCCTGCATCCCCTCCCCGTCTGGGAGACAGACAGCTCTGCCTTACCTCCAGACTGCCTGGAGATCTGATGTGAGCAGCAGCATAGGAACACAGGACTGGGGAGCTGGTGTGGGCGA
>NC_137918.1:5771555-5774055 GCF_963457725.1 Sprattus sprattus
ACTCATACACACACATCAAGGCTCTTTGATATTGCAATTTGCTGAGTCATAAGAAAAGCTCCCTTCATTTGAGACTCTGTCATGCTCTATTTGAAAAATGTAAAGGCGAGGACATTAAATCAAGAAGCATCCTGATGTCCATGAACTGCTACTAGAGACACAGATGTGTGTGTGTGTGTGTGTGTGTGTGTGTGTGTGTGTGTGTGTGTGTGTTTTTGTGTGTGTGTGTGTGTGTGTGTGTGTGTGTGTGTGTGTGTGTGTGTGTGTGTGTGTGTGTGTGTGTGTGTGTGTGTTTGTGTGTGTGTGTGTGTGTGTGTGTGTGTGTGTGTGTGTGTGTGTGTGTGTGTGTGTGTGTGTGTGTGTGTGTGTGTGTGTGTGTGTGTGTGTGTGTTTGTGTGTGTGTTCAGCTTTGAGTTTAATTTGTTTAATTAAAGAGAAAGCTCTGGTACCTGCGCCTGGAACATTTCTCCAGTCATCTTGCACATACTGCATTGTCTCCCCGTCACTCTCATTGTCATGCTCAGTACTCAGCACATAACACATAAGAGTGTTCCCATTGGATGATTAGTATCAGGCCTGTACAATTGATTGATTTGCGTATTAGTTTGCACGTTTGGTTGATTTGCATATGAGCGTGTACGTTTGATTGATTTGCATATGAGCGTGCACGTTTGATTGATTTGCATATGAGCGTGCACATTTGATTGGATTGCATATGAGTGTGCACATTTGATTGATTTGCTCTTGGGCGTGCACCTTTGATTGATTTGCGTTTGGACGTGCAAGTTTAATTGATTTGCGTTTGAGCGTGCACGTCTGATTGGTTTGCATATGAGCGTGCACATTTCATAGATTTGCCTATGAGCGTGCACGTTTGATTGGTTTGCCTATGAGCGTGCACGTTTGATTGGTTTGCCTGTGATCAGTTTGTGTCTAAGCTTGCATGAGCATTATTCATTCCACGTCTCTAAGCGTGCTCAGTAGGAGGTACAAGCCAACTCATCCCTCTGACCTTACCCCAACTCACCCTGTGTCGCCATGGTAATCCAGAGGTCAGTCAGTGGATAGGCTCCCTACAGGGTGGTGGGGTTGGGGGGCCGTGTGCTAGGAGGGATAGGGTTGGATTGGGAAGTCATTCTGTTGGAGTGTTAGTCTGGTGCGCTGATGTCTGGCTGGTAGTTTAGGAGAGGGAGGGGTGGTGTGGGGGGGGGGGGGGGGGGGGTTAGAGTTGGGTAGGCAGCAGCTTTGTGGTGTCTGAAAACAAAAGGGGTCACAGTCATATCGGAGTAAATCTGTAAATCCTTAGAACAAGCGTCCATCAGCCATACACACACACACACTCACAGATGTGCATGTCCCCCCCACACAAACACACACACACACACACACACAGATGTGCATGCCCCCCCCCCTGACACCCACACACTTACACATATCCAGTAAGTTTTAGACACATCCAGTATTACTGACCCAGACCGAGACTGACTGCTGCCAGTGATCTGTTCTCTTTGTGGCATAGAGGAATACAAACTGTGACATGTAGGGCTGTGCCAAAAATGTCAGGCAGTACATACACACAACACAGATACGCAGCACAAATACAGACAACACAAACACACACCACAGATCAAACCACAACACACACACGGCATAAAACCCAATATTATTCTTGCTTGTAGAATATTGCTCATGGTAATAAACTAGAATGCGTTTCGTGAACGAACTGCGAGAGTGTGCTTGCTCTGTTGCGGCCATCAAGCATATGTGGTGCGCATATGTTGTTGAGGGGCCTCACAGACTGATATCTGAGAACAAAATCTGTATGGTACTGTGTTTTCTGTGTTCAGTACAACGTTGAATGCAGGTTGTAGGATGAATCTGCCAGCCTTCCAGTGTAACCATCTGCAGTGACACTGAATACACCTTTCTGTTTTCAACCAATATATTTTAGCAAGCAACCAAGCTCAACCATTATATTTTGGCTCCACTGACTGAAAACTCATTACAATTTAGTCTAGTTTTAGGCACCTTTAAAATCCCATATTATAGCCACATTAAAGTCCTTCCCTTCCCTTCTCAGGCCCAGGGACCTCCTGTGTTGTGTCTACTGCATAGTAGTCTAGCTTGCAGTTATTGTGGATGCAATTAGTCTCCAAGATACAGATCTCATGCCTACAGCTGAATTCCAATTAAATCAATGTAAATAATAATTTAAGGCAATACTTGATTAACAGAATTGTCATTCAAATATATGAGAATTGTCATTCAAATATATGAGAATATCACGTCTAGATTTGGAAAATTCAAATGATGTGATGGCAATTTTTTGGGTGCCCATTTGAAATAAATCTTCATTATCAATGATAAATATTGTATAATGGGCTGAAATGGAAGGCACCCAATGCATTCACTTAAATTGCGTCAAATTAAGATTCACTAGCATTAATAACTGATTATAAACAACAACATTCTATAGGTAGGGACTGATATTATTGTTTCG
>NC_137918.1:5781555-5806555 GCF_963457725.1 Sprattus sprattus
AGAGTCAGTTACACACCACAAAAATGCTAAAGAGCAAAAACTCAGGTATTCACACAATTTGTTGTTTCTTCAGGCAAAATACATTTGGTGTTTAAAATGTATTTTATTTTGGGGGTCAAGTGAAGGCTCACTGTTTAGAGAGCTACACCTGCTTCCTTATAGTGTACAGCCAGCTAAAGCCTCTTCAGCACTGTATTTGCACCCCTCTTGTGTACGCTTACTGCAAACCTGAACTAATCTAGTCTTTCTCTCTCTCCCTCTGTGTGTGTGTGTGTGTGTGTGTGTGTGTGTGTGTGTGTGTGTGTGTGTGTGTGTGTTGATGGTGTGTGTCCAATCCAACAGAGAGCCTGGCGAAGAGAACTGGGCCGCTGAGGGCTGCCAAACTCTCCCATCTCCGGCGGTCCACACCAAATGCCTCTGCAACCAGATCTCTACCTTCGCCATCCTCGCGCAGAAAGCTAAAGACACGGTGAGTGTTCACGCTTTGCTTTACTTCTTGAGGCAGAGGCAGATCTGCTCTTTACGTTACTTCTTGAGCCAGAGCCAGATCTACTCTTTACGTTACTTCTTCAGCCAGTTCCATGATCTATATTACAGCACTTGTCTGGACACGACTCCAAGAATGTGGTATTCGTGTGTGTGCTCTGTTTACACTCCTTGGTTTCTCACGCCGACCTATATCACAAACTTCAACCCCTTAGGGATATGGTGTAGATGTGGGTGGAGGCCACTGCCACATTTTTGAAACTATGTAAATCTATCTGTTGCACCCTTAAGCCGACATGAATCAGTCTTTTGTTTGGAAACTTTATTTTTCTCAGGTCTTCGTTGGGGTTTTCACAAAGCATTCATCAAAAAACTGGTGCAAGCGCTCATTGATGACATCGCATCACATTTGAACTCTGACCTCTACATACTCACATTAATCAGAATAGTATTCAGGATATAAACAAAATCAAAATATAATAGAAATACGAAATAAATATATTTAATTTAGACTGCTTAGATATATTTCAGCGTATTTCGATGTAAATTATAATTATGCAAACTGTCAAATATATCTGGGTCGCAACATATCCAATGCCTTGCGAGGAATGAAGGAGTTTCAAAGTAGAAGTGAAAGTGGAGCAAACTCGTTCACACATTCAGTAGCAGGCCTGCTTGAGCAGGGTGCAGGTTGACTGGGACAGGCACGACGACAAACATTTACAGAGAGAAAGGAACTAGGCGTCCATTTTCTGACAGCTGGCCAGGACTCTTGGGATGTAAGACACCAACCTTATCCCAATATCCTGATATTTCTTCATGTTGACTGCTTTTATCTTTCATATCATTCCGAAAGTAGTCCATTCGCTTATTGTAATGGAAATTCAGTCTAACTTGAAGTCAGAATATAATACATTGCTACGCAACACCTGAATCTTTAAAGTTCTATTTGCATGAAGAACTATTTCACAGAAGCCAGCGGAAACCACAATAGAGGAACAAACGATAAATAGACACTTAAAAAGAGATATTTCAGAGGAATGTCTTTAATCGTTTTGGCAAGTGACCGTACAATAAGCTTTTGTATGTCTAATAAGAATGTCTATTTAACCTTGCAGTATACACATGGAGACAAGCATATAGGAATGTGGTCCAAATGTGTGGCTGAGTGTTCAGTGATCTTTGTGGAGATGGAGGTCAGATTTAGGAAACAGGAACAGGAGGATTAGATGAAATGGCTTTCCTCTGTGCTCTCAATGGGATTCGGCACAGAAATGACACAAGTGATCTCCAGGCTGATCACAGATCCCTCTAAAGCACTGTTACTGTTTTTGTCTTCACACTTGTTCATCTCCTCTCCTCTCATCACTGATACTGTTATTCTCCTCACATCTGTTCCTCTCATCACTGTTACTGTTATACTCTTCACATCTGTTCCTCTCATCACTGTTACTGACTGTTATACTCTACACATCTGTTCCTCTCATCACTGTTACTGTTATACTCTTCACTTCTGTTCCTCTCATCTCATCACTGTTACTGTTATACTCTTTACACCTGTTCCTCTCATCCCATCACTGTTACTGTTATACTCTTCACACCTGTTCCTCTCATCACTGTTACTGTTATACTCTACACATCTGTTCCTCTCATCACTGTTACTGTTATACTCTTTACACCTGTTCCTCTCATCACTGATACTGTTATTCTCCTCACATCTGTCCCTCTCATCACTGTTACTGTTATACTCTTCACATCTGTCCCTCTCATCCCATCACTGTTACTGTTATACTCTTCACACCTGTTCATCTCATCACTGTTACTGTTATACTCTACACATCTGTTCCTCTCATCACTGTTACTGTTATACTCTTCAAACCTGTTCATCTCATCACTGTTACTGTTATACTCTTCACACCTGTTCATCTCATCAGTGTTACTGTTATACTCTTCACACCTGTTCATCTAATCACTGTTACTGTTATACTCTTCAAACCTGTCCCTCTTATCTCCTCTCATCTCTCACTGTTGAAGCTCATGTCATAATGTTCAAATGTTCAAAAGTGGCTTCTGTGAAAGCGGATTGTCTGCAAAAAGAAGTATGTATGGATTTCCGTAGTGGAATTGCAAGTAGAAATTGATTTTCCAGCCAATCTCATTCAGGTAAAGGCATTGGGGTTGGTGTGTTTCAGCTGTGCTCAGATTATTATCACAAATTGCTCGGTGTGAGAATTTCAATCATCCATGACTTGAGCGGTTGATCCAGAAATGGATGGAAGAGGCCGCTGATTGATGTCGGCTGATCGGAAAAGGCCATAGGCAGTGTCTTTCTCTCTCTATCTGACTCTCTTTCTCCCTCTCTTTATCGCTCTATCTCTGTCTCTCACTCTCTCTCTCTCTCTCTCTCTCTCTCTCTCTCTCTCTCTCTCTCTCTCTCTCTCTCTCTCTCTCTCTCTGTCACTCTCTCTCTGTCTCTATCTCTCTCTCTCTTTCTCTCTCTGGACACAGAGGGTACCTGGTTGACCCAGCTGGAGCCCAGGATTTGTTGTAGGTAGCAGAACCTGATTTCAGAACAGCAGGGGAGAGAATTATGCCTCCCTTCTCCCCAACGCAACCCCCCCCCCCCCCCACACACACACACACACACACACTCTGGTCAGTGTGTTCATGGGTTTGTTTTTGAGTATGTGGGGGGGTGTAGTATGTAGGTGTAGGTGTGTGTGTGTGTGTGTGTGTGTGTGTGTGTGTGTGTGTGTGTGTGTGTGTGTGTGTGTGTGTGTGTGTGTGTAAGAGATGGGGAGAACAGACTCATTTGTTAATGAGCGTCTGGCCAGGCTTCCCTGCTCTCTGTGGTAAACAATGGGGGGCGGTAGTGCTTTTTGGTCATTATTTACCTGTCGGGGGCTTTTGAACCCCTCAACGCCAGGGGCAGGACAGTTTAGCACGCCTGAGTGGCAGACTTGTCACTGGGGAGAGGGGAACGTGTGTGTGTGTGTGTGTGTGGCTGGGTGTGTGTGTGTGTGTGGGTGGGTGGTTATAGGAGTGTGACAGAGGTTGCGTTCAGATGAGTGTAGTTTGTGTGTATGAGTGTGTGTGAGAGAGAGAGAGAAAAAAATAAAGAGAGCGTGTAGGAGAGATAATGATCCCAAGATGAAACTTGTCTTTCAAACTAACTTTTAGCTGGAGGGATTCCTGAACTGGGATCAGTTTGTTGGTTGTGATAGGGCTCATTTATTCACTGCTGTTTTTCACCTTGTTACAGTGGACAGGTTGTGTAAGGTCTCCTTGAGTGTCGGAAACTGTTCTTCATCTTGTTACATGGGGCAGCCGTGGCCTACATGTTAGGGTTTCAGGTGGCCGGCTCGATCCCCGACCAGTAGAAAAATGTGGGCGGGGGAAGTGGTAGAGCACTGCTCTCCCATGCCCACATTCATGGCCGAAGTGCCCTTGAGCAAGGCACCTAACCCCGATCACTGCTCCCAAGGGGCCGCCTGAAGGCTGCTCATTGCTCCGGGTTAGAGTCCATAACTTCACTGGCTGTGTGTGTCACTACCCTGGATGGGTGAAATGCAGAGATGGAATTCAGAGTGTGTGTGTCTACACCACCTCTGCCATAAAGTCACTTTCACTTCACTTCAGGTTGTGTGAGGTCTCATTGACTCTCTGCTGTTCTTCATCTTGTTACAGTGGACAGGTTGTGATAGGTCTCATTAATTACAGTGCATGAAATGCCCTGTATTGTTATTCCTAGGCTTCTTCTTCTTCTTCTTCTTATTCTTGTTACCTTTTTCTGCGATTAATTCAGCCCGAACCGCTTAACGTAGAGACTTCATTCAAACTTCGTCGCGTAGGTCTTGTAAAGGACACTTATGCTATGTATTTTTCACTTTTCTAAACTTTATAGTTTTTAAGATATTAAAGAAAAACGAATATAAATTTCTCCCATTGACTTACATAGGGCCATTATGACATCATAATAGGGTCTTTAAACTGGCTTGCACCTGTGCTTCACTGACACCTGCGCCAAATCAAAGGAACCTCTTCTCTCTCTGTCCCTCTCAATTTAACTGTAACTAGGAACATTAAGACACCTTCCATTTTCTACTTTTTTTTCTCTCCATCTCTCTCATCTTTCTCTCTATCCCTCTCAGTCTACTTTCTCTCACACTCAATCTCTCTTCTTCACTCCATTTTTATCTCCTTTTTTCAATATTTTCACTCTCTTTTTCTCTTTCACTCTTGTTCACTCTTCTTTCCTTCTTCCACTCTTCTTTCCTTCTTCCACTCTTCTTTCACTTTTCTTTCCTTTCTTCACTCTCCTTTCTTCTTTCACTCTTCTTTCCTTTCTTCTTTCCTTCAACTATGATTTCCTTCTTTCACTCTTCTTTCCTTTCTTCACTCTTCTTTCTTTTCTTCTTCCACTCTTCTTTCCTTTCTTCACTCTTCTTTCTTTTCTTCTTTCCTTCTTTCACTCTTCTTTCCTTCTTCCTCTCTTCTCTCCTTTCTTCACTCTTCTTTCATTTCTTCTTTCCTTCTTACACTCTTCTTTCCTTTCTTCTTTCCTTCTTTCACTCTTCTTTCTTTTCTTCTTCCTCTCCTAACTTTTGCATTTCATGCACTGGTATTTCCTTCAGGAAATGCATTTTCTAGTTCTCTGCTGTTCTTCATCTTGTTACAGTGTACAGGTTGTGTGAGGTCTCCTTGACTCTCTGATGTTCTTCATCTTGTTACAGTGTACAGGTTGTCTGCGGTCTCCTTGACTCTAGGATACTGTTCTATCAGAAGATGATCACGGGTTTTCATTTTGGCTGCTGTGAGTGCTGGTGCGCCACAGGAAGCAGGCGCCTCAGACTGGCCGGCCACCTGTCATTACATGTGTACCACTCAATTCAGCATTCATTTACCACAGCAGGAAGCCTGCTGGCATATTTATGTGTACTTGTTTTCTTAAGTGTGCGTGTGTGTGTGTGTGTGTGTGTGTGTGTGTGTGTGTGTGTGTGTGCCTGTGTATATGTGTGTTTTAAGGCAAGAAAAGTTGTGCTTTACATAAGTAAAAACAAAAGGAAACAAAACAAAATAGAGAAAAAGGAACAACCAAAGAAAAAATGAAAATAGTGTAGAGTGGAAGACAAAAGATTTAAAAAATAAATAAAAGAAAATATTAAGTACATGAAATAAAACAAAGGTAAAAGAAAGTACAAAGTATATCAAATAGAATAAAAGCGTAGTGAAAATATCCCAGACTGCGTGTTTATGGGTTTCCAAACACTGAATAGAGAACCTTAGAGCAATAGAACAGAACCCAATTTGATAGTTTTCAGCTGACGTCAGAATGAACAGCTGAAGGGCAAAAAAGACGTTCCACAGCTGTTTAACACGGGAGTTAATACAGGAACCACCCACCTCTCCAGCTCTTTTAATATAAGTTAGTAAAATGCCAGACAGGTGTTGCTCGGTTGGCTGTTTAAATCGGCGAGGAGACAAGCCCAGATTCAGTTTTTATCGCATTTAAAACCCGCTACCGCTCCTGCCAGCTGATCAAAAAAAAATGTATTTCGCCGTGCTGCCAGCTGATTGTAGACGCCTTCTGCGTCAACTTTTCTCGGACACACAGTAAAGTAGCCTTACTTTTGGAGCTGGAAAAAAAAGCAGTCACCCTGTTCTGGTCGCCTAATTTATCAGAATAACTACCTAAAATGGGAATGAATCAAGTAATAAAGACAAGAAACAAAGCATCAAAACGATTCAAAGTGGATTACCCAGCTGCTGATCTACCTAAGTATCTAAGCAAGCAAGTAGGCTAGGCTAGTGTATTTTGTCACTCAACTAGTAATACTACAATGTCAGTAGAAAATATATGGGAAGATCATTAAAGTTGTCATTCGCCAGACAAGGTTTTCGTAGCCTACTTAAACCAGGGACCGTTTAAACCAGGGAATTGTGTCAAAAAATAAAGAACATCGTTGGGTAGGCTAACGGCTGCTAGCTTACAGCAGGTACCTCGCTAGCTGGAGATGGCACTCATCAACTGATTATGAAAATGTTTTTTTAGTTTTCACCTTCCGGACGACATCGTTGTGAACCCAACCACTTCTGAAAATTAAATAACTATCTGTGCTTTTGTAGGCTTTCAGTTTTTGAGATGTGTCTGTGGACGGATTTCCTATTAGATAGATGTAAATATCTCCACACTGGAGCTCAGACAGGGACTTCGGGGAGGTTAACGAAATAAAAATGTCAGGAAGCCAGTGTAAAGCCTTTAAAGCTTGAGTAGTGTGCTCTAGCCTCTTGGTCTTGGTGAAAAGTCTTTCTGAGTCATTCTGAATGAGCTGCAGCTGTTTAATGGTCTTTTTTGTGAAGTTCAAGTGGCAGTGTGTGTGTGTGTGTGTGTGTGTGTTAGTCTGTGATATAGAGAATGAGTACTTTTTAGTGAGTCTGTCAGAAAGGAGATAATCTGACCATGATGTTGTTTGTGTGTGTGTGTGTGTGTGTGTTAGTCTGTGATATAGAGAATGAGTACTTTTTAGTGAGTCTGTCAGAAAGGAGATAATCTGACCATGATGTTGTTTGTGTGTGTGTGTGTGTGTGTATCGATGTGTGTGTTTGTGTGTGTGTGTTTGTGTGTGTGTGTGTGTGTGTGTGTGTGTGTGTGCGTGCGTGCGTGCGTGCCTGCGTGTTTGTGTGTGTTTGTGAGCACACCACTTTAACTCTGTCAATAGCGTGGGTGCTGCTGGTGTGATGAGAGTGGTGGCTTTGAGCTGACCTGCTTAATGGCCAGACCGATGCTGCCTCTGCCTCAGTTCGTCCTGTCCAACCCCCCACACACACACACGCACCGATACACACATACACACACATGCGTACAAACATACTCCTTTTCACTCTAAATGGATTTCAATATGTTCGTCCTCTACACGTATAGGCATACTGACACACACACACAGACACACAGCTATAGTATCTCCTATACACATGTGTGCACACACAAACAGACATAGACACATTACACATGCCACATCCGGTCCGCCCTCTTTACGGCACAGAGTCAGGGAGGCTGGCTGACCCAGTTCCATGTGTATATCTCTTTATTTATTTATTTATGTATTTATTTATTTATTTATTTATTTATATTTATTTGTTTATTTGATTTATCAGTTTGATTTGTGTTGATTCCTGGAAGCAGCCCCATTAGGTTGATTGAGACGTGTTGTCAGAGAGGGAGGGGTGCTGATGCATGCTGGGAGATGGAGCTCAGCCCTGAGGAAAGAGAGCAAAGCAATGCGGGCCAGCAGATGATGACCCCTGCCAGCCAGCAGCCAATCAGGCAGCTCAGCCGGCTGCCATCACTACAGGGAGAGAGGGGTGGGGGTGAGGTGGTGGTGGTGTGGGGGGGGGGGGGGGGGGGGGAGAGAGAGAATGAGAGAGCTGCATAGAGAGAGAGAGAGATGAAGAAAAATACCAAACAATAAGGACTTTAAGCACAGAACTGTCAATCCCATAGCATGTTGTATGTGTGGAGGGTGTTTTAGTCCTGAGGCAAAACAGAGAGAGGCGGAAACATGGCATTCTTCAGGAAGGCACTATGGACATAACAAGACACCCGAGCAGTGAAGCAATCACTGCACGGAGCCGGAGTGGAAAAGGCTAGAAGGGCTTGTTTCTCTACAAGAAAGGTCAGGAGCAGAATTGAGTCCTTGACATCAGCAGCACTGTTTTACAAAATGGAGGCACCATACTAACTTTATCTGACCTGCTCTTGCACTTCACAGTCTTTCCCTCTTGTTTGTCTGCCCAAGGAGCCTACATACCGATAAAAACTATACTTATAAAAAACACTATACTTATAAAAAGCTATACTTATAAAAGGCTATACTTACAGAAAACTATACTTATAAAAACACTGTAATGCTAAACTCTGATGTTTGGTCCTTCAGATAAAATACACCTGCTAAATGAATAGATGTACGGTATCTCTAACCATTGTTCTATATCCACCTGGCTGCATCTTTTCAGCATGTGAAGTATACCTCCACGGCTGGTTTCTGATTCGCTCTCTCTGTTGACTTCTCAAATGACCAAATCCTCCTCAGTAAGACGGGCATTATGGAATTTTACCCAGCCCCCGGAGAGCTAGCAGAGGACACGAACACACAGCACATAATAGCCCTGGCCCTCAGGAGACTGGTGCAGTAGCCTCTGTCTGTGGAGAATAGACTGACTGCTAAAGCAATGTGCATATTTTCAGGACGACTTCCTGTCAGTTTTGATTCTTCAAAGACCCAGCAAGGCTCTGTCCTTGCCCCTCTGGGCTCGCATCAAGAGAGAAGGTCAGAAAGAGCTTAATGGAGAATTCCCATTTGGAATAAGGTTTTTATGTACTGTAGGTGTGTGTGGTGTTTGTGGGTGTGAGTGTGTGTGTGTGTGTGTGTGTGTGTGTGTGTGTGTTAGTGTGTGTGTGTGTGTGTGTGTGTGTGTGTGTGTGTGTGTGTGTGTATGTGTGTGTGCGCATGTGGGTGTGTGCGCGTGTGTGTGTGTGTGTATGTGTTCGGGTGTGTGTAGACGAAGTGGAAAAAGAGGATGAAAGAGGTAATTCTTATACTTTACTGGATTGACCTTTTTCCCACATGCAATTTTCCACACTCTTAACTTCAACTTAAAAAGAAAGAAAAAAAATAGTAAAAGTAAAAGTATTCCCGCCAAAGTTCCATTTGACAGTTATGTCCTGAACGCTTAGAGAACTTCCTCTGTGTTGACATTTATCAATGCACTCACTCACTAACCCCCCTCACAACATACATACATACACACACACACACACACACACACACACACACACACACACACACACTGTGTAGCATCAGCAGTGACACAGACTTGCTGTTTTAGGGGGTCTGTTAGTGGTGTGTGTGTGTGCGTGTGTGTGCAGCTGCCATCATGCGGGAGAACATGATGACATTTGGAGTCGGCGGGGATTTAAACACAGCCATTAACCCACAAATACTTTTCACCCCATTAACTGCCTCGAGCGTCAGGGCCGGATTCACACAGGTCAGCGCATCTTTATCGTGCCTTTTAACGCAGCTCGGCACAGCCCGGCACAGCTCACCCACACTCTCCCTTTTAAACTAGCAGAGGAAGAAAACCATTTACTCTCTCTCTCTCTCTCCATCTGTGACTTCCTGCCGAGGCGCAGCAGGAGAAGTCGGTGGAGGTGAGCGCTGGTGAGATCTGATGTATTATCTGTGCCTAGATGTGTCGTCTTCGTCTTCCTTCGCTCTCTGGGATGAAAATGTCACCGTTACGCACGCCAGCTGTGCACCTATTCATCGGCACCGAGACGGTTCTTCTTTGGCTTTCTTCTCACGATTTTAGCTTCATACAAAGACGCAAGATGTCCAGAAATCCAGCGGAACCATATTGCATAAGTGTGTGTTTTTTATTTTTTTTATTTCTTTTAGATACTGCAGTGAACAATTCACGAAAGACACTTATGTAGTCACACATTAGGCTGACTGTGATTGGTGTGGGAGAGAGAGCGAGAGATAAATTGAGAGAGAGAGATAGAGAGAGAGAGAGTGAGTTGCAGAGTGGAACATTACCAGAGAGGGGGGGCATTAGGGAGGGGAGCGGGGGGATCAGAGTCACATATTGGTCTGACAGTGATTGTTGTGGGGGAGAGGGAGAGAGAGAGAGAGAGAAGGAGTTGCAGAGTAGAACAGAGAAGGGGGGTATTATGGTGGGGGGGCATGGGGGGGGGGGGGGGGTACAGAAGGATAAAGGGGGATAGCAGAAACTGTAACACAGAAAGACAGAAAGCAGAGAGAGAGAGATTAACCTCCATGTTTAAACCAGAGCGAGAGGTGAAGGGAATAGACTGCAGTTGGAGGGGTGGGTGTGTGTCGGTGTCGGATGTGTGTGTGTGTGTGTGTGTGCAGTGGCGAACCTACCATAGAGGCGAACTAGGCAACTGCCTTAGGCCCCCACCCAGGCACCGATGGGACGATGGGATGGCCCAAGTCTATAACCAACCGGCCCTCCCGCAGATATCGTCGGTTGCGACAGTTGTCCTTGCTTCACCGAATACATAATATACCTCTAATGATAACCAATAGGAATCACTGTCTGCTATTTATACTGCTCCTAGTGACCTGTATTCACACTCATGGTTACTATTTTCTTACTATTTTCTAATCTCCTCCGTCAGTCTTACTATGTTTTTTTGTTATTAAATGTCAATCACTCTAGCCTAATACTTGCGTGTCTCGCTCGTAGACACCTTTAACACCCCTACACACACACACACACATACACATAATCACACACCCAGCATGCAACACTACCATTACCACTGATGTTTACACCCCATCCTATGTTCTGTTCTGTTCATTTCTACAATAAAGTTCAAACCAGTGGCGGCGGACCTTAAGGCGATTGTGGCGACGAACTGCTTTCAGGAAAAGGAGATTTTTTTTCTCTGTCGGCGTACTAATAAACTGACAACAAAACAATTAGGACACCAAATGTATCGATTCAACAGGTTTCTACAAAGAGTGGAACCCTACATCCAAGAATTGGAACGAAAGAAAATCATGGCTAGCACGCTGTGAAGTGGCTAACGTGGTCTGTATTTCTTTATTTGTGGGCTACCACTGTCACTTTTCATAGGTTGTACAGTGTGAATGTTCGCTTTTTGCCCTAACACTGAGTTATTTTCTTTGTGAAGACTTATTTAGCTTTTGTAAGCCAATACTTTCGAGATCAGTCAATAAATATAGTTGGTTTTGACTTATATGTTGCACCCTTCTTTACATTGTTACTGGACATATTTTATGTGTCCTGTAAAGCTATGTTGCATCATACAACATTTGAGACATGTGGATAATGAAAAAGTGGGATAATTTAATGTGGAGCCAAATCATGTTTGCTTATGAAGGCTCCTGAATGCAACTTTCTTCCATATAACTAGCTACTGTAGCTATGTAGGTAGAGGGGAAATATTTTGATTGTGTGCTGCCATCTACTATACAAAAAGGTAGGCTATTGCTGTATGAGTTAATCAGCCTACAAAAAAATTGATATTGCTTAATGTAGGTCGCCCTAATCATTATCAAAAAATTGTGTACTCTTTCTCTGCTGACATTTATTCCTAAAGGCTCTGTAGTTATACATATAGGCCTAACCATCTGATACTAGCCCAGAGTTAAGCATATTCATCTAGCAAACTATACCTACCTTGGAGTGTTACAATAGCCAGTATCATTTTATTCCATGTGTCAATCCAGGCAAATTTGTGGATCCAAATGTTATTAAAAAACATATATAATGTTATTTCTTTGTAATCATCCAAAATTATGTTAAGTGTATGGGTATTTTGCATACATTGAGCAACGCGCCGTTTATTAAGTGGGACACTTTTTCCCCCCAGTCCGCCCCTGCTTTGAGGTGGCCCTTTTTTTTTTTTGCATTAAAAGGACGGATGAAGAGGGCCCCTGGCTATGTTCGCCTTAGGCCCCCAAATGACTAGGTCCGCCACTGTGTGTGTGTGTGTGTGTGTGTTTGTCAGTGTGTGTGTGTCGGTGTGTGTGTGTCGGTGTGTGTGTGTGTGTGTGTTGGAGGGGTGGGGTTAAGCAACTGCTGTCAGTACAGTATACAGTAGCAGCTATCGGCTATCGGCTGCTAATCCTGTTTGATTCCCACAGTCTACTGCAGAGACTGTGCTGCCTGAGCCAATGGCTATTTAGTGACTCCACATACATACACGTATGCACACACACATACACACATCCACCACCCCCTCACACATTTACATAGACACATACACAGACTGACACACACAAACACACACAACCGTCAGAAAGATGTTCAGCCGCACTAAGAAAAAGCCTGGAGGTCCCACATAAGCCATTTTAAAGACACTGGGTATCACGGCAGTATGTGCTCCCAAGTGCAAGTCAAGCCATTGTATATTTCTTTTCTTTTGTTCACTGTGAGTTGTGGGGCGGGGGGATTCAAGCCTGAGCCAAAGCTGCAGTTAGACCACAAGTCGTGCCAGATTGCGTTGCATCAGAAAAAGAATCATCCAAGAATTCATATGGAGCCTGTTCTTAATAAAGTGATTGCACTGGATGACTCATGCAGTGAGGGATTGTGGGAGTTGTAGGCACTGTGTGAATCCGGTGCTCTTTATTGCTCCACTTTTGTCTTTTTTTGTTTTTAAACTTTAGAGATGACGCTTTCAGATGGCGCCCTTAACTATTGTATCAATGGGCAAGTTGATCTGGAAATGAAAGGGTACAACCACCACATGTAGATTAATCAGATGTTTTTGAGAGGTGAATTTATTCACACATTTACACACACACGCACGCAGACACACACACACACACATAAACACACACATGCACACACACACACACACACACACACACACACACACACACACACACACACACACCACACACTCATGCACACACATTCACCCACAGACTAACGGATATCTATGCACACACACGCACATAATCAAATAAACAGACAAACACAGACACACATAACCGACACACACACACACACACACACACACACACACACACACACAGTTGGAGTTTGAGTCAGAGCTCACCTGCCCTGCATGCTAAGAGAGTCCTGGTCGGTCTGGCTGAAGGACGAGAGGCCCCCCTCTCGGGAAACACACACACACACACACACACACACACACACACACACACACACACACACACACACACACACTCACACACCAGGGCCTCTGCTTGATTATTTTTTTTTACTGGACAAATTGAAATCTCAATAACATTGTACGGATGCAAACATAATGTTGCATATGTAATGGACCCCTAGGTTGACAACAGAATAACAACCTCCTGCTTGGACACAGGATAGTAAGGATAGTACTATCATATGTCCAAGCAGGAGGTTGTTATTCCGTTGAAACTGAAGAAAGAATCTAAAGTGTAGCTTTTACACACACACATGTTTCAAGCATTCTAAAACGAATGGAAATCATAAATGCATTGTTTACTGTTGGTACTATAAATAGCCTTGACTATACTATAATAAGCCTAGACTATACCTACCCTTTTGGAATTTTCCGTCGCAATGTAGGCTTGGAACAAACTTAGAAAGCCACTGATGTTTCCTGTAGATAACGCCTATGCACACGTGTCCATACACAGTTACATACACATAAACACACACACACACACACACACACACACACACACACACACACACACACACACACACACACACACATCCTTCCGCCCCCTTTAAAGCAATAGATCAATTTGGTTAGCTCTGATGTGTCATAGAAATACACGCACACACAAACACACTCATACAGACACATGTACATACACAGCTACATACACATAAAGACACACACACACAAACACACACACACACATCCATACCCCTCTTTTGTGTCTCTGTGTTTACTAAAACTAGGGTAACTAGGGCAATTTTCCCTACCATACCACTCTCTCTCTCTTCCACTCTCTTTCTGCCCATCCCTCTCTCTCTCACACACACACTCCAACTCTTTTCGCTTCTCTGTCTCCCCCCTTTCATCCGTAAAACAGAAACTCATAATTCCGCAACCTATTTCATTTCGGCATGGATTTATGCTTTTATCGACCCGCAGAAGAAAGCCGGTGCGGGGGGAAAAGTCAATTAGAGCTGCACTGACGTTTGTGCACATGCTGCATTAGTGACTCGCTAACAGGAAGCCACCTGGAGGAGGGGGGGGGGGGGGGATTGGTGTGAGAAGAGGGGAGGAGAGGAGAGGAGAGAGGAGGGGAGGAGAGGACAGGAGAGAGGAGAGGGGAGGAGAGGAGGAGAGAGGAGGGGAGGAGAGGACAGGAGAAGGGAGGAGAGGACTGGATAGAGGAGGGGTGAGAGGAGAGGGGAGGAGAGGAGAGAGGAGATGAGAGGAGAGGACAGGAGAGAGGAGGGGAGGAGAGGCAAGGAGAGGACAGGAAAGAGGAGGGGCGAGAGGAGAGGGGAGGAGAGGAGAGAGAAGATGAGAGGAGGAGAGGAGAGAGGAGGAGAGGGGAGGAGAGGAGAGGGGAGGACAGGAGAGGAGAGGAGGAGAGGAGAGGGGCAGACAGGAGAGAGGAGGGGAGAAAAGAGAGGAGGGGAGAGGAGGGGAGGAGAGGAAGCAGGTGCCTGGAGGGGTATTGACCCAACAAGCACCCAAACAGAGCAGTGATAAGGCAGCGCTGTGCTATCTCACTGGCAGCGCTCAACAAACACAGATGGGATTCAGACCCCCACCACACCACGCTGGGCGGCCATGTTGCTCAGCTATAGCTAAACTCCTGGCTGATTATAGCAAGCGATATTGCTTATACCCAGTGATGAGAGAGATAGCACTTTTTATATTCTATATAAACTATTACATAGCCCTTGTTACAGTCTGACTAAAACATGATTAAGCTGTTACTGCTTGCATGCTATAGCTTCTAGCAGTCCAACAGTCCATATATACAATTTTATGCATAACATTACCTGAGCACTAGTGACAACAACAACAGCAACTATACACTTTAACTTCTTATACATACAAGAGCACACTTTCTCACACAGCCCCGTCCCCCTCGACACACACATACCAATGCATAGACTGGGTCACATACACACACACACACACACACACACACACACACACACACACACAACATGATGGATCATTTCCCTGCACAGGGCCTCTGATCTGCCTCACAAACCCCAGCACTGGGAGGCGGTGACACACACACACACACACACACACACACACACACACATACACACACACACACACACACACACACAAACACACACACGCACACACGCTGCCACTTCGTTTGAAGGCCTGGGAGGATAACAGCATTTCTTTCCAGTAGTTGAATATGCCAGAGCGACACACACACCACATGGGGGGAGGGAGGGGGGGAAGGGTCTCCTGACAGAGCAGTAAATTAGATGGAGAAGGCCGTCTGACACACTTGCACGCGCGTGTCTAAAGAGCTACCCGCGTCTGTCCTCAGGACAACACTTGTCCACCGCCGCACCCGTCCTCATGATTAATACCTACTGGGTTTTATGTGTCTCTTCACGTCTCTCATTCATTCTCTTTTTCTCTTCCATCCCTTTCTTTTCTCTGTCCTCTGCATACCCTTTTTCCAATTATCCATGTCCCATGTTTGTGATGTTTTTATAGCCAGGCTTCTCTTGTGTAAAGGTTTTTGTTAGCATATCGCTACTCTGCATTCATCTCTCGATCTCTCTCTGCTCTCTCTCTCTCTCTCTCTCTCTCTCTCTCTCTCTCTCTCTCTCTCTCTCTCTCTCTCTATATATCTTTGTCTCTCTGTGGGTGTTCCCATTTTCTTACCAAGAGGTAGTATGAGAAAAAGAGAGTGATAGAGGGGCAGGATGAGAAAAAGAGAGTGATAGAGAGGGAGGGGGGGGTGGGTTATGAGAGGACAGGGAGGGAATGAAAAGTAGGTTAAAGTTGTTCCTGAAAATTGTGGAGGCTGTCAATAGCACAGGAGTACACACGAACACACGCACACACACACAAACACACACAATCACACACACGCACACACACACAAACACTCATGCACACACGCACACACACACACACACAGTCCCAGCACCACACAAACACACACCTACACACACTCACAGACCCGGCACCACACAAACACACACACATATGCTATTTCAACATTGAGTTCCAGCAGTGTGTAGTGACTTTAAAACTTTTAGCTTTTGAATAAATGAAGAAAATAATTATTTTGTGTATGTCCTTATGTAACTTGGTAAATGTTAATTAAAAAAGTTGTTAGCAAGGCTAATTTTCTGTACGTAACAGTCTTTAAATTAATTTGAAGTATAGGTTTCCAAGCAAAGTAGACTTTCTACAAGGTACGAGCAAATATAATTTCAATTTACACAATGATTTGATAAATAACTCAAAATAAACAGCACAGTTTTGCTGAAATAAGCACGGTGTGCTGGGGTTTGGTGGCATCCTTGAGGGTTGTTGGTCAGGTTTAAAGACACACACAGACGCGCACACACACACACACAAACACACACACACACACACACACACACACACACACACACACACACACACACACACTCACACACACACACACACACACACACACACACACACACACACACACACACACACACACACACACACACACACACACACACACACACACACACACACACACACACACACACACACACACACACAGGGCACTTGTCAACTGAAAGCGATTCACTTCTCATTGTCATTCAGATGCTATACAGAGTGTCCTACAGTCTCTTTGAGAGAATATGGAAGATATGAGGGAAATAGAAGATAAAAAGGCACCAGTTTTCTCTCTCTCAATCTTTTCTTTCTCTCTCTCTCTCTCCCTCCCTCTGTCTCGCTCTGCCTCTCTCTCTCTCTCTCTCTCGGTCTGTCTTTCCCTCCTATTTCTCTCCCTTTTATTTTTTCTTTATCTCTCGCTCTCCTCTCTCTCATCTTTTGAATAATTACTATTATTGATATTCTGCAGCCATCTCTTACTCAGATGTGCATCTGGTAGATTGGATGGTGAAGAATTGAAATCAGACCTTCTTCCAACTCCCCCTCCCTCCCTCTCTCTCTGTGGCTGATTTGAAGTACTTGTATTTGTCTTATCCTCTTCTGTGCTTTGATTTTGCTCTGCTGTCTGGATGTGACATATGTTTTTATTTTACTTTTCGTTTTTTTTTTTCAAATTAAAAAGTCTGTAGAAAACTTTAAGGTGTCTGTCGACGGAGATAATGTATTTTAGATGCATTTACATGTATGCGTGAAGGGGGAGTTTTCCATTGAGGAAAATGAGGGATGAACCTGTTTCACCTTTTCAAAACTTTAAACAGTCTTTAATACAAATATTTTCTTTCATCTTAAACTTATGAGGATTCATGACATCCATCACCCTACCTTCTTAAATGGATGCACTTTTTTATTTCTGATACAATTAATCTGTAGTGTTGATTTCCAAGCAAAGTAGACTCTCAATAAATCACAAATATCTTTTCAATTTTCACAATAATAACTTCTCAAAATAAACAGCAGTTATGCTGAAATAAACACTGGGTGGAACATGGGGTAGCTGGTAAAGACAATTCATGGCATCTTTAGACGGGTTGAAATCAAAAATAGGTCTAAATGAAATGTTCACAAAAGGTTATTTTCTCATACTTGGGGAAAGCAACCTACAGTATTTAGCCAGAGCACTTATTAGGAACTGTTTATGTGTCTCTGAAGTAAGTCCAGTCAAATCACTTGAAACTCCATTTAAAGCAATTTGAGTTGTGCCAGAGTGCTGTCCAACTGAAGGAGATGGAAGATGTTTGATTCAGTTTGGAATGTTCAGTATTCTTCTATTCATCAGTTTGTTTCCCAGCAACACCTTCATCCGGCTCTGATCTGATGCGGCCCACTTTTTCCAGTATAATCCACACCGACTCACTCACATAGTAGTTTTCCCAGTATTGCCCATTAGCCTGCCAGTGTCCTCCAGAGCATACCCATATACCCATGCCCAGTCCTTAGTGTCCTGCATGATCAGACCACTTGACTCGGGTCCAGCCATGGCCATGGCCACTGCAGGTAACGCCCTCATTAAATATGTCACACTTGACGTCCACCTCAAAGCGCTTAACGAGCTACGGGACAAGACCCAAGCGCGGGTCACAAAAGCGGTGAAACTGGAACTGGTCTAAGAGGGGTCAGTGTCATTAACCTGCTCTCGTAAGCCTGGCTGAGAGACCCCAGGTGCCCTGTGAGCCACACCGGGGGAAACGAGGCGACCAGACAGGATAAGGTCTGGAATGGCTCTACACCAAAAGTAGCTTCTATCTGTGGGGAGGATCTGTTCAACGGCTGTGTGGCCTGAATTCACTCTAGCTTTTAGGCAAGCGCGTTTCCTTCGAACTTGAACAAGCAGTCCACTTATTCAGACCGTTTGTGTGTGTTCCCAAATGATCGCAGTGAGCTCAAAACAAATCAAAAATCAGTTTGAAATTGTTTGCCTTTGTTTGCTGTTTTGAACTCACCTCAGTTTCTCTCTAGCTTTGTGTCTATGTAAGTGTGTGAGTGTGTACGCACTTGTATATATGGGTCTGGGTGTGTGTGTGTGTGTGTGTGTGTGTGTGTGTGTGTGTGTGTGTGTGTGTGTGTGTGTGTGTGTGTGTGTGTGTGTGTGTGTGTGTGTGTGTGTGTGTGTGTGTGTGCACACTGGTGTAGTTGTGTCTGTATGTGTGTGTCTATGTGCTGGTGTGGTGCTCTAGCTTTTATCCGTAGAAACAATTTCTTCAACAGATATATGTTCAGCAAATAGTGTGTTTGTGTGTGTGTGGCTCAGATATGTCTTGGCTTCACTAGGTAGGCACGGGCCTGTGTCTAAAAAAAGAACACACTCACTCTTTCACACACACACACACACACACACACACACACACACACTCAATGATTACAACTGTACGTTGGTGTAGTTGGTGTGTGTGGCCATTGACTTTTTATACAAAGGCTATCCATAATGCCAGCCAGCACCTATGCCTTTTAGTGGGTGTTCTTTTTCACTACTTTTTCTCCCTATAGGACACACATTATAGACACCCTATATGACACACATCATAGACACACATCATAGACCCCCAATACGACACGCATCGTAGACACACATTATAGACCCACTTTAGGACACACCCCCTATACGACACACATCATAGTATAGGACACACACACACATCATAGTCCCCCTATACGACACACATCATAGACACATGCCTTCGCCATGGTCTCAGGAGATTCCAGTGGGGTTGAGGTTCAGCTCCTCTTTGGCTGTCTGTGAACACAACGATTTTCCTGATGTTGAGCTAACCTTCTCTCTCTCTCTCTCCCTCTCTCTCTCTCTCTCTCTTTCTTTCTCTAGGACATGGGTCCCTCCAGTATGCCGTCTCTCCCACTGATGGTGGGCTGTGGGGTATCCTGCACCGCCCTCCTCATCCTGCTGCTCATATACGCTGCCTTCTGGAGGTACACACATAGACGCACACATGCATTCACACACACACACACACGCAATCACACACACGCATTTACACACACGCATGCACGCACGCACGAACACACACTTTTAAATGTATACATTTCTGCATTGAAACAGAGACACACACAGTTTCATGCACAAATACACAGTCCACACACACAAACTCAGACACACACACACACACACACACACACACTATATGAATACCACCCTTTTTTCTTCTTCAAAGTCTGTATCTATCCTTCAGTATGTCAGTGCCCTTTGTGCTGTGAAGGTGTCGGCTGTGTTTCTGTCTGTCTGATAGTCTTAATGACTTTGTTGTCCTACCCCGTAAACTCTTGACTGTCTGCTCCCCTCAGTCAGTGGTGGCAGAGCATGTTTGCATTCTGCCTCACGTCCCTGACTGGCCGGTTCACATTCACAGACTAGCAAATACTGATGAAAAATAAGCCATCAAAACATGTCGGCAAGGTTGAAGGGTACATTTCTGAACTGTGTCATTCACGGTGTGACAACTTTTTTTAATGAACTTTCTCTCTCACCCTGTCTTTCTCTTCCTCTCTCTTTCTCTCCCTCTCTACCCCCTTCTTTCTCTCTCTCTCTCTCTCTCTTTCACTCTCTCACTGGCATTTTGCCAGAGTCACACTTGGTATACATTGATTTCTTCTGGGGTTCATTAATTCATTGATTAACATACAAATGAATTCTCACTTTGTATTGTGCATTGCAAAAAGATGTCTTACTTTTTTTCATCTGCACCATGGTCATTGAAAATACGTGTTTCAGATTGGCTGGAAGTTTTGAATCATGTTTATCAGTCAAGATACCCCAAAGCATTCTTTAGGCACGGTTCTGCATCACTGGCGAGGCACCACAAACAATGTAGAGCTCAGCCCATGACACCAGCATCACTGGAAGACCACATGGCTATATGCTGACTGAGTTATAAGTCACAAGACATGAAAAACGTGTTTCCACTATGTCCATTTCCACTATGTCCATTGTGTTAAAGTATACTATTACATTTAGTCATTTAGCAGAGGCTTTTATCCAAAGCGACATACAAAGGACTTTTAAGGACTATAAACCCTGACTAAGTTAAATACAGTTTAATTTGGACCCAAATCTCTGGCACATCAGTCTCCTGACATGTATGTGCTCCTCAGATAGAGCTTTGACCTTAAGCTAGCCATGTCCAGTTGTTCAGGATCAATACACACTTCAGTCACTAGTGCGTACATGTGTTGCTTCTGCTCGGGAGTTTTGACAGTAATCCACCCACATCCTGTTCTTTGTGGTCAAAATCGTAGATTCTTCCACCCATCGTTGACCTTCACGGAGACCAAGAGCAGAGTGTCTTCTCCTGTTCCCGTCAGGTGCTCTCAAAGCACCACCAAAAGCCACCATTTCCTTCCTTTTTCTCACAATGCAATCAGACTCACACTATTTTTTTTTCTCCCTAAAAAGGGCACGGTTAAAATAGTAAATAAATACATAAAAACAACCTTTTCCTAGAAAGCCCAATATGTTTGGCTCATCGCAAGTCGAGGATGCTTTTCTGTATCGTTTTGTGATAAGAGGGGGGGGTGTGCCCAGAATATTCACAATTCTCCACTGAGGATTAAATGTTGGGAAGGGTAGTGATGGACAGAGAGAGAGAGAGAGAAACAGAAGGAGAGAGAAAGGGAAAGACAGAGAGAGAGAGAGAGAGAGAGAGGGAGAGAGAGAGAGAGAGAGAGACACAAGTGTGCTGGCATGAGAGAAACATGAACGGGCCCCAAACTGCAGTTAGCTGTAATTGGGACCAAACGAGCGCGCTCAATGCAGACGACATAAGGCAGGATTACTCTGTGTGGCCCTCGGCCATGTTGCCGCTGACAACCGTGCACACAGCAGAGAGAGGCAACCCGCTCTGACAACAGATGGCTTGAGGAGGTCACGTGACCACTTAAGGGAGACCTGTTTCAGGAAGTTGACAGGTTGTCATTCATAAGCCTATAAGACTTAGGGGCTCCACCAGAGAAGCTAAAACACTTACTGTACAGTATTTCTCACTGAATGAAATATTTGCTGATACACACACACACGCACACACACACACACACACACACACACATATACACACACACACACACACACACATACACACACACTTTTGTTTCCTTGCAAGAGTTTTCTACAGCTCTGTTTGCACATATACAGAATCCAAGTACTGCTGGACTTATACTGCATACTGACCCCAGATCAGGCCCAGATATGTTTCATAGTAAGTCATGGTGAAGGCACATAGTTTAACCTATAGAATTACTGTTAATCATTAAATCTAAAGGATACGTAAATCACTTGGCAGAGAATGTTGTTTCCTGTTTTCTGAAATATTTCTCAAACGTATCTGATGACACATCCGTGGTATTTAAAGGTGTGTGTGTGTGTGTGTGTGCGCGTGTGTGAGTCTGTGTGTGTGTGTGTGTGTGTGTGTGTGTGTGTGTGTGTGTGTGTGTGTGTGTGTGTGTGTGTGCGCGCGTGTGTGTGCGCGCGTGTGTGTGCGCGCGTGTGTGTGCGTGTGTGTGTGTGCGTGTGTGTGTGTGTGTGTGTGTGTGTGTGTGTGCGTGTGTGTGTGGGTTTTGCCACTAATGTCTCTGGAGATTAGCAAAGACTGGGTGGGGATTAAGGATTCCTGCACTGAGCGAACGGCCTGATGTGTATCTGTACGTATGGAGCATTTACAACCACACAAGAATCATAGGAGATGGCCCTTCTGTGGAATCACACACACACACACACACACACACACACACACACACACACACACACACACACACACACGTTAGCGTCCGGACAGAAACGCATCAGGAGAGATAGATAAGCTGAACCCATGGGGCATGTGCGTCATATGTTCCAGAATCATCCCACACACACACACACACACACACACACACACACACGTCTACAGTTATTGTCATGCTTATTTTAAAAGCGCTGGGGTTTGGAAAAAACTCAATAAACGTCACATTATAATCACTCCTCTGCTGCCACAGAGATGTGTGCAGAGGGTAAATACTAACACATATAATGGGATACGCTTGCAAACACACACGCACACACACACACACACACACACACACACACACACACACACACACACACACACACACACACACTAGTGTGCATAAAGCTTTGTAGGGAATGAAAGCAAGCAAACCTCCATTCTCTCAGATCTCATCTCAGAAATATGTCCATGTTCATGTGTGGATTAGCATGGATCTATGTAGGATTGTCTATGTTCATTTGTACACCTATGTACACATCATGTATGGATTGCCTATGTCAATGATGAATCCATAGATGTATGGATTGCCTATGTTCATCATGTGCCCATAGATGTATGGATTGACATAGATGCACGCCATGCATGCACTGTAGAATAAGGACATTCAGAATTCCGTGCCATCCACAGTGCACACTGAAGTCAGAAAAAGTCACTCTGACATGAACCATCTGACATTTAGAAACACACACACACACACACACACACACACACACACACACATATTCACTCAAAGTCATACACACACACATACACGTACACACTTTCACTTCTTCCCCTCTAAACATTTTTGGGGATGAGTGCACAGGCTAGATAACAGAGCTCCCCTCTCGCCCTCTCCCCATCTCCCCCTCCCCGCTTCTCCCCAAATCTCTCTCTCCTCTCCTCCCCCCTCTCTTCTCTCTCTCCCCACACCTCCCCCTCTTCTCTCTCTCCCTTCTATCTCTCCTCCTCTCTTCTCTCTTCCCTCTCCTCCTCCTCTCCCCACATCCCTCTATCCCCACCTCTTGTCTCTTGTGTCCCAGCGCTCGTCTAAAAGCTTATCAAGGCCCCGACTGCCTCTCACAGATCTAAGCAGGACTGAAGGCGAGCCATTGATCTGGGAGCTCAGCCATTGTGTGCCCCCACTGTGCAGGGCAGGGGAGTGTGAACAATCGCCTCGCGTGTCAGAATGTCTGGCTTCATGTCAGGCTGCCAAAGCGGCCTGGGCAGAGACGCCATAAGGGACGCCCGGGTAGAGACTCCATCAGGGTGTCGTCTCAGACATATAGGAGTGACGGCTCTGCTCATCATGACTAGGCTGTGCATTAAACTGTCATAGATGTCTTTGTTCTAATATTTTATCCCTCTCTGTCTTTCTTTTTGACTTTTCTATCTCTCTTTTCTATCTCTCTGTATTCTGTACTCTTTCTCCTTTGTTTCTCTCTCTTTCTCCTCTGTCTCCTCTCTCTCTCTCTTTCTTTCTCCCCTCTCTCTCTCTCTCTCTCTCTTTCCCTCTCTCTCTCTCTCTCTTTCTCTCCTCCTCAGGTATATCCGCTCTGAGAGGTCCATCATCTTGGTGAATTTCTGCCTCTCTATACTCGCCTCCAATGTGCTTATACTAGTAGGACAGTCCCAGACACTCAGCAAGGTATGTACCCACATTTGTGAGTGTGTGTGTGTGAGTATCAGTGTGTGTGTGTGTGTGTATGTGCACAAAGAAGGTGCTTCTGGGTTGGTAGGTATTTGGAAGAGTATATGTGACAGTGGGTGTAAGGGTGTGTGTGAAAATAGAAGTGTGGGGCTCAAGTGATTTCCAATGTGATATGGAGTGAGTTTAGTAAAGAAGGAGAGCCTGTGTCGGTTGTAGCCCAGAGATTGTGGACACAGGAATCTCTGTATGTATGTGCGTTTATTTGTGCAAGGGTGCGTGCGTGTATGCATGCGTGTGTGTGTGTGTGTGTGTTTACACATCTACATATGTCTTGAATGCCTGTTTGCATGTTTGAGTGTGTTTCCAGTGAAGAATTTAAAGGGGAGATGAACACTGCACTGCTAGTTACCTCAACCCAACCCATTGTTATTGATAACAGTGTCGATCTGCAAGCTGTCTTTTAGCTAATCGGTTTGCATAAAGTTGATTGAACTGGAACTTATTCCAAAGAGCCCCAAACTGTAAATCTGTAATGTCAGAAGGGTTTAAAAAAAAAGACTTGTTTATTTACAAAACTTGCCACGGCTACAGATAGGAAGTTACCATAACAACTAAAAGGCCTTGTACTTAGTAGTCCTGGTTACTGCTGTGTATCATCAAAGAGTGCAGTTCGGCAGCTTATTATTTCAGTTCTGTCAGAGATGGGAATATAGCTGGGTTGTAGCTAGCGCTCTGATTCTGTGTTTTGATTTTGCAAGAGGCCCGTGGGGACGAGTTCATTTCCTGTTTGATCCGCACATCACTGGAAGCCATTCATTTGTATTTCTGAGAATATAAGAACATGGGGCTATACGAGTTAGAAAACTCTCAAGCTTTACAGTAAATCAGGCAAAACAGAGAACCCAAGGCTGGATTATAGCACAACCAAAGTCAATGTCATTATCAGCCTTAACC
>NC_137918.1:5824055-5871555 GCF_963457725.1 Sprattus sprattus
GTGTATTAATGAACATTAACATGTAAATGCACCCAATTGTAGCCAAAAGGCTAGTTTTCATTGGCAGTCCCACTGCCAGAGTGAAACTGGCTAAAGATAGGGAAGAATTACAGCATAACAATAGAAGTAAAGCACTCAGATGCTATACAAGCCTCATCTATCTCTGCAGCTCCCATGCGCTCCATCACTGTGTTCTCAATGAGTTTCAAGTTGAATGTCTGAATCTCATGTATTTTTATGTTCCACTGAGTTTGGATGCGCTTATTTTCTTTCTTATTGGCTCACTTTTCTGTGTATGACTCCATTACTCACTAACGTTTCTCATTATCTGTCTGCAATGTAACAGTTTTTCATGTTTGCTACTTTAAGGCCTTGTTTAATTTGTTTTATTCTTTCTTTCTTTCTTCCTTTTTTTCTTCCTTCTCACTTCCCCCCCCCCCCCCCTCCTTCCTCTCTTTTCTTGTGTCACCATGTTGCTTTACCTTTGTGTGTTTGTGTGCGTGTGTGTGTGTGCGCACGCACGCATGTGTGTGTGTGTACTCATGTGTGTATATACCACTCTTCTGCCTTAATGCCTTTACCTAAACCCCTATTTTATGTTTGTGTGTACATTTGTCTGTGTGTGTGTGTGTGTGTGTGTGTGTGTGTGTGTCTGTGGTGTGTGCTTTGATGTTTCCACATTCCATTATGTCTGTTTGTATGCCTCTATTTTTCCATGTGTGCTTGTGTCTATGTTTTTGTGTTTTTGCGTGCCTCTGTGTGTGTTTGTGTATCTGTGTGTGTGTGTGTGTGCGTGTGTGTGTGTGTATCTGTGTGTGTGTGTATCTGTGTGTGTGTGTGTGTGTGTGTGTGTGTGTGTATCTGTGTGTGTGTGTGTGTGTGTGTGTGTGTGTGTGTGTGTGTGTGTGTGTATCTGTGTGTGTGTGTGTATCTGTGTGTGTGTGTGTGTGTGAATCTGTGTGTTGGTTTGTGTCCTGAAGTCCTCCTCCTCCACCATCGCTGGAGGCTCGTAGCCGGCTGCTCCTCAAATGCTCCAAGTGTGGAGTGATCTCCAGCACAGCACTGTCCAGCTCCACCACCAGCAGCGCCATGTTAGTCCCATAACATTACTCGAACTCTCTCTGTCTGTCTCTGTCTGTCTACGGGACTCTCTTTCTCTCTCTCTCTCTCGCTCTCTCTCTCTGTCTGTCTATCTGTCTGTCGGCCTCTTTCTCTCTCTCTCTCTCTCTCCCTCTCTCTCTGCCTGTCTGTCTGTCTCTCTCTTTCTCCCTCTGTTTCTGTATCTCCCTCTTTTTGTCTCTCTCTCTGTCTGTCTGGGTCTCTATGAGTCTCTCTCTCTGTGACTGTCTATTTTTAATTTTGTAGCCTTCCAATTCATTTTTCGTCTCTTTCTCTTTGCTTCTGAAGCTCTATCGCTCTTTTCTCTAACTCTCGCTCTCTCTCTCTTTCTCTTTTTCTATCTCTCATTCCTCCCATTATCTTCTTCCTCTTTCTCTCTGGATTTCTCCCTGTCTCTCTGCCTTAGTTTTATTTTAGTTTGTGCTGTTTTTTTAGTCTTAGTCAAATGTCCTTGTTAGTGCATGAATAATATTTTAATACAAATACATTATAATTATTATATCTTATCTTAGTTTTAGAACCAAACCAACCCTAATGTTACCACCAAGTCGTTAATCTTACTCAGATACTTTGAGGCTAGCCTTAATGTGTCTCTTCAGGTTTTTGATATACACAGACAAAGAGAGAGAGAGAGAGAGAGAGAGAGAGAGAGAGAGAGAGAGAGAGAGAGAGAGAGAGAGAGAGAGAGAGAGAGAGAGAGAGAGAGAGAGAGAGAGAGAGAGAGAGAGCGCGCGAGAGAGAGAGACTCTTTTCAGATTTGTGATATTCTAACCAGCTATTCTATTTCCAGATTGCTTCCATTCTGATAATGCGTTCCATTTTTTCTCAGCCTTATTGAACCAAAAAAGGGCCTAAATAGCAGCGTGTTTCTCTCTTCCAGGCCCTGATGTTCCCATACCATTAACTTACTTTCTGTTAATATAGTCCTTACTATGCAGTTATAGTTTGATATGGCATATGCAGCCCAGAAATTAAACTGATCAGAACAGTTGGATTATAATTTACCAAAAATCAAAATACATAATATTTTGTCTGCTCAGTAAATACAATTTTTATTTTTGTATTTTTGAAAATTACATTTTAGTCATAGTTTTCTTCATAAGTGTTCATAGGCAAAATTAACACTACTCTGCCTCCTACTCTCTCTACTCCTTTTTGATTCTCCCCCCCTCTCCCTCTCTCTCCCTCTCTATCTCTCCCCTACCTCTCTCTTTCTCTCTCTCTTTCTCTCTCTCTCTCTCTCTCTCTCTCTCTCTCTCTCTCTCTCTCTCTCTCTCTGTTCTTACCCATTTCCTCCATTGCTTGTGTTCTTTTTTTCCCAGTTTTAGATTTCTTGATTTTTACATTTCTGTTTTTTTGTCGAACCGCAAATGCTTTTTGTTGTTCACCTTTCTGTGTTTACTTCTGCCATGGTCTTCGTCAGTCTGTTTCATGCTCAATTTTCACCACCAGTAAAATAAAAAGAGAAACATGAAATGGAAAAATAAAGCAGGCACATCAGACATAACAAGATAACAACACACACACACACACACACACACACACACACACACACACACACACACACACACACACACACACACACACACACACACACACACCACACACACACACACACACACATACACACACACACACACACACAGACAGACAGACACACACACAGGCGCACACACACACTTAACTCTCCACAGCATATTTATCGATGTGACACTGATGCAGTGATGGACTGCTCAGTAGAACAGAGGCCACAGACCCATAAAGTGGTTCTGGGCAAATGTTCTGTGGTGGCCTGTGGTCCCTGATGTGATGCTCTATGGCCTAACTCTCACACTGTATGTCCTTATCTGTATCTATATCTGTCTCTTTTAGCCGGGTTTGCTGTTTTGCTCTCTTGGATTACAATAAAGAGTGTGTGTGTGTGTGTGTGTGTGTGTGAGAGAGAGAGAGTTTGTCTGTGTCTGCACTAAGACTTGGCAAGTTTCTTATTGATTCTATCACAAGGCTATCTAGACTTTACCCGAGGATCTCTCCCTTTCATTATCCTTCTCTGTATCTCCGTCTGTCCCCATCACACTCTGTCTCGCTCCTCTCTTCAAACTATCATTTAGCTCTCCCTCTCTCTCTCTCTCTCCCTCTCTCTCTCTCTCTCGCCCTCTCTCTCTCTCTCTCTCTCTCTCCCCCCCCCCACTTTCTGTAACCCTTTTCTTCATTCTCTTAAAGGACGGAGTTGGTGGTGGTGGTGGTGGTGGTTGGGTGGGGGGGGGGGGGGTTGATAGCCTGTCCATCAGCCTGTCAATCAGCCCTATTAGTTTGCTTCTCTCTGCTCCCTCTGCAGTGAACTCTTTAAATTGGTGTCAGGCTGCTGGAGCTGACCCCCTCCTCCCGCCACCCCACCCCCCCACACCCCCCAGTAGGGTTGCACCTTGGCAGAGATCTCTCAGTGCTGGCCTGGCCTCAGAGTGCCTTATCTGCCAGTAACCTGGGCATGCTAAAGGGCTTAACCCATTAAAGACAACAGCGAGAAACACAACTCACACTTGAGTACAACAGTCCAGTAGTGACCACCATGATTTTATTATTAACACAACTCAAACTTGAGTACTACAGGGCAGTAGCAACCACCATGATGTTATTATTAACACAACTCACACTTTAGTACAACAGTCCAGTAGTGACCACCATGATGTTATTATTAACACAACTCACACTTTAGTACAACAGTCCAGTAGTGACCACCATGATGTTATTATTAACACAACTCACACTTGAGTACAACAGTCCAGTAGTGACCACCATGATGTTATTATTAAAACAACTCACACTTTAGTACAACAGTCCAGTAGCAGACCTGCCAACATGTACGCATTTTGCGTACCTGGCACGCATTTTGACATCAAAGTACGCTGGTACGAGTTGATGGTCTAAAAGTACGCAAAACCTAAAAAATATATATCTTTTTTTTTAAGAACGCATAACGCTCAATAATGCATTGCCGGTTTTCAATGGGTTCAAACTTCACAGTCTGTCTCGAGTCACCAATGCGTACATAGGCAGCTGCAGCAGAGCAAGAAGCAGAAGAGGAGTTTGACCAATCACAGACCCCCTGCCGTTACTATCCCCTGTATGACCATCGAAATCAGAGAATACTAGGTTACTCTGCGGTCAGAGGAATCAACCGCTGTTTAGGTGTCAGTTAGCGATTTTTCATTCATGAATACTTACCTAACTCTCCCTTCCCGACCACATCTGGCCAATTCTTCAAGTGAGGACATTAAAAAAAATCACTTAAAGGTAAACTAACGAGTAATGTAGAGATAAGACGTTAAAAATGTATTTAATTTTAGCCCAACGATGTTAACCATGTGGTTTTCGTGTTCGCCATCGATTTAAAATGGCAAATACATCTAAGTGTTTTGGCTGTGTTATAAATGGTTTGACTTTACGCTTTTGGGGTTTTTTCAAACTACTTATTTTAGACAAACTCTTGTAGTATGTTACCATGGCAGAACCACCGGATAAAATAAAAAGATCGCAAAAAATCATTGATAGTTACTGGGAGAGATGGCCATGCCTCCGTTCTTTTAGACATCCCCACCATGCTTTCTGCACAGTGTGCAATGTCATTATTGACATCAGTCACCAAGGAGCAACAGGTAACGAACACAGTGAGATGCATATTATCAGAAAATCATAGGCCTATCTGTCAAGTTCATGCTAGAGGTCCGCGGCAGCCTTCCACGTACAGTGTCCACACATGCTTACGCACAGCTGTTGTCATGTCACAGTGTAAAAGGCTAAATGTTTCTAATAATAATACAAATAATAGGCTAATGATAATAGCAGACATCCAAAGTCTCCCGGAAGTTCCGGGAGTCTCCCGCATATTGATAACCACTCCCTGATGCCCTCAAATGACTTAAAATCTCCCGGAATCTAGAGCGAGCGACGTGCTCCAAACCGTGTTAGCATCTGTGTAGCGCGCGCACGACAGAGAGGGAGAGGGACCTGGAGACTGTGCGTGTGTGAGGCAGTGTGCGTGTGTGCCTCAGGAGCATCCTGATTGGCCTGTTTCGGTAAGTAGAATGATATTATGCTTTTATAACTTTTAGGGACCACAACAGTAATACGTAGGCCTAGGGGGGGAATACCTCCCTGAAATGACTTTTTGCAGGTTGGGATGTCTGTAATAGCCTAAAAAACTCTTCCACTGACTAGAATTTAATTAAATAATAAAGAAGCAAACACAGCGCCATCATTTGGTCTTAGCAGTTGTCTAGTCCTGGTATCACATGTAATTGGGCTTGCATTCAAACATCAGACGTGGGGAGAAAAAGAATGATGAATCATGACACTTGATAGGTATGAGGTAGGGAAAAAATACAACATGACCATTGTGTGAGAAGTTCCTAAGGAGCCTAGAGTGAAATAACATCCCAGGCTACAAATTTGTTGTCACAGTTATCACAGTTATCACTTATAACTGTTATCACAGTCTTTTTATTTTATTTCATTAGGCCTTCTAAAGTGGTTCAGAACTGCATTATGTATTAGCTCAGAATGTCGTCGATTGGTTCAATAATGCAACAACAGCATTATAACTAATAAAATGAAGGCCACACAATCTTGCCGCGCCGCACCGCACCGCGCCGCGCCGCACTGGGGTGGTACTCAAACACATTTTCCAATGTTGGCAGGTCTGCAGTAGTGACCACCATGATGTTATTATTAACACAACTCACACTTTAGTACTACAGGCCAGTAGCAACCACCATGATGTTATTATTAACACAACTCACACTTGAATACAACAGTCCAGTAGTGACCACCATGATTTTATTATTAACACAACTCAAACTTGAGTACTACAGGCCAGTAGCAACCACCATGATGTTATTATTAACACAACTCACACTTTAGTACAACAGTCCAGTAGTGACCACCATGATGTTATTATTAACACAACTCACACTTTAGTACAACAGTCCAGTAGTGACCACCATGATGTTATTATTAACACAACTCACACTTGAGTACTACAGGCCAGTAGTGACCACCATGATGTTATTAACACAACTCACACTTGAGTACAACAGTCCAGTAGTGACCACCATGATGTTATTTTTAACACAACTCACACTTGAGTACAACAGGCCAGTAGTGACCACCATGATGGTATTAATGTGACTGGCAACATAGTGCTGACATGCCCACAAATGTGTTTGTTTGTTTTTGTTATCCTCTTGAAATATTGAAATGTGTGTGTCTGTGTGTGTGTGTGTGTGTGTGTGTGTGTGTGTGTGTGTGTGTGTGTGTGTGTGTGTGTGTGTGTGTGTGTGTGTGTGTGTGTGTGTGTGTCTGTGTGTGTGTGTGTGTGTGTGTGTGTGTGTGTGTGTGTGTTTTGTATGTAAATGTGCTAAGTTATGCTCTTGAAGGAGTTACTGCATTCATGTTCACTTCTCACTTCTGTGTGTGTGTGTGCGTGTGTGTTGTATGTGAGTGCGTTATGAGTATTGAGTGTGTGACTTCTCTTTGTCATGCCGTCCCGTCAAGAATAATCCATACAGCTCTTCACTTAAAAACACAATACCAGTCAGACAATATCCCAGACACTTCTGAAGACAGCTCTTACTTTTAGAGTGTGTGTCCTCAGTTAGATTGTACTCATCTCAGGAATGCATTTCATTTAAAAACACTGCTTCTGTTCCCCTTTTCGTAATGTCACATTTAAATCCAGTCACACTTTAACAACTGTGAAATACTGGATCTTTTTTTCCCTGCCTAACCAAGACCACCCATGGGAGAGATAATATGAAAATGTTTCCATCCAAGTCCTTATGGCAAATCCTAGGGCTCAGCCCCTAACTTATTTTCGCTTGAATGGAAAAGCATTTGAATGGACGTCATTGGAATGGAAAAGCACTATCTGTGCACTAGAGAATGATTGGCCAGAGAGAGGCAGAGCCATGACAGATATGCCCAGTCCCAGTTATTGACAAAGGATATGCTAAACATGTGCTAAACTAAACACAAGAGAGTGCTTGCGTGCTGGTTATCGGTGGCCTTGGTTGTCTCTAAACTAGGTTGATGCCATGTTCACGGTTGGTGGTGCTTGATAAATTGATAAAAATCGAGTGGAGGGTGATTATGTGTTTGAATGAATTTGACTGTGGTGGTGTTGTGTACTGTGTTCTAATGGGGTGAATCTGATAGTGGTGGTGTGTTGCTGTGTCGTGTTGTGCTGTGTTGTTTTGTGTTGTGCTGTGTCGTGTGGTGTAGTGTTGTATTGTTTCATGTCGTGTTGTGTGGAATTTTGTTACGGTGCCTCAGAGAACTCCTAACCTCCAGGCTTCTCTCTCTGAGGGGCGTGTGGGTGAGTCCTCTCCCCGTTGGCTGAGGCCTGACAGTGGGCCTGTGCTGTGTGTTGGCAGGGCATCTCTCTGGAGCTCCTGCGTAGTGCTCCCCCTGCTGGCCTTGACGTGGATGAGCGCCGTGCTGGCCATCACAGACCGCCGCTCCACGCTCTTCCAGGTGCTCTTTGCCGTCTTCGACTCCGTCCTGGGCTTCGTCATCATCACCGTGCACTGCGCCATGCGTCGTGAGGTGAGACAATATGTTTTTTGTGTGTGTATGTGGTTGAAAATTAGTATCCATGCTTTTAATAAAGAGATATATTTTAAAATGCATAATGTCTTGGCGCTATATAGTTGAGTTTAAGAGTGTGTGTGTGTGTGTGTGTGTGTGTGTGTGTGTGTGTGTGTGTGTGTGTGTGTGTGTGTGTGTGTGTGTGTGTGTGTGTGTGTGTGTGTGTAATGAAAGCAGTTACTCAACATGGTGTTGACTTAACAGTAGTACAAAACTCACACGCTGAATAAAAGTTTGACGTTTGTAGTTTGCTAGGCTGATAAGTTTGAAAAGAATCGATAGAAAAGAATATGTTAAGGATTGCCATTAATGGGTTCAAAAAGGTTTCCAGGGACGACCACATCTCGACCTGATCCGCCGCACTTTGCCGTCATGGCCACCCCCGGGATTAGTGTGACTTAGTGTATGAATCCGACCAATAGTGCTCTGCCTTCTACAGAATAAAACGTGGCTTAGGTCATAAAACAGATTATGGTACAAAGGCAGGGAGTGCTTTGATAGAAGAAAGGATAGAGTGGACTTCTGTAAAGAGATTACGGGTTTTTCTCCACTTTGTAGAGTGACAATACGAACGATAGCCCCCCCCCCCCCCCCCCCCCCCCTCTCTCCCACACACAAGCACACACACTCATGCACACACACACATGCACACACACACATGCACCACACCCCCGTACGGTGATGCCAGATCATACCCACAATGCTCTGTGGCTTTCTTAGCCAATTTTTGTGTTTCCCCGCTCGACTGATTTCCATTTATGGTGTAGATCAGTGAACAGGGAGGCTGGAGCTTGGTCCTGAAGACAACGGCAGAGCCACAGAAGGGGGGAAAGACATGAAAAATGGGCTCTGAAATGTTAAGCCATATATGTTAAATCAATATCATAAAACCGGGGATTAGAATGAACCAAATCCCAGAATTATTTTAGTAAATATATGAAAATCCCTGGCAAGGATTTGATGTAATCCCTAATAGCTGAGTGCCTGTGAGCGGAGTGGTTCAGAGAGAAGTTCTTGAGCAGCACACACAGTTTCACACAGGAGGCTAGTCAGTAATAGCAACTAACCAAAGAAGCAGTTTCACACAGGAGGCTAGTCAGTAATACCATCTAACCAAAGAAGCAGTTTAACACAGGAGGCAAGTCTATGTGATAGCAGGTGACATAGGCTCTAAGAGCATCTAATGTTAGAGGCAGTTCCACACAGGAGGCTAGTCTATGTTATAGCAGATGACATTGGCTCTAAAAGTATTTAACCAAAGAAGCAGATTAACACAGGAGGCTAGTCAGTAATAGCATCTAACCAAAGAAGCAGTTTAACACAGGAGGCTAGTCTATGTTATAGCAGATGACATTGGCTCTAAAAGTATTTAACCAAAGAAGCAGATTAACACAGGAGGCTAGTCAGTAATAGCATCTAACCAAAGAAGCAGTTTAACACAGGAGGCTAGTCTATGTGATAGCAGGTGACCTAGACTCTAATAGCATCTAACCATACAAGCAGTTTAACACAGGAGGCTAGTTTATGTGATAGCAGGTGACATAGGCTCTAAAAGCATCTTATGTTAGAGGCAGTTTAACACAGGAGGCTAGTCAGTAAAAGCATCTAACCAAAGAAGCAGTTTAACACAGGAGGCTAGTCTATGTGATGGCAGGTGACATAGGCTCTAAAAACATCTAACCATACAAGCAGTTTCACACAGGAGGCTAGTTTATGTGATAGCAGGTGACATAGGCTCTAAAAACATCTAACCATACAAGCAGTTTCACACAGGAGGCTAGTTTATGTGATAGCAGGTGACATAGGCTCTAAAAGCATCTAATGTTAGAGGCAGTTTCACACAGGAGGCTAGTCTATGTGATAGCAGGTGGCATCAGGTCAAACACCCAAGGCTAGGACAGCTTATAAGCATGTGACATAGCCTGTTATAGCGTCTTACATTACAGTCAGCTTGTCACAGATGCCAAACACACTCACGACTACCACAGCATTTAGCAGTTGTTACCATAGGACAGTAGTTAGAAAGTGTCTAAAAGATTTATATTGAGATACGCACACACAACTGAGAGAAGAGAGGTTAGCACACACACACACACACAAACAACATCTGAGAGAAGGGAGGTTAGCACTTGCATTAGATGGTCAGCAGTGAGATAGAGAGACTAATTGAAAGCGCAGGTGGCAAACAAAGTGTTTGAATGGAAGAAACTGGGGCACTAACTGGTGTGGAAAAAGAGACAGAGAGAGAGAAGAAGATGAAACAAGACAATCAACATTGTCCCAATGACCAGAGTATTTCTCCTCATCAGGCCTCCTCGCACCAATTCAGCAAGAAGAAAAAGCAATTGAAATAACAGCATCAAACTGCTTCCAACTCCTTATCTGTTGAGTCTGCCTAGGCTGTGAATAAGCTAAGGGCCGTTGAGCTGTCCAAAAGCTACTTTTCCACATTTAGGGAGGCAGGTTGTTATTAAACTTAGTTAAATAAGGAAGAGATGCATCAGAATTTTATTTTTTTCTTATATTTTTCCAATTAGGTGTCTGAACTCACGTTGACATGATCATTAAGATGACTTACTACTACATACTTAAATCCGCCTACAGGCAAGCACATGTATCACTGGAGGATCATCATTAGAGATCAGACATCGGCTATATGTTTGGAAAGAAGTGTTCACTGCACTGTCTCATTTGTCAAAATGATAAGAACTCTGTAGTTTACTTAATTCCCTTCCTGGCGATGCCTTAAATGCTTTGCTATCCACAGTGAAAGCGCCAAAGGCTCACAGTATTCCATTTTCAGGGCATTTCTAAGGCATTAGTGTTCTTTTCGTTTATGCTTTTGCTTTTCATCCGTTTATTTTCATTTATTTGTCTCTTGTATTTTAGTAATTTATTATTATTATTATTTTTTATTTATATTTTTTATTTTTCGGAAGAAAGTGCTTTGCTCCCACTTCAGACTCTTTTCAAACGAGGCATTGAACTTCAGAGTGTTGTAACCCCAGACTGCATTGGCAGGCCAGGCAGACTACAAGCCTCGCCCTAAACCTGCACACAGAGCACTTCCCTATCTAACCCTGCCTTTCTCCTCTCTGAGCAGAGGGCCTAGTCAGCAGTCTCTTTATACACTAGCTATACATGCCATGCCAATCAGTATTTTCCCCTGTTATTTAGGCAGGTGTAAAGTCCTCCACGTTGACATACTTTGATACAGGTTTAAATGTTATCAGCCACTGGAGCAGGTGTAAAGTGCTCCTTGTTGACCTGCTTTGATACAAGTCTGAATGCTCTTTGTTGAAGAGGCAGTTATATTCAGTAGGTCTCCAGACTGCACGACCTTTGTCTGTTGTTGTCCTCACTTTGAGGTCTTTTGTCATTGACCTCCCTTTGGTGTCCTTTGTTATTGCCTGTTTTAAATCATCTCTGCTATAGAGACAGGTGTGTGGTCCTCCATGTTGTCCAGCTTTGATACAAGCGCACAAGCTGTCTAGCCATGATCCACCGTGACGGGTCGTGCTGGTCCGTGACGGGTCGCAGCGTGTCATGACGTGACTCTGCCTGCTCTCTCACAGGTCCAGGATGCGGTGCGCTGTAGGATGGGGGGCTGCAAGGACGACAGCGAGAACTCTCCGGACTCCTGCAAGAATGGCCAGGTGCAGATCATGGTGAATACCATCTCACTGCATCTCCACCCCCCACCCCACCCAACTCAATTATTCCCTCCCTTTGGCTGCCAGGAGAATAGTAACATTTACATGTCATTACCTAGCAGATGCTTTTATCCAAAGTGACTTCCTGTATAGTTAACATATACTTTTTCTCCTAGCGGTATGTGTGGTCCCCTGGGTATCGTCCACACGACCTTGGTGTTCTAAGCATCTTGCTCTTCCAGATGTGCTTAGTGTTGTTAGCGCCTTGCTCTCCGAGTTGAGCTAACGCTAACACGTGCGGGTGCACTTTGTTTCGGTTCAGGGATGGCAGCGAAAGTGCCTGATTTAAATTCCCCCTCATCGTCTTGAGAGCAGCGCTCCTCCAGGAAACTTGCGCAGCAATGTGGATTAAGGAGAACAAAGCGAAAAAGACGGCATCCCACCAGTGCATTCATCACCGCTAATGCTGTAACAGCCATTTGTGTCCTCTGCCTCTCCCTTTGTTTTCATTTGTTTCTTTAATTGAAATGTCTTGCTGTGAAGCAGTCATGAAGTGACAAATAATAACAGGATTAATATTAGAAGGACTCTTGCCAATCGGATTAGCAGTTGAAAGTGCCTACATTTCACACAGAGACATTTGAAATAATGTGTGTGTGTGTGTGTGTGTGTGTGTATGTGTGAGTGTGTGTGTGTGTGTGTGTGTGTGTGTGTGTGTGTGTGTGTGTGTGTGTGTGTGTGTGTGTGTGTGTGTCGGTTTGAGTGTGTGTGTGTGTGTGTGTGTGTCGGTTTGAGTGTGTGTGTGTGTGTGTGTGTGTGTGTGTGTGTGTGTGTGTGTGTGTGTGTGTGTGTGTGAGTGTGTGTGTGTGTGTCTGTCTGTGTATAGTCATAACCCTGCAGCGACTGGTTCAAAGACAGCTTGTCCTGCTGAACTGCCATGGCAACAATCATGGCTCCCTTCTCAAGGAGATGAGAAAGAATCAAGCAGCCTAACAGTTCCTCTGCTCCTCCCTCCTCTCCCCTATCCACCCTTCACTCCTCACATCTATTTCTTTTTTTTCTCTTTTTCTCATCCCTTCATTCTCCTCCGTGCCAGGCACGATGCCCGCCAGCCAATGCGTGCGGGCAGGAGTATGGCACGCTCATATACTCCTCCACGAGTGCCCCAACATGCCGCCAAGCCGGCCACCAGGCGCACCACCCTGCCTGCCACCCCACACTGGTCTACACCAACCAGAATCTGAACCAGAGTCTGAACCCTAACACGAGTGTAGGGCTCAACCACAGCCACTCGCTCCCCCGCAACACCGATCACAGCCACTCGCTCCCCCGCAACACCGATCACAGCCACTCGCTCCCCCGCAACACCGATCACAGCCACTCGCTCCCCCGCAACACCGATCACAGCCACTCGCTCCCCCGCAACACCGACCACAGCCACTCGCTCCCCCGTAAAACCGATCACAGCCACTCGCTCCCCCGTAACACAGACCCCAGCCTGGGGCACGCTCTCGTGCATGAGCACAGGCACCCCAATGCCCACGTTCACGCTCACGGGCACGCCCACGGGCACATCCACAGCCCTCAGGCCGGGTCTCTAGAGCGGAGTAGCCACAGCAGCCACACGCCTGACCACAGCCACACACACTCTCCGGAGTGCGGGCACACACTCTCTCACAGGCACCCGCACGAGCACCCTCACGTCCACGCACACAACCACGACCCTGGGCACGGCCAAAAGAGCGCCTATCCTCACCCTCATGACCAAGGGTACAGTCCGGCTTCTGACCATGGCAGTGCCCATACCCACTCTATAGACCCTGAACATATTCAGTTACACAGTCACGGGCACGCTCACGACCACGGGCACGCTCACGACCACGGGCACCCTCACGACCACGAGCGCGCTCACGACCACGGGCACGCTCACGGGCACCCTCACGACCACGAGCGCGCTCACGACCACGGGCACGCTCACGACCACGGGCACCCTCACAACCACGAGCGCGCTCACGACCACGGGCACGCTCACGACCAAGGACACGCTCGCGACCAAGGGCACGCTCACAGCCATGGGCACGCTCGCGACCAAGGGCACGCTCACAACCACGGGCACGCTTACGACCATGGGCAAGCTCAGGAGCAAAGGCACGCTCACGACCACGGGCACGCTCGCGACCACGGGGACGCTTACGACCAAGGACACGCTCACGACCACGGGCAAGCTCACGACCGTGGCAGCATGTACGACCATGGCAGCATGTACGACCGCGGCAGCATGTACGACCATGTCTACGCTCATGAACTCGGGCACGATTTCAACCATGGACACATCACAGTACGTCTCTACCAGTAGACAAGTAGCTAGATGTCTGTTGAAATAGCTGTACCCGACCTAGATAGAAAAGGAAGACGCTCTCTAAACCCTCTAGATTAACCTAGATGTATTCTACTGAGCAGGACCCAACCCAAGAACCTTTTGTCTACTTCTGAGTGTGATTTCATCGTGCTGACTTTCAGTTCCTAGCTGACATTGTGCTTCT
The DNA here is from genome assembly GCF_963457725.1 of Sprattus sprattus. NCBI lineage: Eukaryota > Metazoa > Chordata > Actinopteri > Clupeiformes > Clupeidae > Sprattus > Sprattus sprattus. The sequence continues at coordinate 5,838,016 of NC_137918.1, forward strand.
GGTGCTAGGATGGTTTACATTTGTAGTTTGCTAGTCCCTTGAGAGTGCTAATTAAAAGAGAGTCAATATTTTGATGTACACTGTGAAGGCTATTTGTGTGTGTGTGTGTGTGTGTGTATGTGTGTGTGTGTGTTTGTGCGTGTGTGTGTGAGAGAGACAGAGAGAGAGAGAGAGAGAGCTCAGCTCAGTTTTTTCTCTATGTGTTTGCTTGTGGAGCTTAGATGTGTGTGCTTATGCGCTTTTACTTTCATTACCTACCCTTGTAGCTCTCTCTCTCTCTCTCTCTTGCCCTTTCTCTTTCTCTATCTCTTTCCATGTCTCTCCCTCCCTCTATCTTTTCTCTCTCCCTTCCTTCTCTCTTTGTCTTTCTCTCTTTCTACTGATTTTTCTTTTTTCTTTTTCTTTCTTTCTGCCCCTGAAAATATATAATCCCTGTAAGAACCACTTCAGAGGAATAGCTTTTCCAGTTGGTGTTTAGATCAGATCTGTCCATATACTGCGTCAGTGAAAGTGATACAGTATTGCAGATCTCATGTGGGGAGTCATAAGATGCTGTTCAGTTGCTACGCTAATGAAAATCATACAGTATTGCAGTTCTCATGTGGGGAGTCATAAGATGCTGTCTGGCGCTATGGTAATAAAAGTGATACACTAATGCAGATCTCATGTGGGGAGTTATGTTCTTGGGTAAACGGCTGATGCAAAGAATAACCATTGGCCCACTGATCACATGATTTTGAACGTCAACCAATCAGCACGTGCCATAGAGCTCATGAACATACTGGAGACATGTTGTCATGTAGGGCACTACATACAGACACAAACACACACACACACACACACACAGACACACACACACAGACATACAGACAGAAGTCTTTTGAGCTGCGTTGCTATACTGACACTTACGGCTGTCATGCCATCTCTCTCCCACTCTCACTGTCGCTTCATGAGTTGTTGTTTTGCATTGTGTCTGTGAGCATAAATGCTTCTGTGTCAGGGGCTTCACTCAGTCGCGAAGTGAAGTGCAGGCATTTTTCTCTGCTGCTTTTAATCGAGACAAACGCCTCTCAATGCACTCAGCAGCCATTTTCTAACATTCTGACTCCACTTTGCGGTACATGAAAAACCATGTTGTAAACCACTGAGCTGAATCGCGCACGATTGCACAGGGAGAGAGTACATCAACAGAAAGCTGTATAATGCTCTGCCTTGTAAATATGATATTTTTCATAGTAACTGCTTCATTTAACATCCCAAATTCATCACTGCATGAATAGTTATGAATGTTCTGTGCCAACACATTGAGACATGAACGCAAACAAAACATATATACCTCTGATATGATTCTTTAGAGATGTTGTATGTGCATGTAGGACACCTACACATCTGTACTATGCACACCTCTTAGTATGCATACCTTTTAGCATGCATATATTTTAGTATTCACACTCCTTACTCTGCACTACCCTTAGGATCCATACTTGTTAGTATGCATACTTGATAGTTTTAGTATACACACCCCTAAGTGTGCTCTATCCTTAGGATCCATACTTGTTAGTATGCATACTTGTTTATGTATCTCGTAGAATACACACCTCCTAAGAAACATAGTCCCTGTATGCACTTAGCATATTTTTCTTTACACCTTCAGACTCTATTATCTTTTCTCCACATGCTCCAATGCAGACGGATTTCGAGAAGGATGTGGACTTAGCCTGTCAAACGGGTAAGCCTTCGTGTCCCTTTTACCTTTCCCTATGAGAGCACTGTCATTGGCTTCAGTTGTTGTGATGTTCATTGTGTGTCTGTGTGTGTGTGTGTGTCTTTAACTGTCACTGTTATTCTCTCCGACACAAGCAGAGAGGGGACATCCATGTAAGTCAGACCGCTGAATGAGAATGCTCCGGATGTGGTTTTATGTAGAGTCCTGTTGTAGACACAATGAATTTGCCTTCCCCGATCGATCGCCAAGGCTAAGCCCTGTGTTATTGTCAATGTCAATCCATTCTGTCTACTTATTGCAGGACCTGAGAATCCAGTCTCTTTGCATTCCGTGTCTGTTGTTTTGCTCTGTAGATTTTTATTTTTGCCATGTTTATGTTTTAGTTATTTTTTTGTACAAACGTCTTCAGTAGTGGCATGCAATGAAGTAATTCCTCTGTAGCTATTCGTCTTTTTATTCTGTCTTAATCCTAGTTTTAAAAGTGGGCATGAAAATCAAATGGGTGATTTGGCTTTGAAGAGCATACCTACAGTTCTAGCACGAAGCACGACTAACTTGTGCTTAAACTGAAACAGACTCTCATGTGGTACATGAAACACTCTTTTGTTGTGTCTCCTCTGTGTGGAATTTAAAACATCGTTCAAAAGCCCTCAAAAGACCTCACGTTGAATCATTTATAGTAAAGTGAGAATCATACTCTACATGTACTGCTAATAAGCACGAGAGTTTGTCAGACCTACCCAAAAAGCCATGTGATTAGCTGAGTCTTCAGTTTCTGTGGCCCAATCGCCTGTTTGATTCGTCTGCCATTAGACTTGTGTAACTGCAGGTTCCTTGCAAACAGCTAGTGTGTGTCCCTGAGAGTGCATGGTCTTGTTACTAGTGGCATGCTCTTTGGTAGAGATGGCTCTGTTCCACCACATGTATACGTCTCTCAGGTGATGTTCTGCACATGCAATCCTACGGGGATTAAACCACGGCGTCGTCACAGATGCTTCTGATTGGAGTTAGACACAGGTGTTGCATGCGCACAGAATGAGGAGACTGTGGTTCCTCTCTTGTGAGCCAGATGTGCACGCACACGCACACACACACACACACACACACACACACACACACCCACCCACACACACACACATAACACACACACTCACACATAACACACAAACACACACACACAACACACACAGGGAGAACAGCAGAAGCGTCTCACAGTTCCGCATGGAGCCCATAGAACCTGTTCCATTTTTCTGTTTAGTTTCATCTTCTTTGCCTGAAGAACCTCCTGCTCCTACTCGCCTTTTACTCTCTTCTACCCTCCTCTATCCTCTTCTATCCATCCCTCCTCTCTCCTCTCCCCTCCTGTCTCTCCTCTCTCATCTTTTATTCTTCCCTTTTCTCTCCTTTCCTGTCTTTGTTTGTCTTCTTCCGGCCCTCCTCTTCCATCCTCTTCTCCTCCCCCCCCCCTCTTCTTTTATCCCTTCTCTCTCCTTTCCTCTCCACTTCTCTTCTCCTTCTGCCTTTTCTCTCCTCTCCTTTTCTCTTTTTTTTCTTCTCTCTTCTCCTCTCCTCCCCCTCACTATCATCGTTACCTGCCTAAACCTCTGCCTTAAAATGAGTTCATTCTCCCTACATCTCTTTTTCTCTCCACATGGCATCCATTCATCCTGAAACTCCCATTCCCCTATCTTTCTCACTTACTTCCCCCTCTTATGCGTTTTCTCCCTCCCTTTCTCCTCTTCTCTCTCTCTCCTCTCCTCTCCTCTCCTCTCCTTTCCTCTCCAACCCTTATCTCCATCTCTCCTCTCCTCTCCTCTCCTCTCCTCTTTGCTGATCTCAATGGTCCTTCTTCTTCCCTAACCCCATAATTGTCATTCATCACCACATTTTCATTTTGGATTTCTCTTTTTTTCTATTTACATCAATTTTTTTGTCTTCACTCTCTTCTCTCTTCTCTTTCATACTCTCACTCTGTCTCTCTCTTCTCCCATTTGCCCTCTCTATCTCCATCTCTCTCTCTCTCGCTGTCTATCTCCCTCTCTCTCTCGCTTCATCTCTCTCCTTGTTTTCTGCCCCCTTTAGTTATTTTTAAGGAAGTGAACACCTGCAACCCGGCCACCATCACGGGTACGCTTTCCCGCATCTCTCTTGACGACGAGGACGACCCCAAACTGGCCCACCAGGAGGGGCTGAACTTCAGCAGCCTGCCGGGCAACATCCCCCCGCCCAACCTCCTGGTTCAGGTGCCCCCCCTGGGCACGCTCAACGAGCTGGGCGACACTCCGCTCAAGAAGGAGGTGAACGTGGAGCAGCAGGGTGGGCAGCACCAGCACCAGCACCAGCGCTCGGCGCCCGTCTACCTGTGCACCGACAGCGGCTTAGGTTGGGCGCGCCCCCCCCACCATCTCGTCCAGCTCCCCGGATGGTTCGCTCGGGGGTAGCGGCAGCGGAGGGGGGGGCAGCGGCGAAGGGGACTACATGGTGCTCCCGCGGCGGACAGTCAGCCTGAAGCCGCCGCCGCCCCCCAAGGACGAGACCAAGCCGCTGAACATCGCCGTGGACGACCCGCCCTTCCCACCGCCGCCGTCGCCCATGACGCTGCAGCCGGCCGACGGCGAGGCGTACCCGGGCGACTTCAGCACCATCACCGCCGGCGTTGTCATGGACCACCACCATCACCACCACCTGGGGGTCAACCTGAACCGCTCCTACAGCACGCTCAAGCAGCTGCCCGCTCACCACGGCAACGCCACGCATACGCTGCAGCTCAAACACCAGCATCAGCAGCAGGCGGGCAGGCCCGGGGCGCGGCACAACCACAGCCCCAACGCGCTGGATCGGACCCGCACTCTGCCCCGTAACCTGGGCAGCACGCACGCCCACCCCGGCCTCCCCCACGGTTCCCTGGAGGTGAGTAGGACAGGTGCAGGTGGAACCCTGAGGAACCCTAACAATCAGGGAGAGAACAGGCGATAGGACTGACCTCAGTGCAGGGACAGAGACAGTGGGCTTACGATCACAGAAGCTGGTCAGGGAGAGAACAGGCGATAGCACTGACCTCAGTGCAGGGAAGAACAGTGGGGAATTCAAATCAACTCATCCTCTGGCTCAGAAACAACTACAGTATTCAAATAAAAGCAAATAAATAGTCTAAACAAGCAGCTGGTTCCAACATTTAGGAGAGCCTAGTTTCTTAGAATATAGAATTCACTTTTAGAATGGATAGAATTCATACACTTTTAGAATGTATAGAACTCATTTTCTTTTAGAATGTAAAGAGATTTCATTCTCTTTTAGATTGGATAGAATTCTCCTTCATGCCTTAGCATATTGTCACTATCATACAACCATGCGCTTCAGCTAACCTCGTTTTTCATTAAGGTCTGTTTACACCGCGGTCAGGGTGTGCAGTCAGATGATGAAATACAGGCAGTGTGTGTAATAGAGCAGGAGAAGGTGAACAATAAAAAAATGAACTTCCATCTCTCTTGTAGCTTATTGTGCTACAGCGCAGAGCTGCGGAGGAGGAGAGAAAGAGGAAGAGGAAGGAGGCAAAGTGTGAAATCATGTTGAAAGAGAAGAGGAAAGATATGTCATGTAGAAAGAAAGGTAAACCGGCAGAGAGATGGAGAGGATGAGAGAGAGAGAGAGATGGAGAGAGAGGTATTCAGGTTGCGAGATGGAGAGGATGAGAGAAAGAGAGAGAGCGAAAGAGAAGGAGATGGGAAGAGAGGTATTCAGGTAGAGAGATGGAGAGGATGAGATAGAGAGAGAGATGGAGAGAGAGGCAAACAGGTAGCAAGATGGAGAGGATGAGAGAAAGAGACAGAGCGAAAGAGAAAGAGATGGAAAGATAGGTATTCAGGTAGAGAGATGGAGAGGATGATAGAGAGAGAGAGAGATGGAGAGAGGTAAACAGGTAGAGAGATGGAGAGGATGAGAGAGAGAGAGAAAAATAGAGGTAAAAAGGTAGACAGATGGAGAGAATGATAGAGTGAGAGATAGGTGAACAGGTAGAGAAATAGAGTGAATGAGAGAGAGAGAGATAGGGTCTATTAACACACACCACTAGGCTCAGAGTCGGAGACAGCAGCTGTAGGGATGGAGGCATAGCCAGAGGAGGTGCAAAGAATGTTTTAACATACCTTCATTATAAGGCACACACAAACACACGCACACACACACACACAAACACACACACACACACACACACACACACACACACACACACACACACACACACACACACACACACACACACACACACATACACACAACCACACACTCTGCCTCTCTTTCACACACACACAGACACACTCTCTCTCGTACACTCACACCTCAGAGACCAAAGTCAGGTCACAGATGGCAGTGCGCTCTTTCTCTGAGGGCAGTTCTCAAGCTAACGAGGCTAATTAAGGAAAGCAAGACAGCCCATCACACACGCACACACACACACACACACACACACACACACACACACACACAGAATTCAAATATGCTTTTGTGGGTTTTTAGTAATGTCCTTTATCAGAGTTAATGGGAAATGATGGTAGTGGCGTGCCTTCAGATGAAGTGAACCTAGATGACTGGAGCGATAGCCAGATACCAGAGATTAGCAAATGAGGGAAATGTAAAAAGACTCTTGTGGCTGTAAAACCTGAATTTAATTCGATAAATTCATAGATTTTCATTCAGAAAAGAAGGGTATTTAATTAAAGTCTTTATGACCGATCGTATTAATTCTGTGATAATGTTGATATGGCCAAGAGCTATAACCTACCAACTCCCCAGAATAAAAAGCCAAGGGATTATGGACAGATAACATTATTAATCAAATTCAATTCAATTAAAGAATAAAACTAATTAAAATCCATTTCATCCCAAGATTTGACACAAGGGTTTCTGGATTCATGTAAATGAGTGCTTTTTATGGCTATGGGCGACTGCTGTTTTAAATAGTGCTTTGTGGAAAGGTAGACATTTGCCTCCCTTGACTAATTCACCACACACCAACACACCTCTCCACCCCATCCACTATCCACACAAGCACGAGCCTGCTGTGTCCACCTCCACGTCTACCACCACCGCAACCAAGCCACTCACTCACTCACTCACTCACTGATAAATCTCATGCCTGCTTCAGTTTGGTGGTCCAAATTTGACAGCTTCTCATAACTGTGACTAGTGTCCAGCCTCGAGAAATGTTCTGTTCAGTTCAGTTTTGTTTTGTTTTGTCAGATAGAAGTAAACCAAAAAAAAAAAAGCACAAGGGCGACCAGGGGTAATTACACCCAGGCTGTATGTATTACCTGAGGTGTGTAGTTGGCACGGGGGACGCAGGCTGAATGCTGATGTGCCTGAGAAATCTGCCAGATATTTATCAGAGTATTTTTGTTTGGCTTAGTTTGATTTGTCAAGCAGAGAATACCTCCAAGAGTTATATAACCCACGGGTTGCGTTTCGAACGTGATGTTTGCAGAGAATACCTCCCAGAGTTATAACCCACGGGTTGCATCTCTAACGTGATGTTTGCAGTCCTCATCAGTCGTGTGAACAGAGTGTCTATCTGAGCCTAAATACACGGGTTGCATTTCTGCCATTTAAAAAAAAAAATGTTACACTCTTTTGGAGTGCAGTGTGTGTGACATAGGCTCAGAGGAGATGGAAAGCTCTAGGAAGTCATGAGGTCTGTGATGGCTCTCCTGCATGCTACCTGGGACTGTCCACCTGGTGCACCTCTACTGTCTGACACAGTAGAACTACTGTTCAAACAGCTTTGTGTGTGTGTGTGTGTGTGTCTGTGTGTATGTGTGTGTGAATGAGAATGTGAGTGTGAGTGTGAGTGTGTGTGTGTGTGTGTGTGTGTGTGTGTGTGTGTGTGTGTGTGTGTGTGTGTGTGTACTCTAACGGACATTTGAGTAACCGAGTAATCATTGATGCTAGGGATGCAATAGTTGTTCTTAAGGTAAGCACAGATTTAGTCTTATTTTGATTTTATTTTATATTTTATTTATTTTGCCATGAAATGTAAACCTCACAGACAGAGAGGACCATCTCTCATGTTGAGATACAAGTACCTGCATCCCATCGTTCAACAACCAGACTGTGGTGATTTCACAACGGCATGTTCCACCGTGAGCGCACCAGACCGTTTGTAATCACACTCTCACTCGCAAAGTGTTTGTGACGTGAAAAATGGAGCATGATTTGATTTGATTGATGGTGTCTTCTTTCCCCTCCACCCCCCACCCCCCCCATCCACTCCCTCTCCCTCACCCAGAGGAAAAGAGTACGGTACTCTGAGCTGGACTTTGAGGTAAGATCCGGCCCCCACAACTCCCCCCCTCCCCCTTAGCCTGGTGTACGTGCTTTTGTCTGCTTTAGCGAGCCAGAAGTTTGATTGATGCATAGAGGAGCCAATGGTGCCCCAACCCCCCCCCCCCCCCTTCCCCCCTTGGCTTTCTCTGCTTTGGTCAGGACCTCCCCAAATCACGCTGAAACTCAAACGGTGTCTCTTCAACCCTGAAAAGTGGCAGTTACACATAATTGAGTAATGCATTCATGTAAGCAATGCATCATTCGCTAATGCATTCATTTCAATGGTAATGCCTAAATCCCCAGACTGTGCATACATTCCCCAATAATGCATATTTGGTCCAATCATTAACAAAGGAGACTTCTTCCTTTGTGTCTTTCAAACTGCCATGTGTTACCTATGCTGGTGTCCAATATGTAAGAGGATGCCATACAATCTAAGTAAGGGTTGAAGACACACTAGTGTAGAAAAATGTGTGTGTGTGTGTGTGTGTGTGTTTGTGTGTGTGTGTGTGTGTGCGTGCGTGTGTCCAGTGTGAAGTGAAGTGAAATGAATAGCTTATAGGGTGCATATGGATCCGAGGGGTTGGTGAGTAAGTGTGTGTGTGTGGTGTGTGGTGTTCAGTGTTTGGGGTGTGTGTGTGTGTGTGTGCGCGGGATCTCCCGGGGTGTGTGTAGGCGTCATAGAGGGCTCCTGCTGTGGAATGACTAAAGCCCTGGAACTGAGCAAATCTCCAGTCGTCACATAGACACACACACACACACACACACACACACACACACACACACACACTCACACACTACCCAAACCCAAGCCCATGACGTGACACACACACACACACACTCACACACACACACACGCTACCCAAACCCATGACGTGACTGGAGCTTTGCTCTCCAGTATGGAGGTGCCATCATACAGACCAAGGTATGTCTGGCTGCTGGATGAACTAATAGCAAGCTAAGTCAAGCGCTCCATAACCTGTTCGATTAGGCAACTTTCTGCATGATCCTGCCTTCATGTTCACCTGCACATCTACCCCCCCCCCCCCCCCCCCCCCACACACACACCCTACACTTAACTTGAGCCTGCTTCACGAGACTGACATAAACATGTCATGAGCATATTACGGCGGTTATCATAAACTGTTATTAATCATCATGACAGTTGATGTCCAATAATATGACAATGTCATGATACTATTATGGGTAATATCACATGTAACTAAGCTGTCACTGGACATGACTGGACACAGATCGTTATAACTACAGCTTATGACACCTGCCCTGGCATGATTATGGCATAGTTATGTTTGTCCTCTAGCACAGATTCCACAAAATGCCTCCCCTCCTACCCTTCTACGAGCCAAAATGGCCGCCCCTTGCTGCTAATGCAGAAGACTCAGCAAAGTTGATACAGCAGATAGTCCTTCCAAGATCTAGAGTCGGGGAACAACAGTGAGAAAGAGAAAGAGAGAGACAGTGACAGAGACAGGATGGAGGAACAAAAAGGCTCAGAGAGAGAATGAGAGTGGAAAAGAGAACTAGAATGAGGCAGAGAGAAAGAGAGAGAGATAGAGAGAGAGAATGAGAGAGAAAGAGAGAGATGGCATAAGACAGAGACAGCAAGTCGCCGAGGGAGAGAGTTCTGTCTAATTGGAGCAGGTATTCTCAGCACGCCCTGGCCTGGGTCACGGTGTCGGCCCGGTGTCAGCGTTGCCCGGTGCACGCAGCTGTGTCAAATTAGACGTGCGCTCTCAACTCCAAACCTCCGTCAGTTAGAGCAGGGGGCCCGCTTTTCTAAGCAACGCTTCCACGGGAGGTTGACGGCAGCCAGCGAGCCACACGCTGAGATCTCATCTTTTGATTCGCTGACGGGCTGCCAAGGCGCCGAGTCCATCAAATACACTCCAAGAAGGACAGAGATCGAAAGAGAAAGCTTTTTTTGAAGGACTTAAAAACCTGCCAGACAGCTCTTTTACTCATCTCTACCCCCCCCCCCCTCTCTTCCCTCCTCCCGCCCCCCTTCAACCTGCCTGTCCTGCATTACCCTTCCTTTCTTCGCCTTTTTTATTGTTTCTTGTTTTCTTTTTTTTTTCTCTTCTTCTTTTTTTCTTTTTTTTCTTTCTTACCTTCCTTCCAGAAAGTGATGCACACTCGCAAAAGACACTCTGAGCTCTACCATGAACTCAACCACTCTTCCAAGTTCCACACCATAGACAGGTATAGCAGGGACCCAGCCATGTCCACATTCAAGGTAAGAGTTTGACATTTGACCTTTGGCGTTGACCCCCCGAGTTTGCCTGTCCCATAGTCCTCTGTGCCCCACTTGCCAACTTAATTTTTGAAACTTACTTTGATGCACTTTAAAAGATAAACTCTCTGAAATAACACATAAACACATATTCTCACACCGTTGATAAAAAATAATGTGGCATTTGAATTTGCATTAAGTGGATTAAACCTGTACACTTAAATTATGGTGATTCAGAAGTCAAAGTCAAAGTAGCTTTATTTGTCAACTTCTTCAAATGTCAAGACATACAAAGTATTCGAAAAAACGTTTCACACTCTCCTACCCACTATTCAACCGTCATTATAACTGTGCGTAACATCTCCACGAGCCACTTAAGGAGTTTTGTTAAGTTGAAGTTTCTCACCGCTCAGCATAAATAGAGTTTGAAATGCCAAATGAATTGAGAAAATGCATGTGGCAGAGATTTCCGCTGCCCCGTTTGATTTGCATGTGACCTTAACGACGCCTTTCACTCCCCCAAGCCCCTGCCTAGCTACAGCAGGAGACTGACACTCACACACTTACGACCTCTGACCTTTGCGTACACACACTAACTCCCTTGTGTCGCATTTAAACTAGACTGTCTGATCCCGGAGTTTAAACGATCAATTATTGATTAGTTAGTTAGTCAGTTTTGTCAAGCGGGTGTCTTTAAGAGGTGCCTGACCTGTGTGGGAGGAGCCGTTGGGAGGAAACACTCCTCTCCTGTGAGCTTGTCTCACTTTTTCACAAGTCGGAGAGTCATGGACACTTTTTGCATAGTTTAGAACTGGCAAGTTGAGCACCTCGCATTAGCACACACAAACACACATAGCGTGAACACATATACACGCACACACACACACACATACACACACATACACACACACACACACACACACACACACACACACACACACACACACACACACATACATTCAGATACAGGGGTGTTCCACATCAGTGCAGTGAGGAGGTGACAGGAGTGGACTCTCTCTCTCTCTCTCTCTCTCTCTCTCTCTGTGAACACTGAACACACACTTATATTCCCTCTCTCTCTCAAACACACACACACAGAGGCTCATAGCCAGAAGCTCATCATTAAGATGACACCCCCTGTCCTCCTCCGCCAGATAACCTGCATGTGACTGACTGTGCTGGTGTTGATAGGCACACTTTGCCTTCAGCCATTCTCCCTCACTACCAATCCTGGGACGGGCACTCAGCTCAGCCGCCTTTCATCAGGCCTGGTCGAGCCCCATTACACCCGCGGCACGCAGCGAGCTTCCTCTCTGAATATGATGCACGTCAACACAGGCCACAGCGTACCTCCTCTGTAAATATGATGCACGTCAACACAGCCACAACGCACCTCCTCTGTAAATATGATGCACGTCAACACAGGACGCTCACTTGGAGAGGAGAGGAGAGGAGAGGAGCCCAAAGTTTACATACCACCTCAGACACACACACACACACACACACACACACACACACACACACAGACACACACACACACACACACTCAAACACACACACAGAGACAGACAAACACACACCCACACCCACACCCACACCCACACACACACACCCACACACACCCACACACATACACACACACACACACACACACACACTCAAACACACACACACACAAACAAACACACACAGAGGTCACTGTTTGCCAATTACCCTCACTACACTTCTCAAACAACCCTTCCCGTGTGTGCAGGGGCACATATAATTAACACCGGTGCAGTATAATGTTATTCACACTTTTGCCCGTGACACCAGGTGGGGGAGCTGTTTTAAGTCAACAGTGCTTTCATTTCTCCGTGGTGCTCGGCGCTGCTCTCTCTCCTCCTTGTGAATAGCATGAGGGAGTATTAAACTGACAACAGCGTAATTACAACACTGGTGTCTCTGGGAGTCCAATGAAGATTATGAGAGGGATAATTGCTGTAATAACAGTGTGTGTGAGACTGGTGACAGTTCTGTGATTTGGATATCATCCAAGAATAGTCAAGGGGAAGGGAGGCCGTGGCCTAAACGTTAGAGACGTGAGCTTTGGGGGGGAAAAGCTGAAAGGAAGCTGACGATTACCTTTGTCTCTCTTTTTTAGATACTCCTAATTAGCACTCATAATAGTGTCACGTGAGTGTCTGTGTGTGTGTGTGTGTGTGTGTGTGTGTGTGTGTGTGTGTGTGTGTGTGTGTGTGTGTGTGTGTGTGTGTGTGTGTGTGTGTGGTCATCAGAGAGATAGATGAAAGATAACGAACAAAACGATTTGGTGAGAAGAACAGTCAATGGTGAGATGTGCCTTTGAAGAAGCCCTTTGAAAACACCAAGCATTCACAAGCCAGTTAAACTCTTTGTTTTTGCAAAGATGCCCGTTTGGTTTCTCGTCTCCTCCTCTCTTCTGTTCCGATGTTTTGAACACCAGTGGACACGTACCACCTCATCTAACAAACGCAGACACCACTCAGACACCACATATGTCTAAATCTTCCCTTTATCCTCTTTAGCAAGAAGGACATTCTCTTTGCGCTGAATTCGAAAGATAACTGGTTTTATGTCAAAGCTGCATTCAGTCAGAGTTTGAAAATAACAAACCGAACAAGCCTGTTGAGGACCACAAGTGTAACGCATGAGGCAGAAGTCACCGTGACAACCTTGCGAATGTTGACATAGTGCCGTTGTGTAAAACACAGGCACTCCCACCTCTTCTTTGTACAAGTGTCAAATCTGCCTAGATAGAAGATGTTGGGACCAGATGCGTTCCGGCGCCACCTACTGTCCAGGAGCGTGCTAACCTGACCCTAAATGCGCTTAAACTCCCCTTTAACCCACCCAGCCTTCGCAGGTCCCTCCACCGCCACCTCCGAGACAATCGGAGCCCGTATTAACACGGAGATCGAGCTTCGTTTACAAAGAAAGCCAACGTAAGCATTCCATAACTCAACATAAAGCCCTCCTCAACCCAACGCTAAAGTGTGTTTGATGAGCCATAAGAGATAGAGAGACACACACATAGTCCCTGGTACCCCCCTATATTGTCATGGTGTTACGCAGCATTAGGTTCACTGTGTGGTGTTGTTTGTTACCTGTGCTGTGGGGGTGGTCCAAGTAGGTGGTTTTAGAGACAAACCCGGGTGATTTAACTCAGAGTAAGTGGTAAACTTCCTAAAAGATGAGCAACCTATAAGAATGAAGCCGTATAGGGCTCTTCTATTAGGGGGTTTACCACTTACTCTGAGTTGACTCATTCAGGTTTGTCCCTAAACCACGTGCTTGGGACACTACCTGGCTACTGTCTGACTCATCCCAGACAGATTATGAAAGAACCCACCCAGACAGATCCAGATCCAGGCCATATGCGTTCCATTTCACCTTTGCTCCGGGTGCATTGTGTTTCTGTTGATGTTGGTTTACCCCCCCGCCCCTCCCTAGACCATGTCATCATGAGGGTGTGTGTGTGTCCTATGTCTGTGACAGTGTTTTGCTGAAATCTCCAAATCCCCATCTAAATTTCTGTTTAACCGAAGCTTAAACTTCCAATAAAAAACACTTGACTGGGCCACGATTAAACCAAATAATCACACTTTAAAGCCGTCATAATCCATTCTCCTGGTGTTTAAAGGCACCCTGTGTTTTTACATAGGCACAGACATAAACCACTCTCCTTTTTACACAGGCACAGACATGAACCACTCTCATTGTGTGGGTTGGTTTTAGTGTGTTGTGGAACCTACAGTGAGGGAACCATCATTTCTTTAATGGAAAGGGGGGCAAGTATCATTGTGAGAATTTAGACCAAACTATTCCATTACTGTGTGGGCCATTGATTTAAGTGTGTGAGTGTGTGAGTGTGTGTGTGTGTGTGTGTGTGTGTGTGTGTGTGTGTGTGTGTGTGTGTGTGTGTGTGTGTGTGTGTGTGTGTGTGTGTGTGTGTGTGTGTGTGTGTGTGTGTGTGTGTGTGTGTGTGTGTGTGGCACCAAACCCAATTTAGTGGCTCCTAAATTTCCCCTCGTCCCTGCGGTCTCCTTCCGCTTATTTGACTCTGAGTCTGTGGCCTGATGAGAACCCGTGATTTGGAGTCCCTGACACAGACACAAGTGGACTCTCTCACAAGCCATCCATCCTGGACTCTCTCTATCTCTCCCCCTCTCTCCCTTTCTTGCTCTCTCTCTCTCCTTCTCTCTCTCTCTCCTTCTCACTCTCTCTTCCACCTCCACAACTACCTCTAGTGTTTTTCCTGTCTCACTCCTCCTACCACACATCCTTAAGCTTCTTGTTGGATAGTGGGGCCTGCAATTTGCCTTGAGCATTTGTGAGCACGCAGCTTGATGCAGTTTGAAAAGCATTTAACCCCTAACTGAAGAGGGGCCTGCCACGTAATGCATTGCTTAGAGATCAACCCTACCCCCTCTCCACACACACTCACACACACACACATTAAGACTTCACCACCCCCCACATCTAACCTCCCACACACTTGCAGACAGAGCAGAGGACTTGTTCCGTGTCCAATCTCTTCGGCCTAATAGAGATGCTGCATATGAACCTAGCACAGGTGAGTGAGAGATGGAGAGTAGGCCGCCTGAGGCTGAAACAGGCATTAGCTATTAGCCGTAGTTAGCACCCCCAGACAGATGCGGCGATTAAAACATTTATTCGTTTTCTGCTACGCTAACGCCATCCCCACCCCCTCCCCTTTTCTCTCCTGATGGATTGATTGATTCTATCAGAACACACAGACACAAACCCAGACACAAACCCAGGGTAGAAAGTGGGAATAGGCAAACAGGAGCAGCCATGTTGGTGGAATGATAGCAGATATACAGCTCAGTTCAGTTGTGGATCCCTCCCTCAAACATCTTGCTGTTACATTCTGCAGAAAAGGCATGGATTTAATCATTTCAACAGGGGCATAGCTAGCTAGTCAGCGTTAGCTGGCAACTTATACTAATCATGTAATCAGTAATCAGGTAACATATTATACAGAGTCCTGAGGGTGGTCACTGGACTTGTGCTCTTGTCAACATGAGACAAAGGTAGTGGTACAGTAAATTATTTTGCAGTTTCATATAGAGTTGATTTTTTTGGTTTTGTTTTGTTTTGAACCTAATAGTTCTCTTCAAATGCTGTGAGCAATTTTCTGTCACCTGGAGCAAGGCTCTAATTTATTTTAACTGCAGACATTTGCTGTAAAAGCTTAATAAAAAGGGGTCAGCTCACCACTTAATCAAAACAGAACACAGTTAGCTTTAATGGATATTTCGAGAATTCAATCCAGTTCATGTGTTTCCCAAGGTCAGCCTCAGATTAGCCAGACTAAATGATGCTAATATGTTAGCAACAGAGAGGGGTTGGGTTGGGTGCTCATTTTGTTCTTGATGTCTGTCAATAACACACCCATAGCGTTGTTGTTAAAGTTTAAAACTAGCATTTCAGCGCTAATGGATTACCCAGTAACCTCTTACCATCCAGTATCCTCAAAGAACCCTCTCCTCTTCCCCTTCATTAATACCTTATTTTTTTTAGCTTCATGAATGCTAAATGCTAGCTTTTTTCTAAATTCTGCCATCGCGCAAATCTCTCCATTATGAGGGCATTAATTTTGTAATGGATTTGTCTCGTTAGTTTGTTTTTAAATGATTCCCATGGCCTTTGCTACTTGAGTGCTTTGTTCTGGGGGGGGGGGGGGGTGTTTGGCCATGAAAATTATCTGTTAAAATGATGAGCCCTCGCCTGGTACCGTGAGTCTGAGTCCAGGGGCTCGCCCTTCTTAATGAGGCAGGCAGAGCAAATTCATATGCAGCGATTGCATACGCAAATACACACACACACACACACACACACACACACAAATATGCGCACACACACACACACACACACACATTAACACACACACACATTAACACACACACACACACACACACGCACCCATACACACACACACACACACACATACACACACACACACACACACACACTCACACACACACTCACATAGTACATATGCGAAGACACATTTGCAATTAAGGGAGACTAGCATTGCTCCAGTTTGAATTCTCTGTACGTTACGTCTGAAAGGACCTGAGATAGTGTAAGCCCCTCCAGGCTGTTTAGAGGCCATTGTCTGTTGTGATGAATCCTATTACAGCATTCATATCCTTTCAGTTCAGATGTGTCAACGCTTTCAGTCTTTCAACAGCTGATTAAAGTAGCTAATAGCCAAGAAAACAAATGCAACACAAACCAAACTGATCTCCTCTACAGGCCAAACATAGGAGGAGGTGTATGAGACTTATTCTCTGCCCCCTCTCTCGTGACATCCCTTTATTCCTCCCTCTCTTATTACCTTCTTTGCCCCTCATAGTGTTATTCCTCTGTTCTCTCTCTAGTATAAATCCCCTGTTCTCTCTCTTTCTGGTGTTATTCCAATATTCTTACTCTGCTCTTTTTCACCCTGTCTACCCTATGTAGAGAGCCCCCCCCCCCCCATCTCTCTCTCTCCCTCTCCTACTCATCTCTCCCCCTCTCTCCCTCTCCTACTCATATCTCTCTTCCTCTTTCTCCGTCTCTATCTCTCTCTATTTCTTACTTTCTTTTGTTCTGCTTCTGGTTCCTCTGGTATAACTCACCCTGTTATCATGGCAATAATCCTTCTGTATGTGTGTGTGTGTTTGTGTGGATATGTGTGTGTGTGTGGGGGGGTGTTTTTTGTAGCGTGGGTGGGTGGGGGTGTATCATGGCACTCATCAGCCACAATGATACTCATGTCCCCTCCTCTATATCTGTCCATGTATCCATTTCTGCACTTGTTTCCACTGTTCTGCCATTGTATCATCTTTTGATCCATTGCTTTAATTTTGATTGATTATTGTGTGTGTGTGTGTGTGTGTGTGTGTGTGTGTGTGTGTGTGTGTGTGTGTGTGTGCATCAGCCCCGTATTCCTTAGGTCTCTGTCACAGTGCTAATTGACCATTAGACCGTTAAATTAGCACTGTTTCTCTTAAGAATATGGGTGCTTCAAAAAATGTTTCATAACCATATGATTTATTATTGTTGTGTGTCTGTGTTTATGTGCCATTAGAATTTCTCATTTTATTTGATTTCTATTTTTGTATATGTGTGTGTGTGTGTATGGGACACATTGCATGGTGTCTTTTTTTTGTAGGATTTCTATTTTTTGTAAATGTGTGTGTATGTGACTCACTAATTAATTTTTGATTTCCAACCATTGTGTGTGTGTGTGTGTGTGTGTGTGTGTGACTCATTGTTTGTTTGGTGGCTGATCTCCAACCTGCATGCTTCTCCACTGTAGTCTGACTATAGCCAGGTAGTCGCCAGGCACAAGGGGAGCAAATCGAGAAAAGGTAACAACGTGTGTTGTATTTATGTGTGTGTTTGTATGAGAGAGAGAGAGAGAGAGTGTCTGTATGTTTGCCTGTGTTTGTGCGTGTGTGTCTGTGCGTGTGTGTCTGTGCGTGTGTGTGTGTGTGTGTGTGTGTGTGTGTGTGTGTGCTGAGAGCCCCCCTGCTGTTACAAGTTTGTATTTGCCCCCCCCCCTCCCCCCTTCCTCTTCGCTGTGCCATGGCAGCACTCCGGCTGTCTCTCGTAGCCGTTAGCCTCCTCTGTAGCTGTTAGCCTTCTCTGTAGCCCCTCTTATTAGACACTCAAGCTTCTCCTGCCCCAGTGTACCTGAGCCAAAATGGCCACCCTCAACAACTGCTGTAGTGTGTTAAGTGCCCTTTCGATTTTACCTTTTTACCTTTTAACTTTCCTGATGTCGGTGTCTCTCTTTGCCCATTTACCCTTAATTGCGGGAAGCTGTAGCCATAAAGGATGCCGGGACAGCCATGCAAAATGGCTCAGGTTTCAGCAGATCAGGTGCTAGCTCTGCACAGGCATCAGTGTGTGTATGTGTTTGTTTGTGTGTGTAAAATATTAAGACAGAAAACTATAAAGGTTTAAAATCGCAGAAGAAAGCATCATGTGAGTCATGATTAATTAAAATAAGAAGAATAAGTGAAAACACCCTAGCAGCTCCATTCAAGCACTTGACTTTGATGCTGTGGATGGTCCTAACACACACTAGATGGTCCTCACACACTAGATGGTCCTAACACACACTAGATGGTCTTTACACACACTAGATGGTCCTAACACACACTAGATAGTCCTAACACACACTAGATGGTCCTCACACACGAGATAATCCTCACACACACTAGATGGTCCTCACACACGAGATAGTCCTCACACACACTAGATGGTCCTCACACACGAGATAGTCCTCACACACACTAGATGGTCCTAACACACACTAGATAGTCCTCAAACTCACTAGATAGTCCTCACACACACTAGATGGTCCTAACACACACTAGATGGTCCTCACACACACTAGATCTCATATACCCCCTGTCATATACCCTACTCAAGCGCTTCTGAGCTACAAGTGACGTAGGCAAGGCCCTGCTCACACACACGCACGCAAACACACACACACACTACAGGGATGCCATACAGGAAGTACATTCACACACCACGGTACTGTTGACTAACAGGGAAGTGAGTTTAACCGTTGAGCGAAATTCAGAGTGTATTACTACATTATTTTGGCCCACTGCCTCTGTGTTGATGCCCCTTTGCCCTGGCAGGCTGTTGCCTCTGTGTTAATGCCCCTTTGCCCTGTAGGCTGTTGCCTCTGTGTTAATGCCCCTTTGCCCTGTAGGCTGTTGCCTCTATGTTAATGCCCCTTTGCCCTGTAGTCTGTTGCCTCTGTGATAATGCCCCTTTGCCCTGGAAGGCTGTTGCCCTGAGCAGATTTGCCCTGATGAGCTTCCCCCTTCGTATGTGTGTGTTTGACTGTGTGTGTGCAGCGGTAGTTGAGTAGAGCCGCATATATAATCTTTCCTTCCCTTTAACTGGAGTAACACAGCCCTACAGCTTTTAACCTCCGCTACAGTGAGTGTGTGAGGTGTGTTTGAGCGACGCCAAGATGTGTTGTGTGTCATCACACACTGCAGTTGGTTGGGTTTTACTTTCATTTATTTCTTTTTTTTTTCCTTTTTTTGCCGCGCCTAAAGAACGAGAAAGCTTCAGGTAGGGAGCTACATAACAACTCCAGGGGATTTCTTATTTTATCTCTTATTTCGTATTACTTATTTTTTTCCGCTGACACAGTCTTCTACAGACAAGGTAAAAACAGAGAAAAGCTGTGTGTGTTTCAAAGCTGGAGCCATCAGTGATTGTGTGATTCCTCCTCTTCTCTTTCTCCTCTGCTTTTTCTTTTTTTTATTCCTACTCTTCTCTTCTCTTTTGTCTCCTTTCCCTTTTTTTCTCTTTCCTCCCCTCTTTCTCCTCTGTTTTTACCACAGCAGAGGGAAAAGCGTTGGAGCATTTCTTCTGCCGGAGGTGAAAAGAACTCCTCGAGTGTAAGTAGAAAAGACCTGACAGGGAAAGAAAGACAGGAAGTGAGAGAGAGAGAGAGAGATGAGGCAGGAAGAACAGTAGCTATATATTAGCAAGGAGGCAAAAGGAAATGAGAGAGAGAAAGAAAGAAAAAGGAGAGGGATAAAAGAGGATGATGAAGAACAGAAAGAGAGAGGGAGAGAGAGAGGGAGTACGGGGTTTCCAGAGATGGAGAGAGCAGGAGAAGGTGAGTGAGATGAAAAGAGAAAGAGATGAGTGTAGAAGGGCATGATCAGCAGTGTGATTGTGTCAGCGTTCCTTCACGGCTGCACGGTGCCCATTAAACCCAATTCTGCTTCAAAATGTTCCTTCAGGACGAGAGGACTAGGCAGCAAGGGCCTGTTAAACCCAGTTCTGCTACAAAATGTTCCTTCAGGAGGAGAGAACCGGGCTGCACGGCACCCGATAAACCCAGTTCTGCTTCAAAATGTTCCTTCAGGAGGAGAGGACTAGGTTGCACGGCGCCCGTTAAACCCAGTTCAGCTGCAAAATGTTCCCGTGCCGCCTTGCCGCTTGTAAATGCAAATGCACTCCTTGAGTAGGAGCCTTTTGGAATTCATTATGCCCGCCGCCAGCATCACGCACGGCACAAATCACATTCGGTGCTCTAGCGACCCCTAGTGGCCTAGAAAGAGCCAGGGGAATAAAAACACGCTCTGCTCGTGTCCATGCCCAGAGGAACTCTTGATGATGTGTAGAATGCACAGAGCTCAGTTTGCTTCATGGAGTTTGTACTTCTATGACTTTGGTGCTAGGTGTGTGTGTGTGTGTGTGTGTGTGTGTGTGTTCGCTTTAGGCTGACACTGAGTTATGGCTCTCAAGGAGAATGCAGTTGATTTTTGGGGGGCTTTTTTTGTGAACGAATTTGGTGCATTTTACAATAGATGAGTTGAGTAGAAGACTCCTTGTTCATTATCATTCATTTCGGCACTGAGGTAGACGCTTGCAGTGTACGGAGGTCGTTCTCTACTCCAATGACTCACACACACACACACACACACACACACACACACACACACACTCATTGTCTCATCACCTGGCCCATAGTACTCACTCATTCATGGAGGGTTTTCCAATCTGCACCAATCGGATAGGAATGCAATCAGCAGCGGAGCCTGAGCCTCGAGAACAAGTATCTGCCCCTGTAATTGATCGCCTGAAAATCCCCTTGTGTGTGTGTGTGTGTGTGTGTGTGTGTGTGTGTGTGTGTGTGTGTGTGTGTGTGTGAGAGAGAGAGGTGGTGTGTCTGTGTTTCACTGCCACTGTAATGGATCGCTTCAAATTTAGTCTGTCGCAAGGACTCATGCATCTTATTTTGTGTGTGTGTGTAGATGTGTGCATACATGTGTGTGTGTGTGTGTGTGTGTGTGTGTGTCTAGATGTGTGCACATATTTCTTTCTCGAGCTTTCGCCTGTTGTGTTCTCTCCCGGTTCAGATACACTAGATAATGCCTTTCATTCACGTAATAACACGGACAGCACTCAGAAACATTAGTGTTCCGTATTTGAATAAATACATCTTTTCATGCAAAATATCCTTAAAGCAAGACCTGAGATGAAAATAGACACTCTGCAGATTTTTTAAATTTTGTATTTATTTCATACGGTTCACAGGGACTTATTTAAAATCTCTGTTGGTAACAAGCTCTGTGTGGAGATGAGTGAAGTACACGTTTGTGTCTTTGTATACTGTTTGGCGTGACTGAGGAAAATGGGGGTTATCACTTGGTACACACGACCCTGAGGAGCATAGGTTTCTCTCTCTGCTAGTGTCGGAGTGCCACTGAGACATCATTCATGCTAGGGCCATTAGGTGCTCAGGGAGGGAAACAAAAGGAGGGATTTTCAACAAATATATCAGTGTTGCTTGTATCCATTATAAAATAGATATGTTAATATTTTATAAAGTTAGATATCCATTAATGTGTGTTTTTGTGTGTGTGTGTGTGTGTGTGTGTGTGTGTGTGTGTGTGTATGTGTGTGTCATCTTCGATGCACAGGAGAAGTCCACAGCAGACGACCAGCACTCCTGGGACAGCTTCAAGAGCATGACCCCTGACCCCATGGGTTTCCCTGGCGACCAATCCGACCGCCTGGAACTCCACAACAAGACTTGGGACGCCACCTCTGCCAACGTCCCCGAAGCGTCCGAGGGGGACTTTCAGACTGAAGTGTGACATGAACTGAAACACACATTTTCACACACACCCACACTCACACACACACACACAAATCCGTACAGGAAAAAACAACAACACTTGATATATATAGATATATATATACTCTCTACATGAAGGACCTCTGACCTTCCCGAAGAGAATCAAACTCCTGTTGACACTTCATTTCTGTGTTCTCAAAGCGAAGACTTTCTTGTATATGCCAGAGGGATTAATGGACCTGGACAAAAAAAAAGAAAAAAGACGAGAAGAGAGGATGGTTCTACTCTATATTTTCACACGAACACTTTAAAATTGAGACGAGGAGAGGCTGGGGGAGGGTAGAATGGGGGTGGGAGGGGATTTTTAAGAAAAAAACAAAACAAAAAAACTGTTTCTGAAATGTCTTGATTTTACTCCAGAAAAAAAGGATCCTCTTTCACGTGTTTGATGATTTGAAACAAAAAGAGACAAAAAAAAAAGAAGAAGAATATTTCTGCACCATTCTTTTTATAGAGAAAAAAGATATTGTACTGATGTTTGGCTCTGTATCTCCCCTCTTCTCCCGCTCCCTCCCCTGGGGACCCATCTCCTGTTCACTCCCCTCCTCCTCCTGGAGGATAACCCAAAACTATTTTTAAGGGAGGGGGGGGCATGGTGGTGGGGAGGGGGAGGTAAAAAAGCAGTTTATTAATATGTGCCATCCTTTTTGTTTTTTTTTGTTCCTGGCATACTGTAGTCTCTCTCACATCTACTCTTCTCTCCTGGCGCCCTTTGAACATTGTGTTTCCGTTTTGTATTTTTTATTAGTCATTTCCTCCATCTCTGTTTCCTCCTTTTTTGAGTAAAAAAGAGAGAGAAAAAAAGACTTCAACCATTCTTGATTTGTGTCTCAGATGTGTTTGTGGAAGCGCAGGCTTATACATTGATTTTGGGGTGGGCTCGAGCTGCGTCTAGCTTTGAAATGTTTCCACTCCCTGTGAGGTTCCGAACGTAAGTATTCTGGAAAGGTTCCGCAGCTTTGTTATGTTCCAATTCCATGTGAGTTTCTTCGCCGTGAGCGTTCTTGAATGGTTCCGGACCTGAGGCTTTTTTAAAAACAAGCTTTTCTATCTGACCTCAAGGGTCTGCCAAGAGTTACCTCTCCACATTTCATTTTTCCTGACACAAAAAAGGGTTTCACAATTCTAAATGATTGAAAACAAGAAAAACAAACAAAGGTTAACCAACATCACGTCCGATAAAACATGAAGAATATATTACATTTTTTTTTTTTAATCAAAAAATTAATCAACACCCATTTTAGGCCACAGCTTAAGAAGACAACAGCTCTACTGCATAGACTGGTGTCACATGAGGGGTAGATTGGCTGACCAATAACCTGTCATCTTCAGGAACTGACATCAGGAGCATGTGACAGCTGCGTTAGCTAACCCTAGCCCACTCCTCACTACACAAATACTTCATCCTTTATTTTTGTCTGTCTGAGTGAGTGAAATTACCTGAGTGAAATGAAAAAGATTGAGGTGCAACAAGTGCAATTCAACCAGGCTCCCAGATTTACAAAAGCCATGCATTTTTCATTAGCATTTAGATATTAGGATATTTCCTGCTTGCATTCATACCCCCAAATGGTTAATGTCGATGTGGCTGTGAATGCACAGTCTCCCCCTGCTAAGACAGGGTGGCTGGGATTGTGGTATTGAAGCTGGTAGTCGGGGACAGGCTTGGGTAGTCCTCACAGGTTCATGGTATGAATGCCCGCCCTTAGAGAAAACTCACCACTGCCATGGGTTTGTGTTGAGATGATGGCCAAATACACACACACACACACACACACACACACACACACACACACACACACACACACACACACACACACACACACACACACACACAGAAACACATACACACACACATACACACACACAAAGACACACACACACATACACATACATACATACATACATACACTCCTAGTGTTTGAGGCATTGGCCACTATTCTTTACATTTCCCTTTACCAACACACCTTACTTTAACGTTATTTTAATGTGTGTGTGAGAGTGTATATGTGTGTGTGTGTGTGTGTGTGAGTGTATATGTGTGTGTGTGTGTGTGTGTGTGAGTACCTGTGTGAAAGAGAGATGGAAGGTAAAAACAAAACTATAGAGCGGTGCTAGCCTCCTACACGGCTCTTAGACGTTCTTCTCAGTCAGGCTCATTATGTAAGCAGAGTGGAGACGGAAGAACAAGAGAAATAGAGAGAGAGCGAAAGAGATAAGGAGAGAAAGAGAGAGAGCCAAAGAGAGGGAAAGAGATTAGGAGAGAAAGAGAGAGAGAGAGCCAAAGAGAGTGAACGTAATTATCCAGGGGTAATGATTCGTCCTGACATTTTCCCTCTCTGCTCTGAAACCATCTGTTCAAAGGATCCTCTAATGTCAGCACATCGTAGAGCTGCAGATGGCGAGAGGAAGGCCTTGCCATTTTAACCTTTCACAGATAAACAGGGAAAAAAAGAATTGGAACGCAGAGATCCCGCCAAGCTCTCAAAGGATACACACACCCGACGCTGCTGTGATTCAGGATGTCTTCTTTCCTCTGCACGGCCCTAAGATGAAGGCAACCAGGACTCTTTATAAAAAAAATCTTACTCGCCTTGGCTGAGCTTCATGCTGTAGAGGATATGTGTGTCTCACTACCTTTTTTTAAGTAGAAAGGGGCAAGTTTTTGGAACTGATCTTGGGGCGAGGCAGCCAAGAGCTCATAGGTAGAGTCCTAGCAAAAGGCTGTTCATATTTTCATATTTGACCCTACCTGATGTGGATCAGTTAGCAACTACTTGGATCAGAAGTGCTTCTGTCTAATATCTTGGCTGGATCCATTCCATAATTAGCTGCTACATGGCCAATTGGATGACTAATATTCAGATCGTCGTTAATATCTGGAAAGTCTTGTGAACATGTGATCTCTTTTTGCTTGATGATTACATAAAACAGAATTCTAAATAGACCACTCTAAATCAGATTTAGCCCATATAATGTTCAAAGGGGGCCTTCTGGTGGCTCAGATCAGTCCTGCTCTATGTTATCTGAGCCTTCACTGTAAGAGTGGGAGTAGGCGAACATCGAGTGGTGGCCTGAGCTGTAAGAGTGTGAATGGAGAACATCGAGTGGTGGCCTGCTCCCTCACTGTAAGAGTGTGACTAGGAGAACATCTAGTGGTGGCCTGCTCCCTCACTGTAAGAGTGTGACTAGGAGAACATCGAGTGGCGGCCTGCTCCCTCACTGTAAGAGTGTGACTAGGAGAACATCTAGTGGTGGCCTGCTCCCTCACTGTAAGAGTGTGACTAGGAGAACATGGAGTGGTGGCCTGAGCTGTAAGAGTGTGACTAGGAGAACATCGAGTGGTGGCCTGAGCTGTAAGAGTGTGACTAGGAGAACATCGAGTGGTGGCCTGCTCCCTCACTGTCAGAGTGTGACTAGGAGAACATCGAGTGGTGGCCTGAGCTGTAAGAGTGTGAATGGAGAACATCGAGTGGTGGCCTGCTCCCTCACTGTCAGAGTGTGACTAGGAGAACATCGAGTGGTGGCCTGAGCTGTAAGAGTGTGACTAGGAGAACATCAAGTGGTGGCCTGAGCTGGAAGAGTGTGAATGGAGAACATCGAGTGGTGGCCTGAGCTGGAAGAGTGTGAATGGAGAACATCGAGTGGTGGCCTGAGCTGTAAGAGTGTGACTGGAGAACATCGAGTGGTGGCCTGCTCCCTCACTGTCAGAGTGTGACTAGGAGAACATCGAGTGGTGGCCTGCTCCCTCACTGTAAGAGTGTGACTAGGAGTACATCGAGTGGTGGCCTGCGAAGGAGAATGTGGCGCAGGTTAGTGTTGACTATTGATTTGCCGACACCTTCCCACGGGATTAGCATTTAGCCTCTGTATTTATTTTCCATCCGAATGGTAGCTTTGGAAGAGATTTCTCTGTTTCATGGTTCAAGTTGTAAAAAGCTATTAGGGTGAGTTTAGGAAGTCCATGTCGTGAAATCTGCCAAGGTTTTTGCCAGTGTCATTTAAAATAATGAATGATTCCTCATTCCTCATGCCGTTTGAAATACTGAATCCTTCTCCACCCTCATGTCCAGGATGTCCCTACCAGTTAGTTTTTAAAATGGCTGTTCTTTCCCCTCAAGTATTTCTACAGAGGATTGTGCACACGGCTCCTCTACTGTTTTCATAGAGTGTCATTTTAATATGAAAATAAATCCTCAAACTGAAACTCTGTGTCTCCCATCAACCATTGAGTTTCCAGCGCTTGCCACCGAATGCAAACCTTGTTTTCCCCCTCACAAGATGGAGAGCAATCAGCATACTCTCAGAGTCTCTGAAAGTAAATGGGCTGAAGATGACGGTACGTTTCTCAGACGGTTTACTCTCACCCCACGACTGCAGAGGCATCCCCATCGCGCCCGCAGGGTTGAAGATGGAGGATTAGCCTCAGCGCGGTTGTGATGAATCTGTAGACACGGTACCTGGTTCTGTATTCTTGTTTCTCCAGATTTGATGGAGAGCCGTGAGATGTGTAAATGAGAAACGAAACACTTTCACCTCAGTGTGTGTGTGCGTGTGGGAGGGGGTATGCAGTGTACGTGTGTGTGTGGTTGTGTGTGTGTGTGCCTCCTAAATCTCCACCTCATTCCCACTCTCTCTTCTGCTCATTTGACTCAATAAAATGACATACGAGAGAGAGAGGGATAGAGTAAAAAGAGAGAGGTATAGAGAAAAAAGAGAGAGGGATAGAGCAAAAAAAGGATAGTTGCACTATGCAGTCAGAGGAATCAAACCCTTGAGAAGTATATTGGCTTAATGTGTATGTAATGGTGTCTGCATCCATCTTTGCTTTGCTCTGCAGACAGGTTCATCCATAGA
This sequence comes from Sprattus sprattus, assembly GCF_963457725.1. Classification (NCBI taxonomy): domain Eukaryota; kingdom Metazoa; phylum Chordata; class Actinopteri; order Clupeiformes; family Clupeidae; genus Sprattus; species Sprattus sprattus. The sequence continues at coordinate 5,864,890 of NC_137918.1, forward strand.
AGCAGGTGACTCCACAGGGTAGAAATGATATGCCATGCCATAACAACTCCAGTATCAACAGGAAGTCCCTGTTCAGATCATCAACCGAGAACAAGATCCAAGTGCACTTTTGAGAAAAACAAGATTAAAGATTCAGAATCATATTACTACCATTATATGAAATGTATTTTTACATTATTATTATAAATAATATATTAGCTTGCACCGAATCAGATTATTCAATTTTATTTGGTGCAAAAACCTTAAATCTGTCGAGATATCAGATAGACCTTTAATTAATTCTCGGTTGGCGATATCGATATAGAAGAGACAAGTGAAACGGCCAGGCAGCACTAATTAGGCCCCAGGCAGCACTAAAATAGATCCCATTTTCAGCATTATGCCAATCTGAAAATCTTTAAATGTTATTAGTCCCTAAAAGGTACTTCTCATTAAAGATGGCATCTTTGACGACAATCCATTAAGCTTGTCATTTAATTTTGCTCAATTCTCCTTACATTCCTCCAGCTGTCCATCATGTCTGCTCAATAAGTCTCAGGTGTTCATGCACCTTCCTGGCACAGTCATCCCATCATGCATTTAAGCCCTCCAAAATACTATGATATAGTTAATCAAAAACACAAGGATGTTTTGACCCATCTGTGTGTCAGTCAAGCAGCAGATCTTTCAACTCAATTTTTGAGAATTCAATTCCTGCAGCAATTTCAGTTACTTTCGGCTGCAACTGAACACACTAAAACCTCAACGTTCCTGGAGGGTGTATCTAAACCTCAATTTACCAAACAAAGGCGGTTGAGTTTTCTGATATCCAAACAGTATGTTCACATGAAACGTAATTTCTATAAAACACTCATGACTGTTTTCTCCATTACCGCATGTATGGGTATCCTCTGACGATGTCCATGTCCAGTGTCAGTGTGAGCTAGCATAAAAGTGCTTTTATGTAGATAAACAGTGTGGTATAATGAATGGGGTAATGTTCATGTGAGTCAGGCAGACAACAGACCCTGCATGCCATGGTCTGTCTTTAGACTTACTATTGCCCATGTACCCCCCTACAGGTCTGTATTTAGACTTACTATGAGGGTGTTTATGTGTGTGTGTGTGTGTGCTCTGCATGAAGGTTCCAGCAGTAGAGTTGGGCAGGCCTTGCTGCCCAGAGAGAAGAGAGGGGAGCTGGGCCTCCCCACCATTAAGCAGTGGTGAAGACATGCACACACACACAAACACACACACACCACCTGGCAGTGAATTTCTGAAAAGGCCGCGTGGCTGTTCACAAGGCTTTGCTTCCTGGTCTGGCATCCACGGCCTCTTCAGTAGCCTGATGAGCCATTCCGCAGGATTTGGCTCTTGGGATCGGAAGGCCTTTTTGCCCGGACATAAGGCCTTGATCCTTTAGTCCGTCGACTTATCGGGCAGACTGACGCTGGGCTTTCCATTTCTGGAGAAGCATGTTGCACAGATTTGGGTTGGCCTGGGCTGGCCTGGGCGCGGGCAGAGGCTCCGTAATGCAGCATCCTGGCACGCAAGCGAGAGGGCGAGAGAGCTTCCTGGCACGCCGTCCGGTGAGCGAGCCTTGGAAGCCTTGGCTAATCCTCCTCGGCATCTGATATTCTCTGTGAGTCTGGCCTCAAGGGTATCTTCTCCTCGTCTCTCCTCTCCTCGCCTCTCCTCTCCTCCGTGACTATTGCTTCTGCTGCTGCTGCTGCGTGGGAGGAGGAGGTGGAGGAGGAGGGTAACAGACGAGCAGGTTCTCCCCAGCGGAGGAGCCTTGTGTCGGGGGTAATGAGATGTTCCAGCCCGGCTCCCTCGGACAGATGCCTGGCTCAGGCAGCCAGGGGCGCTGGGACCAGCAAATGAGCCCTCTCCCATGCAGCTTAGCAAGCCAGCTAACTCCTCAAGGTGTGTTTTGCCACGCCAGCCCTTTTTCACGTCCAATTTAACCGGAATTAGGCCACGGCGTGTTCCTCTCCGCTAACTCCCCCCCCCCCCCCCCCCCTACCAAACCCCCCGACCCTCCCTGGATGGGGGAGAGTTTGACCTCGAGATGAGGGGAGTGTGTGTGAGAGGTGGGGAATTAACTGACTTACATGACTCTCAGGGTTTTACGCGAAGGAGACACTGCTGAGTTGTAAATGTGTGTGTGTGTGTGTGTGTGTGAGTATGCGAGAGAGAGGATGTTGTAGGTATCATAATGCGTCTCCTCCGCTCCGAGAGGGGACGTCCTCGGGTGGCTTCTGGAAAAAGAAGTCTTGTGCTCGCAGACTGTGATGTTCATTCTATCTCTTTCACAGACACACACACACACACATACATATACTTCATGCAACATATGTATTGCTCCTTGCAATCTCAATCTCCCTAACATTTTTTGTTGCTCATCTCTTCTCTCCCATACACAAACACACACTCTCACACACACACACACACACACATAAAATGTGCATCTTTTTGAAGCAGACACACTTACGCACTCTTGAAATATGCAGCTTTTTGAAGGCAGTTGAAAACAACACATTTCCTGATGGGCAGAAGGCCTCACGTCTCTCGTAGCTTCTTAGCATATCATCTTCACATGTGCCAACTAGATGAGCTCCCCCTCTTCTCTTCTCTTCTCTTCTCTTCTCTTCTCTTCTCTTCTCTGCCAGCGTCCCGCAGGAAAGACTCAGATGAAAGTATATGGCCTTCGGGGTGGGTGGGGGTGCATTCATTTCATCCCACTCAATTCGAGTGCACAGACACACAGACACACACACACACACACACACCCTCTCAGCACAGCCAATCTCTGGCAGCCCAACCCACAGCAAAAGACCAGACTTACACCACTAACGATGCGCTACGAGGCTAACAGCAGAGGGATGGCTTTTGATGATTATGACAGTTTGCGAAAAGCCTCGCGTGATGGTGCAATACAGGGTATGTTTCTCACCAGCAGGAGGGTAAGGGAGTGATCACACTGACAAGCAGCAGTGGAGCCAAAAGCTGATTATTTTCTGTGTTTTGATATGATTTTGGACGCGGAACTTTGCCCTTGCTCTGCTAGTGAGCTGGAACCAACAATTGATGAATTTTAGTTGGAAACATACGTTGCTCATCAACGTAACATAGTGTGACCTGCACTGCTAAAGGCACACTCCCACACTGGACTCGAAACCTACACCCTTGGACAAGGGGGATGCGCATGGTCACAAGCGTCAACATCTGTTGCTAGCACGCATATTAAGGTGCACTCACCTCACTGCACAGCTCTCTACCCATTCTGACCAATCCAACTCCAGAGTAAAGTCTTCTCACATGTGGACGACTGCATGTTTATTTCCACGACCTTTTGTTTCCTAGTGCAAGTGTGTTAAAATTTGTCTGGGAATTCCCCGCCCCTTCACTGCATTTCATTTGCTCAGTTGGTCTGGCGAACTACTCAATGGCGGTCCACTTCAGTCACGTAATTGGACACTCCTTTAACCAATCAGACCAACGATATAACGATCGGTAATAAAGCAAACACGTCTTTTTTCTGTATGAATTGTTCCAGGGCAAGTTTCTGTTCTGTTTTCAAAGAAAACTTGCCTTAGAAATCATCCAAGACAGCCGCGAGAGCAGTATCAAAGTTTTGCTGTGCTTCGGCGGCCCCCATGTCGAATGTTTTCAAACTCTCTTTGCCATCGCTTTTGTTACGTAGTCGTGGTTAGTTTAAATCCGCCAATGGCGCGCCAGGTAGCCAATAGCCAGTTTGTGATTGGCTCCAATGATCCTTACAATTCCGAACTAACCTGTTATACGCCTTGCCAGACCGACTCTGAATGCAAAATCAAATTGGCCGGAAGAAGAGGGGCGGGACTTCCCAGACAATGTAAAAATGGCATCTAAAACCAACTTTTAAGACTTTTAAGCCAGTGCTGTGTTTGGGTTTGGGTTAGGGTTAGGGTAAGTGCCAGTGCTGTGTTTGTTGATCAAGGGACTCCTATTGACAGTATCAGGTGAATCTGATTGGTGTATATTTGAATCTCGCCAGGAGAAGAGGACAGGGAAGGGTGCTTTTCTACTCAAAGAGCTCTCAAGGCGCTTTACCGATAAATGACTCAGACATGTTCTCATTTATACACCGATGGCAGAGGCTACTATCTACGGTGCCAACCTGCACATCGCGAGCCTTCAGTGCCATGCTGAAGGACACTCCGACACAAGGAGTCAGGATCGATCCAAACCTTCGGATTGCTGAAGGTTGCGGATCCACTATCACCAGAGGAGAGGAGAGGGTAAGTGTGGGCAGGAAGGGAAACAAGCTGGGCTGAAACCAATCAAAGGATATAAGTCTGCGTGTTTTAGATCAGTGGTCCCCAAAACAGCGGGCCATGAGGCATTTGTTACCGGGCCGCACCGAAAGAATAAATAATTTATATAGTTTCCGCTGTATTAATTAGTCTGAAAGGTGTTTTATTTTGAAAAACTACCGGATTTTCCCGGACGTAACATTCGCCTGTGCCTCTTGTCACGTCAAGACGTCAATAAGTACAAACCTAACGTCTTTGGAGAGCTTCTTTGTAAATAGGAAAAGGCCAACTGAGGAGCCAGAACAGGAGCCTACAACCTCCAAGAAATAAAGCTTCTTTTAAGAGACAATACCAGGAGTCATACTTAAAATACAGGTTTATCTCAACAGGTGATTCTCAAGCACCAAGTCCGCTCTGTATAATATGTGGCGACAAGCTAGCAAACGAGCCAATGAAGCCTTCAAAACTGCTTCGGCACATGGAGACCAAGCACTGATTCATCGTTTTGGTGAGTTGTATTTTTCATGCACTTAACATTCGATTTCATGCAGGTTATGTTATTTTATTTATTATTTATATTATTTGATCTGCCACACCTTGAAGCCGGTCCGTGGTGCAAAAAAGATTGGGGACCCCTGTGTTAAAACATATATTAAGTGCATTAAGGGCAATAAGGTAAGGTGCTTCTTTGCTAAAATGAAAAAAATTAAATATAAACCACAGTATGCATCACAGAATGGATCATTTTAACAGGTTAAATATATACATAGATTATTGAGTACTGCTGCCTCGACTTATAATTAGGTTCCCTTTTAATCTCGTTACATACCAAAGCACACACAAACACATACACATAAAAACACATACACATGAAAACACACACAAACACATTAAAACACCTTCTGAGTTTGTTTGTTCTGTTATGATGGCTTATATATCTGTCCACACCAGTGGTTCCTAAATCATTTCCAGGCACACCCCCCTTTGACAACGGAAAACATCTGAAGGCTTCTTTGATAATTAAATCCCGCCTCATAAAGGGTAATCTCTTTAAAGGCCTTTTATGTCATTAAATAATAGAATACCAATTAAGACTTATTTCTTTCTGTTTTTCTTTGCCATATTTTTCTTTCTTCCGTTCTCTCTTTCTCTTAATTTTTTTCCCTTTTCTCGCTAGTTTCTTTCTTTCTGTTATAGATTCTCTTTTTCTCTCTCTCTCTTTTCTTCTCATTTGCCATGCATGTCTTCAGTCTTGCTGTGTTTCCCCCAATCCACTTATGTTTGCATTCTGCAGCGGAAGGCGGGAGCGCATCAATGATCACTGTCTAGACACTCAGCCCTCACTCTAGTGAACGAAACACACTGACAGACACACACACACATACACATTCACACACACAAACACACATACACATACACACACACGCATAAATGCACGCATACCCCACAACAGCACGTCAACACATATCCCCAACCCAGAATAAATTCACTGCCTCTATGAAGACGTCTTCCATCTGAATCCGTGCTCCATTTGTATTGCACATTATGCAGAGCCATGTAAAAGCAGCCCTCGTATTAAAGTTTTATGGGCTGATGACTAAAAATTCTTGTACTTCGACCCAAAATGCATTTTGGCTCACAACTGCATTAACAAAAATCACTTCGCTTTTTTTCGCTACTTTTTTAAAGTATTGATGCAGGGGATGCAGTGGAGCAAAACTAATAGACATCAGTAGAGATAGTTTGATAGTTCGGTGAGTTTCCACTCTGCGTCTCTGCAGACGTCTCTGCCTATTTTAGCAGCTGTTGGCAGACCAATCAAAATGCTAAACACACGTATGGCATTGGCTGCTCAGCCTGCTGTTAAGTTAACATCAGTGTGTACTTTTCCATCAATAATAAAACACACAAACACACACACACACACACACACATCAGTGTGTGGTTTTCCATCAATATTTACATCGCCGTTTTCTGTGCATAAACAGGCAGAGCAGCGGCTGCAATTTCCAGGGGGTTTCATTCATTCCTCGTGGTTGTCGAGAGATATAGAGACAGCCATATGTACGTCCTACCACGAAGCACACTAACACACACACACACACCCACACACACACAGACAACCATTACTACCTGCACTACCTGCCTGCCAAATCACAGGATGTGAATGACGCCTGAGACACGCACCCACATATACACACACATACACACACACACACTCTCACACACACACACACACCAGTGATGCCTGAGACACCCTGAAGATGCCACTCTTATATGCCCTCCACTGCTGTAGTGGGCAGATGTTTCAGAGCTGCGTGTCAGTCTGTTCTGCAGCGAAGCCTTTGCTTAAGAATTAAAGAAAGCGGGAAGGAGACAGCGAAAGGAG
>NC_137918.1:5881555-5901555 GCF_963457725.1 Sprattus sprattus
AGGGAGAAGACAGGGACGGAGATAGAGGGAGAGAGAGAGAAGGAGAGAGATATAGAGAGTAGAGAAGGGAGAAGACAGGGACCGAGAAGAAGATAGAGAGAGAGAGAGATAGAGAAGGGAGAAGACAGGGACTGAGAAGGAGAGAGAGCGAGAGAGAGAGAGAGAGATAGAGAAGGGAGAAGACAGGGACGGAGAAGGAGATAGAGAGAGAGAGAGAGAGAGAGAGAGAGAGAGAGAGAGAGAGAGAGAGATAGAGAAGGGAGAAGACAGGGACTGAGAAGGGGAGAGAGAGAGAGAGAGAGATAGAGAAGGGAGAAGACAGGGACGGAGAAGGAGATAGAGAGAGAGAGAGAGATAGAGAAGGGAGAAGACAGGGACGGAGAAGGAGATAGAGAGAGAGAGAGAGAGATAGAGAAGGGAGAAGACAGGGACTGAGAAGGAGATAGAGCGAGGCAATGAAACCGAAAAGAGTAACAGAAATGAGAACCGCCCATGTGACGAATAGAGCAATTCAGTTGCATTATCACGTTTCATTTATCTTCAGCTTGTGTTTAATCTCTCTCTCTCTCTCTCTCTCTCTCTCCATTTTCACTCTTGTCCCTACAGCCCCCGCCCTCTCTTTCTCTCTCTCCCTCTCTCTGTTTCTCACGTATGGTGATAGCAAGATGGAGAGACCTCGGCTCAGACACACACACCATTCTTCAGTGCTGGCTCCTTGTTGAATGGCTACTTGGTGTGCAGATCACAGAAGTGCACACACACTTCTAATGAATGGAACATGTAGCAGCACAAAGACTCACACAGGGCCACCGTGTTCACACACACGGACATGGATATCACACATTAACGCACTGTGTTTTTGCGCATTTTCCGTGGTATTTATCAAACCACATCTGCGCTGGGCACTGTGTGCTTACTCCGCCCTTTAAAGGGACTGATTTACTAACATTGATTTGCGAACGCAGCTTAATCTGCGCCTTTGCCAGGCGCACATTAACGCACGGTGTTTCCCCACATTTTCCGTGATATTTATCAAGCCAGATCAGCGCTGGGCAATCATTATTTAGCGCACAGTTTAAAGACGGGAGAAATTGCCTGTAAATAATATGCTATTGGTGGCATTAATGCATAAACTGTCTATTATAACAATATAGATGTGTACATGGCGAGATTAATACGTTCTACAAGGGACATGGGTTCACTACAATATATCCCCACTGAAACAAATACATTTACCATGTAGCCAGGCCTCTCCAAAATCACCGTTGCTCAATTCCGGAAGATACAACTGTCGTGGACAATATCACATACGTTGGCATCACATATGATCTGGACATTCATTGAATATGCGTGCTTTCTGTTTCGGTAAACGTGTTCGTGGATTGAAGGTGGGACTGTTTGCATGTGGGTACGATCAATGGCTCCAATTACGTTCGGAATTTCAGCTATCGTAGTGGGGAAATGTATATTGACCAGTGCGCCGTAGCAATGCGTCGAGCACCTGGGTGAATATTTGGCTGAGTGAAGGCTGAGATATACCAACTGCTGATGCTATAACTGTTTGAAATGATCCAATGCCAATATTTGTAATGTTGACCTGAGTTAAACAACTGATGGAATGGAATGTGATCGCAGGGTGGAGGGTTCGATTTCGTCTCTGATCTGGTCCAGTAATTGAAGTATTGCGTGGCTGGTTAACCTGTACCGTCTAATGATTTATGGTTCGCTTAACTGAAAATGTGTTATACGAGTTGAAAAAAATATTTCTGTGCGCTGTCTCAGTCTTCTTTCTTCGCCTTGCTCTTATCACTGCTGCCATATCAACGTTTTCAGACTCAATGGAAATGCGCTTCCTGGTTAAGACGTGCTTTTATGAGGCGGAGAATTAGCGCGCAAATCAGAGACGTGCGCTTGCCAGGCAGTTTAGTAAATACCAAGCAATACATCATTAGGCGCACTCCTCCCATTAAAGTGCTCTTCACGCCTACGTTACCACCCACGTCTCCGTGCCATCCCACCTGTTGGCAGGTACACACCCTCAAAGCGTTAATATGCGACTCTACTCAAATGCGCCCCCTTAGTAAATACCGTTTTATGTTTACGACCACTATTTTACGCCAGAAATGGGCGCAATCCTGTTAGTAAATCAGGCCCTCAGTCTATAAATATAAAAGTTAGTGTCTTTACACTAACTTTGACACACACACACACACACACACACACACACACAGACACACAGACAGCACACACACATACACACAAACACACACACACACACACACACACACAGATATAGACACCTAAAAGTGTTCGCCTGCGGACACAGAAGGAAACAGAAGAGGATTGTGGGAGTCCTGCAAGTGTAATTGCACTTAATTAAAACAAGTTGCTTTTCCAGCCCTTCCCGTGCAGCCAGGCGTGCTCAGGGCTGCCAGGAGGTGGACATGGGTGTGTGTGTGTGTGTGTGTGTGTGTGTGTGTGTGTGTGTGTGTGTGTGTGTGTGTGTGTGTGTGTGTGTGTGTGTGTGTGTGTGTGTGTGTGTGTGTGTGTGTGTGTGTGTGTGTGTGTGTGTGTGTGTGTGTGTGTGTGTGTGTGTGTGTGTGTGCCAGGCGTGCTCTGGGCTGGCAGGAGGTGGACATGGTGCTGAGAGGGCCATAAATAATGCAGGGAACAAGCCGCAACCTGAATCCACATCATCTCCACTCCCCATGTCTCCTCTGGCCACCTGCAAAACTTATCCCAGAATGCAGTTCCATCAAATAAGGAAGAGGACAAATAGACCAAAGCTACACGCTTCTGTGGACAAAACCTCCTATTTTCTAGGGTCTTGGGTGATACTAGTATGTGCACTAATGTCTCTGGTGGATATGAAATGAACGGACATCAAACGAAATTCCTAATGGACACTTGCTCGGTTTATTTCCTTCCTATTCTGTGTTTGTCTTGACATTGCTGCTCATTGATATAGTATTGATATAGTATTGATATAGCATTGCTGGGAACAGGAGTGTCCTACTCTGGCATTCTGTGTATAGCTCATTCTGAGGTACGCATTGCTCAGATTTGGACCGTTGAGGAGTGAGTCCTTCCAGAACAACAGCCGATCTAGAGAGTAATTAAATGCTGTTTGAGTCATCCCTGCTCTCTCTCTTTCTCCCTCCCTCTCGCTTTCTCTCCCTCCCTCCCTCTCTCTCTCTATCTCTCTCTCTCTTTCTCCCTCTCTCCCTAACTCACTCTCTCTCTCCCTCCCTCCCTTTCTCTCTCTCTCCCTCCCTCTCTATATCCCTCTCTCTCTATCTCTCTCTCCCTCTCTCTCTATATCTAGCTCTCTCTCTCCCTGCTCTCTCTGCAGCATCATAAGATGTCAGCAGCAACTCTTTCTCTCTTCAGGTCTCCGTGTCCTTTCCCTGTATTTCTCTGAAACTTTCTCTTTCTTCACTTCTCTTGTGAATTCTTCCCCTCTCTATCTCTATCTCTAGCTCTCTCTCTCTCTCATACACACACACACTCACACGCACACACACAGTGCTGCTTCTCTTTCCCCTTGCTCCGTCGTCCTTGAGAGATTCTCAATTTTAATGTCGCTAGGATTGAGCAGAACTAACACCGCGGCCCCTACTTCACTGTATGGTGGATCCTGGCTCCAAAACGAAAAAAAAAAGCCCTGTACTGCCAGCCGCTGGATTAGACTCGACCCTGGCTGCGCCTTCTCTTTCTCTCCCTCTTTCTCTCCCTCTTTCCATCTCTCTGCCTCCCACTCCCTCCATCTCTCTCGCTCTCTTTCCCTCCCTCTCCCTCTTCCTCTCCCTTTCTCTCTCTCTCTCTGGAACATGGGCACCATGACCAAATCTACTTACAGGCGGCTGAGGCTGTGCATGGCTTTTCAGGGATAAGCAGATAGTGTCAGCGATATCTCCCACGATGACTGCTCCCGCCGAACAGGCATTATTTCAGCACGAAATTGAATGAGAAGAAATAAGATGGAATTCAGGGAGATAAGGGCAACAAATCTGGCGATGGGGTGTGGGGCAGGGTGTTATATTGTGCACCTTTGAGAAAGACTGTTATTTGCTGCAGACACAAACTCACAGTCTCTCTCACACACACACACACACAAACACACTCACCCTCACATACACAGCAGAGTTATATTTATAACAGACTGCCCATTTATCCACTTCCAAGAAATTAAAAGAAAAACTCTCTTTCATAAAATATATAACTCTTAAATCATTCACTGAGCCAGATGGTTTGAAGTTGGTTTCTCCTTCAAAAACAACTGTAAATACAGCCTCCACCCCACCATCGGATTCCTCAATTATACATGGCTGCGGCACGCCTTGGCTTTCCCCTACTCCTCTGCTTATCTGCAGAGGTTTTTAGAAGCTGCCTCGTCCAGGCAGCCAACCCACAGCCTTCCCTGGAGATAAAGAAGAAGAGGAGAAGGAATGGAGGATTTTTTTAAGAAGAAGAAGAAGAAAAGTGCCGCTTAATTTTCAGGCACATGAAGAGGCAGCCTCTAGGGGGCCTGATGGAAGCCAAAGCTCAGCAACTGGAGTTTCTCTCATGTTCTCATCATTCTGTTTTTCTGTAAAGCAGGAAGAAAGGCACATAGCCCTCCTCCAGCTCTCTGCTTGCCTGCCTGTCTGTCCGTCTGTCTGTCTGTCTGTCCTACCCCTCTCTGTCTGTCTTTCCTCTCCCTTCTTTGACTATCTGTCTGTACTTCTATTTTTCTTTTCAAAACTCTTGTACCTCAAAATTCAGCAACTTAAGCTGTCCTTTGATTTAACTTAAAGTTGCATTATGTAGGAATTGTACTTCAGGGTTAGGATTAGCAGTTTTACCTTAAATTAAGAGCTTAAACAAATTGGGGCGCTATAAAGACGTTTAATATGGAGAATTGCCTCCGTTCCATTGCCATACCACGGTCCGTAGGCATATTACTGCGTTATGTATGTTTGCCGCCTGGTGACTACTCTCTGCCAAACTAGTAAGTAGCTTATTTGCCGTATTGTTTTGTCTTGTGTTGCACTTGCTCTATGTTTGACTGTGTTAGGAAAGTTGTCATAGTGTCAAAGTAAGCTAATTTCAAGAGGTGTCACTAGGTTTAACCACTAGCATCTCGTTAGCGATTAGTTTGGCCCATTTTTCCCATGTTCTCCATCAACTTTACTTTAAATACATGTTAATCTGAAAATATTGCTCTATTGCTCTCTTGCTCTTTGTCCCCCCTCCCTCCCTTAATGCCTATCACTGCCTCTCTCTCTTTCTCTCTCTCGCTCTCTGTGTTCCTACCTTACTAAACAGAACTGCATTGAAGTAGACTGAAGGCAGAACCTGTCTCCCAGCACCTCTGTGACAGTCTGTCTCTTCATCAGATGCTTTAATCTGATTGACGTTTCTTCTGTTCCTTTTACCTTTAGACAGGATGAGAGACTCAGCTCTAAGCAGTGCCAGTCACACCGAATGAAACACCCAGCCTCCTCACCTTAGCCTAACACCATTGGCAGGTGTACACTGCGGAGGAGAGAGGGAAAGGAGCCTGTGAGAGAGCCAGATTTCCCCCCGTTTAACAACATTTTAAACAAGAGAACAAAGCCACGGGAGCGAAAACAACTTTTCTTAGCTTAAACTGGCAGATGTCAGGGAGACGTCTGATCGGAGAGAGATTATTTCAGATGCTATCTGTTCTGTTTTTATGACAATCTACTGCCAGCAAGGCGTTGTGATGGAGGCAGTGGTAGAAGTTGCCATCTACATTTCCAAACTACACACAGTTTGAATGAGAGTGAAAGTGTTTCTCTGAGATATAAGCAGTGTACTGGACAGGACACATTAGTGGCAGAGACATTCGTGATGGAGACACAGGTGATTCAGGTGTAGGTGTGTGTGTGTGTGTGTGTGTGTGTGTGTGCGTGCATGCGTGCGTATGTGTGTGTGTGTGATGGAGGCAGTAGATGAGCTCCGTTTACTGCCAAAGCTATCTGAAAGGAGGAGGCTTGGACTCAGGAAGTCTCTGACACATCACCTGGGTTGGATGGTGTGCCAGCTGACTTTACCACGATTGTTGGGATATAATTAGTCTGGATTTATATGATGTTTTTTTTTATTAATCAAGGGACTATTGAACTGCCAGGGGCCAGCCATCATCATCGTCAAAAAAAGGGGAATATTGGGCTCCTTAAGGACTGGCATCCAGTGTCGTTACTATGCGCTGACTTTAAAATGTTGTCTAGGGCTAGGTGACCAAATGTGTGTTGGTAAATTCTGTCAACAAAAAGACTGGCTCAGACCTCTGTACTTCAGTTCATTCAAAACACAGGGCCTGATTTACTAATATGCGAGCGCTGCTTAATCTGCGTTCGCAAATTAACGCACAGTGTTTTTGCGCATTTTCCGTGCTATTTATCAAACCACATCTGCGCTGGGCACTGTGTGCTCACTCAGCCCTTTAAAGAGCCTGATTTACTAAGATGTATTTGCGAACGCAGCTTAATCTGCGCCTTTGCGAGGCGCACATTAACGCACGGTGTTTCCACGCATTTTCCGTGATATTTATCAAGCCAGATCCTGGGCAATCATTATTTAGCGCACCGTTAAAAGACGGGAGAAATTGCCTGCAAGCTACTGCCCACCATGGAGATACGAGGAAGAAAAAAATAAGGTTCAGTGGAGAGGAGATAGATATATTGGTTCACGTTTGCTCAATCATTGAACCTGATTCAATGGGTTATATTGTTGTTTTGCCCGCCATCACCTACAGCGAGATGTTTAAAAGAACACGATTATAAATAATATGCTATTGGTGGCATTAATGCATAAACTGTCTAGTATAACAATATAGGTGTGTACATGGCGAGATTAATACGTTCTGGGACATGGGTTCACTACAATATATCCCCACTGAAACAAATAAATTTACCAAGTAGTCAGGCCTCTCCAAAATCACCGTTCAATCATCAATAGATGGCACTATTCCGGAAGATAAAACTGTCATGGACAGACCACTACCACGTAAGTAATGGTCATGTTGGCATCACATATGACCTGGACATTCATTGAATATGTGTGCTTTCTGTTTCGGTAAACGTGTTTGTGGATTGAAGATGGGACTGTTTGCATGTGGATGCAAGCAATGGTCCCAATTACGTTCGGAAAGTTTGCGATTTCAAAAAAAGTCCTGTTTGATGTCTCTAATTTCAGCTATGGCAGTGGGGAAATGTATTGACCAGCGCACCGTAGCAATGCGTCGAGTACCTGTGAATATTTGGCTGAGTGAAGGCTGAGATATGACAGCTGCTGATGCTATAACTGTTTGAAATGATCCGATGCCAAAATGTGTAATGTTGTCCTGAGTTTAACAACTGATGGAATGGAATGTGATCTCCGGTTGGAGGCTTCGATGTCTCTGATCTGGTTCAGAAGTATTGCGTGGCTGGTTAACCTGTACCGTCTAATGATTTGTGGATCGCTTAACTGAAAAAAGTGTTATACGAGTTGAAAAAAATATTTCTGTGCGCTGTCTCTGTATCTTCGCCTTGCTCTTATAACTGGTGCAATATCAACGTTTTCAGACTCAATGGAAAATGCGCTTCCTGGTTAAGACGTGCTTTTAGGAGGCGGAGAATTATCCCGCAAATTGAGACGTGCGCTCGACAGGCAGTTTTAGTAAATACCACGCAATACATCATTAGGCGCACTTACCTTCTCTCCTCCCATTAAATTGCGCTCCATGCCCACGTTCCACCCAGGTTTCCACCCACGTTTCCGGGCCCTGCCCTGTTCACACCCACAGGCGTTAATATGCGCTGCGCCCCCTTTGTAAATACCTTTTTATGTTTACGACCGCTATTTTACGCCAGAAATGGGCGCAATCCTGTTAGTAAATCAGGCCCACAGTGTCTGGTGGACACGCAAATAAAATCTTAGAAGATAAAAACGTATCTATTGTATGCGTATTTTTTTTAATTGTTTCCTGCAATATCACTCTTATGTATATTTGACTTAGGTGTTTTTTTTTATATCTAAATGCTGTGATGGCTACCGTAGAGTTTCTTTGGGACAGTGAGCGGAGAATGGGGACTGCATGTTATGTGTGTGTGTGTGTGTGTGTGTGAGAGAGAGAGAGACAGAGAGAGAGAGAGAGAGAGAGAGAGAGAGAGAGAGAGAGAGAGAGATTGATTTGATTTTATAAAAAACTTTATTTATACCATAATCAAGAACCTCTCATACACAGTTCCTCATGAAACCACAAAAACACCATAAATAAGCATAAACTACTCCCTCAAAGGAGCAAAAAAGAAAATGTGTCATGAAACCCAAAACAATGAGCTCCATGACAGCACCATACTTCATCAAAAAACTCAACTGCAACTATCAACACACAAAAAAAAGAAAAACAAACACAAATTCCGACTTCAATAAGTACCTTTTGGTAAAACAGAAACAAATCATGAAAACAGTATACTTCATCGTTTCCCTCTACGGACAGAATAAACCCCTGTCGCCCACCTCGGGACTCACGACCTATGAGAGTGCACTCAACTGCGCCTTGCGCTGCCTGCGTAGCACGTCGACTTTTTTTTTAAGTTGAATTACTTCAACCTCATCAAAGGCTCCAGCTTTAATTAAGCATTTAGAATCTTTTATAAACTGCACCTTATCCTTGAAATAATCTTCCACCAGTACCCCCCTCTTCCCATATGAGTCCTGTAGCAATTTCCTAATTTCTTCCGCTTTGTAGACAACGGACCTGCTATCCGTCTGTGAACAAGCAGACCAGTTGGAATCAGACGAATGACCTGACAGGCTGGAATCAGATGAGTACTCCTCATCAGATAGAGACCAAGTTGAGTTCTTCCTGTTCGGCAGTTTTCTCCTTAAAGCTGTAGGTAGTTTGAACATTGTCTCCGTTGCCGTCTCTGACCCCACACCCGACATAAATCTTTTAGTCTTTTCTTCCGGAGGACCAGAAGAGTCTGTGACTGACTCAAGGGAAATGAGCTCAGCCACCTCACAACCTGCCACAGCAGCCTCTTTCACCGCCAGGTCAAACACCACCGGTTCAGTATCACCAGTCTCAGTCACAACAGACCCACCCACGGCCGGCTCACCAACCGGAGGCGCTGGGCAGTCCGACACGACAGGGCCAGGGACGTCTGTAACAAGGGAATCAGGTGCAGGTGGAACCGATGTGGGGGAGTCAGCAGGGGTATCCGTAGATCCAGCTGCAGTCGACTCGGCATCCTGATCCCGATCTTCCTCTCTTTTTCCCGGGCAAGCTCTCGCTAGATGCCCTCTTTTCCCACACCTAAAATATTTCATCATGGAATCTGATGTCGCAAACACAGTATAATCAAACCCATCCACTTTAAACTTTAAAGAAAGGTTGAGGTCCTCCTGGCCATTTTTTAAAACAATATAAACCTGTCTTCTAAAAGACACCATGGGCCCTATCTTGCACCCAGCGCAATTGACATTGTCACCGACGCATGTATAATTCCTATCTTGCACCCGGCGCACAGCGCGATTTTCCCTCCAGAGGCGCGCTTCGAAATGAACTTGCGTCGACATGGGCGGGGGCGGAACAGAGAAGGCGTTTCTCTGGCGCAAGTGGTATTTTGCAGTTTCAAAACAACGCCGTGCGCCGTGCGCCATTGACCAAAAAAAAGCTGGTCTAATGTGAGGCGCAATGTCTAAAGTCTGTAACGCGTATTCAGAGCGCTATTTTAAGGGCGCATGTGCTTGCCCGCACAGTATAGGACCTATAGGCTACACTTTACTTCTGTCGTCTTCACGAGAGATTTACACCAATTGTTTGGCAAGCCATATATAATTACAAGGAAAATAAAGTATTTACCACATGAGGAAATCATTGTGATATCCGTATCCAAGACATTTTAAAACTAGGCATACATCTAGCGTACACAATTGACCCAAATGATTCAGGTTAATTGAAGCTGGGTGACATTTGATTTATTGTATGGCTTTGTTGCATTTATTTAATGCCAGTATTATTATAAATCTTGTAAACTCATCTTTGCGTATGTGGACTTTATTTATGTACCTTGGGTTTTGTCAGCTGGTGCACTGGCTTGGGTGCCGATTTCCATGCCCCCAAATCCCTGCAGGCTCTCAGGCGTGAGGGTAGACGTGGCGATGTCCTCTGCTGCCGTCAGATCCTGGGTCGAGGCAGATCCACCTCCCGTGAAGGCACGAGAACGTGTGTTACCTTCCAGCTTGGATGTCCCACGTCTCCGGACGTCATTATAGCGTTGTCGGCAACGTTTTCGGGTGCCCCGTTGCAGAAACAATCACGGCAATATCTTGACATGCTTGCTTGACTTTGCTTACTTTTGGAGGGTTTCTCGCATCCCCATATATATCTATCTCCCGGCTTTTTACAAAGCCATACAATAAATCAAATGTCACGCAGCTTCAATTAACCTGAATCATTTGGGTCAATGTGTAGGCTACGCTAGATGTATGCCTATTTTTAAAATATCTTGGATATGGATATCACAATGATTTCCTCAAGTGGTAAATACTTTATTTTCCTTGTAATTATACATGGCTTGCCAAAAAATTGGTGTAAATCTCACGTCGGTCTCCTCGGCTGTGAACTTTTCCGGTCTTCCACCAGGTAATTCCGCCATCAAAATAACAAGCCGCTATGGACTATGCGCTCCTCGCTCTTAAAGGGAATGTGAAATGACGCTCGGATTGGTTTATTGCATATTACGCCCAAACCACACCTATGGCTGAGTAACCTCCTTTGGACCAACCCTTTTGACACTTGCGCTGGACGCAAGTGTGTTTTTTCCGCCGTTAAAATAGCAACTGCGCCATAGAGCCGCCCACACAGCTACTTGCGCTTGGCGCCGTCCTACTTGCGTTTCTGATCGGCAAGATAGGGCCCCATGTGTTTGACAAGGGGTGACTTACACCCTAAGGCAATTTTTCTTATAGGGGATACCAATTTACCATAACGCGATAACTCACGTTCAATAAGCTCATCCTTGATAAATGGTGGAATGTTTGACAGAGTAATTTTTCTCGAAGGACTACTAAGCGGAAAGACGGACGTAACTACGCCCCCAATCACAACTCCATTTTGGATCACCTCATGGGTTTTTCCGACTCAACTCAAAAATAAAACAATTGCTTTGTTCATTCTTGATGCAGATACTACATGTTCATGGCCAATTAAACTTCCCACAGATAGAGAGCACTGCTCAACACTAACCCACGACTCCACTTTAATGCCATTTTGGCGGGATAAGCATTCAAAATCCATTCTTCCCCGAGCTGCCGTGTACCCACCAAAGCCGGTACGCACCTCCGGGAAAACCAGCGAACGACACAAGATTAATAGACAACCTAAAGGTCAAAACACCAATACATATATACAAAAAGACACAATACAAACAGTCAAACAAAGTTAGAAAAGTGAGAACGCCACAGGCGGCAAACCTGTCGCATTCACACTCAACGCGCTCCACTCACTCACGCAGCTCCCACAAACACGTCCGCTCAGGTCGAGAGAGAGAGAGAGAGAGAGACAGACAGACAGAGAGGACTACATGTTATGTTGACTGACGAATAGGATGTGAATGCTGCATGTAGTGTCAGCAAAAGTGAGCTTGGAGAGTTTCCACACACTAAAATGCTGCACTGCTGTGCACCAGCCAAGCATCACACTTCAACACAATGTGTGTGTGTGTGTGTGTGTGTGTGTGTGTGTGTGTGTGTGTGTGTGTGTGTGTGTGTGTGTGTGTGTGTTTGTGTGTGTGTGTGAGTGTGTGTGTGTAAGGGAATAAGAGAGAGAGATAGTTTGTGTGTGTGTGTCTGTGTGTGTGTGTGTTTGTGTGTGTGTGTCTGTGTGTGTAAGGGAATAAAAGAGAGGGATTGTTTGTGAGTGTGTGTGTGTGTGTGTGTGTGTATTTCTCCAAGAGGGGAATGAAACACAGGCCTGTGAAGGAATTCAGGAGAACCAGATAAGACCTGCTCCCAACACACACACACACACACACACACACACACACACACACACACACACACACACACACACACACACACACTCACATAGCACATGTTCATACAAATAGTATAACATAGCACAAATATGAATGCACATATTATAATATTATAACACTAGTATTTATACACATTTTATACCACATGTATTTATACACATATTATTATTTAGTCTAGTCTTTGCTACTATGCACATGAGTTGTATGTAAGACAGGAAAGATCAGACATTTCTACTCTATCGTATCCTATATGTAACATGACGTTACTACTCTATCGTATCCTATATGCAACATGACGTTACAACTCTATCGTATCCTATATGCAACATGACGTTACTACTCTATCGTATCCTATATGCAACATGACGTTACTATTCTATCATATCCTATATGCAACATGACGTTACTACTCTATCGTATCCTATATGCAACATGACTTTACTTTCTATCGTATCCTTTATGCAACATGACTTTCCTACTCTATCGTTTCCTATGTGTAACATGACGTTACTATTCTATCGTGTCCTTTATGCAACATGACTTTCCTACTCTATCGTTTCCTATGTGTAACATGACGTTATTATTCTATCGTATCCTAAGCATCAGTATGCAACATGACTATACTATTCTATCATATCCTATATGCAACTTGACGTAACTACTCTATCGTATCCGATATGCAACATGACTTTACTACTCTATCGTATCCTATATGCAACATGACTTTACTATTATATCGTATCCTAAGCCTGGTTTTATTACAGCACTCACAAACAGTGAGGGAGCTCTTAGTCTCTCAATCTCGTTATGTTATTATGTGCTTAATGTCCTCATGATACAGCAATAACGTTTATGTCAGGAGCTGCACTATGCCGCCTCTCATGCAGTTGTATGCACATGCGCAGGCACATATACATGCACAGACACTCCCTCTCTCACTTGCTCACACACACACACACACACACACACACACACACACACACACACACACACACACACACACACACACATCTGTGATCTCTCATCTCTGCTGCTGAGGGATCGGTCAGGGTGAAGGGTTGTGGCAGCAGCTGAGACACTGAGAGCGCTGAGCTGACATGTCTCCTTTACTCTCTTTTTCTCTCACACACACCTACACACACACAAACACACAGCCATACACACTCTCTCACACACACACACACACACACACACACACACACGCACACACACACACACAGCCATACACACTCTCTCTCACACATACACACACACACACACATAACTCAGGGTGGTAGAAGCATGGGGAGCACTGATCTGACATCTCTCTCTCACACACACCCACACACACATACACAAATAACTCAGAGTTGGCGCCTGAGGCTTGAGGATCTCTGCTCTGAGGGTCACAGTGAGACACGGAGTGGCACAGCGCTGTACATCAGTCAGCCCCAGCCCAGCAAGGGCAGCACACACACACACACACACACACACACACTGTAAAAAAAAAATCTGTAAAAAAACAGTAAATTACTGGCAGCTACGGCTGCCAAACAAAAACCGCAAAATTAAAGTAAAACATCCTAATTCAAATAAAGTGCAAAAACCCTATATTTACAGATATTTCCATTTAAGGATTTGCAGAGAAAAACTGTTTTTTTTTATAGATTTTTCCTCAATTAATACAATCAAACACCATTAATAAAGTTACAGCCCTAACAGTTTAGCAGAGAAAAACTGTTATTGTACAGATTCTTCCTAATTTATTACGAGCAAACACCTTTTATTAAGTTAGGGTACTAAAAGTATAGCAGAGAAACACTGTTATTTTACAATGTTTTCCTCGATATTTAAGATTAAAAACCTTCAATAAAGTGGCAGCCCTAACAGTTCAGCAGAGAAAAACTGTTATTTTACAGATTTTTGTATCTATTATTAATATCGAACACTTTCAATAAGGTGACAGTACTACAAGTTTAGCAAAAAATGCTGTTATTTTACAGATTCTTCCTAATTTATTACGAACAAACACCATTCATTAAGTCAGGCTTCTTTAATTAAGATTAAAAATCTTCAATAAAGTGGCAGCCCTAACAGTTCAGCAGAGAAAAACTGTTATTTTACAGATTTTTTTATTATTAATATCGAACACTTTCAATAAAGTGACAGTACTACAAGTTCAGCAAAAAATACTGTTATTTTACAGATTCTTCCTAATTTATAACGAGCAAACACCATTCATTAAGTCAGGCTTCTTTAATTAAGATTAAACACCTTCAATAAAGTGGCAGCCCTAACAGTTTTGCAGAGAAACACTGGTATTTTACAGATTTTCCCTCATTTATTACAATGAAACACCTTCAATTAAGTGACGGCAATTCACATTTAGCAGAGAAACTGTCATTTTCCAGATTGCTCCTACATTTTTATGATCAAACACATTCAATAAAGTGCTGACACATGCTCAAGATTGTAAAATGATGGTTTTATTTTGGAAGACAATTATTTCAAACATTGACTTGCAGGGTTTGTGATTGAAGAGTTTCAGGTGATGCAGAGTTTATTGATGGAGTACAGACGGGGAACAGGACACAAACAGAGTATACAAATCAACGAAAGGGTTAACAGACAGAGTTCTAACACAAAGATCTAGGAACATGAACTAAAGATCGCACAGAGTCTCACTCTGGCTACTGTGCGCAAGGGCAAAGAACAGAGGTACACGGCTACAGGCCGGACAAGACAGTCACATTACTCCCGGTGCCGTATGCACGGCACTCTGGATAATGCAGTCCTAAAAGTCTGCCGGCACCGAAATGGCTGACTCGGAAGCCAGCAGACAGGGAGCTTGCGGGGCTGGACGCCCACGGACAGAGAGCTAGCTGGGCTGGAAGCCAGCTGACAATGGGGTTGTAGTTGCCGGTGGCCGGAAGGCGGAATCCCAGGGACGTAGAGTGGGCCACAGAGCTAGAAGACTTGGGCAAAGGTTTCACCCTTGTAGCGACGAGACCAAACACGGAGTGAGGGGAGTGCAGGTTATATATAGGAGTGAATCAGGTGTGTGTGATCATGTGATTTGGGACCTGAATGCAGTGCAGCTGGGATGGTGAATGATACTGATGACATGCAGCTGAGAGCATGAGTGAGAGTGAAACAGGTGTATGTGCTTGTGTGATTGAAGGGGGCGTGGCCGGAGCGGAGCTCAGCAGGAACATCACAATAGCCTCTACCCACAAAAGTTAAAACATTTGACTTCAGACTCATATTAAACTACATGGAGTGAGTCAGTCCATTGCAAAGTAATTTCCCCCTTGTCTCGTCTTTATTGTTCTGCATTGCTCTGGGCCAGCCAGATCCAAGGTTAGGTCAGGTCAAAAGTATTGGGACACCTGATCATCACACATATATGAGTTTCACGCACATCTCATTCCAAAACTACTCTATAACAGTTGCCTCTCTTATAGGAAGTCTTTCCACAAGATTTTGGAGTGGGTCTGTTGGATTTAGTGCCCATTCAGCATTAGGGAATTTGGACAATGCTCTTGTGTGACTAGACCAGGCTTGCCGATGCCGTTAGAATGGGTCCCAAATATGTATAGTGGTGTTTAGTTCAGGGGTGGCTTGATTTTAACCGAATGAACAAAGTGAGTCTGTGACGGGGCACCTGTGTGACCCACCACTGCAGCCTGTAGGCTGCTGCTTTTGTGGACTGGGTGAAGGTGTTTTGGTGTGTGTGTGTGTTACATGTTTGATGTTCATGTCTTTGTTCAGTTAAAATCAGCACACATTCAATGTCTTGTCTCTGAAATGTTCTGTTTATTTAGTTTAACAATAATCATATTGTCATATTTCATACCGTTTGTCAACCGGTGTTTAGTGTCTAAGTTTGTGTTGTGAAGATGGCGCGATATATGGAGTTTATGTTTAATGAGATTTGGCTGCTTTATTATGTGTCGGCTATGCCGGCACCAAGCCTAATTGCTACCATGTGTAGTCTGTGTTTCCTAGTTGATTGGGAGTTTGATTGTTTAGGTATGGCTGCTGTGAGCCACAGGTGTTGGTGCCTTGCTGATTGACACACCTGAAATCAATGATTGGTATGAGCCAATTCAAGGTGCTTGTCAAGGCTACTTAAACTTACCTTTGTTCTTTGTTCAGGAAAGTTGCCAGTTTAATAGGACGTAAGTCCTTGGAGCTCTCACGATGGGCTAGTTACCTTGGTCCTTTTATTTGCTTTTGTTTTGTTTCGTAGTGAGAGTGATCGTGTTTAATAAGGACTCTCACTGACCAGTTAATGGTCCTTTTTATACATGTGGTCTTATGTGAATTGCTTATTTGTTGGTGGCTTCATGCATTTGTCCTTAGTGAAAACTGTATTTTTTTATATTGATTTAGTATTGTCAGTGTTTTAACTGCCTTTGTGCCTTATTTGGGTTAATAAAAATACCCATCTTTCTAACATCTTCAACCTCCTGAGTCCTCTTATGAGTAACATCTTGCTCTAAGCGTGAAGGCTATCCCGACCTTTTACAGAGTCTTATCTTATCAGGATAACCCAATCAGCCAGCAAGATACGGGAACCTGTAACTAATATCATAGGTTGACTGACCTGTCAGTCTGACACAATGCGCGCACCCAAGACTATTTTGTTGCTATCATATGTCCATGGTTGCTATGGTAAACTCTGCTAAGTCTGTGCGTGAAAAACATAAACTAATACTTTCCTTGACTGGTCCACACATGTGTCAATCATGACTGTAGACCAATGAGATGCAAAGATATCCGAGTGCACAACAGAGAAGGTGGGATGTAATCAGTAATTCACGTGCATTTGTTTTGCCGTTTAGCCACGCAAGTTTTGACAGTTCTATAACGTAATGCAGGTGCACAACAAAACACATTTATTCTACATCATCATGGCTTCTAAAAATAAAACAGAGAGCCAGCCCCCAAAAAGATTGTTTTTATGGGGTAACAGTAGTATTGGAAGAGCTTCAACGGTTGGATGACGAGAAGATTGAAATAGAGTCTGGTATAATCAAAAAGCAGCAAAAGTCACGGAAGTGTATGGAGGGCTCACCGATTATTTATATTCTAACTTTTGATTGGGATGAGATATCAGTTCCAAATTTGTTCAAGTGATGGCATACCCTTGGGGGCACACAATTATATGACAAAACTGGGCATTTCTATTCATTTTCCTACTTACATCCACAGTAATCTAGATGTAAATGAAAAAAAATAGGGAGCGCCTACATTTTGGGAAGGTTATCGACATCTTTCTAAAATTTCAGATATCATATATGGTACTCATAGCTTGACGGGTACTCTGTAACATCAAATTGAAATTTTCCACCATACTGTGCCTAAAACTCAAAAGTAAGCCTTTACATTTGGGCATGGAATTTTTAGGTAATTTAGGAAAAAACATCAAGGTTCTAACAGGTTAAATGAAAATGGGTTTGCAAAAATGTTTATGCTGAATTAGTGAAGAATTCACTGTAAATTTACATAGAATCATGCTAAATTGTTAGTATGTACATAAACCATAATATAATGAGCTACATATTAAATTACAGATTATCAGTGTAATTTTATTTACATTTGCATGTATGTCAGAAAAATGGAAAATGTATGTATAAATAATACAGTTATTTTCTGTAAAAAAAATTGAAATCCATGTAATTTGTCATTATTGGCATTATCCTTAAAATAGGAGTCGTGTTTTTAATTTATAGTTAACCTCCATTATTATATGTAGTTTTGTATACAATTTCAAAAAACAGAAAACCACTGTAAAAATGTAGAGTTATTAACTGTAAAATTAGGTTGTTTTTTTACAGTGCACATATACACACACTCGATCACACACAACGCTAGCATGCTCCTACACACACAGATACTCACACACACTCTCTCACACACACTCTTTCACACACACACACACACACACACACACACACACACACACACACACACTCAGGGTTTCTAAGTCACTGTATGTCACACAGGTACACACACACACATAACTCAGGGTTGGCAACTGAAGGATGGGGAGCACTGAACTGACATCTCTCACTCTTTCTTTCTCTCTCTCTCTCTGTCTCTCCCTCTCTCTTGCACACATACGTCTGGCCGAGGTGACAGGGGTTGTGGTGAGGCATGCTACGGTGATGTACAGCAGAGCAGCGCGGGAGTAAGAGGTAGCACACACACACACACACACACACACACACACACACACACACACACACACCAGAACAGTGCGGGAGGAAGATGTAGCATCTGTCAGCAGAGAGGCTGAGGGTGACCTTTCACTGATCCTCCATTTTCAGTGATTCACTCACTCTATCCAGCTTGCACACCTTCTTTGTCTTAGTAAACTTTGCTTTCTCTACATCTCTCTTTCTCTCTCTCTCTCTCTCTCTCTCTCTCTCTCTCTCTCTCTCTCTCAGACACACACACATATGGATGGGCAGTAATTTAAGTGTACTGTTTGAGTCTGGAGGTTGAGTTCTGTATGAACGCATGATGACTACAAGTTCTGTGTCATTGCTATACTGTCACCTGTCATAGTAACCTTACGAGCACACTGTATACATACTAAGCTGTTCTAAAATAGTTGCAGTAGTAACCTTACGAGCACACCGTACACTACACTAAGCTGATCTACAAGACTTTAGGGATCTCTCACAATTTTATCCGCTATCAAATTTGTATTTATGCATCATTTTTATGTTTGTACCTGTCATGTACATTTACCACATGCTCCAAACAGATGGGCCCCCCCCCCCCCCCCCCCCTTATGAGCTGAGGTTTTGTTCAAGGGTTCTTCCTGTTAACAGGGAGTGTTTCCTTGCCCCTCCCACCGCTGTGTTTGCTCCAGCGGGGTTCAGTTCCAGGGCTCTGTGTGTGTGTGTGTGTATGTGTGTGTGTGTGTGTGTGTGTGTGTGTGTGTGTGTGTGTGTGGTGTGTGTGTGTGTGTGTGTGTGTGTGTGTGTGTGTGTGTGTGTGTGTGTGTGTGTGGGTGTGTGTGGGTGTGTGTGTGGAGTGAGAGGAGGTGTTTCACTGGTAGAGGAGAAGAGCTTAGATAATTAAGGTGCCCCCCTGACCCCATCCCCACCTACAGCTGCCAAGGCAGAGGGTCAGGAAGTGCCCTTCACATGGACCTGAGACCCTGTGCCCCTACGCTTATGCCACACACACACACACACACACACACACACACACACACACACACACACACACACACACACAGACACACACACACACACACACACACACACACACACACTCATGTACACACATGTACAAACACACACACACACACAAAGACACTCATGTACACACACACACACAGTCATGTACACACACACACACACACACACACACACACACACACTCAATGCAACACATGTACACACTCACAAACACACACTCTGTTTTTTCCTACATCACGCACACATTGTCTCTCTCTCTCTCTCTCTCACACACACACACACACACACACACGCAGCTTGATACAGATTGATGAGGGTCTTGTTTGAGGTGGTAACTGAGAGGGTTGCGCTTTTTTTACAGGTCGCTGGCTGGAGGGGAAGAAGACTTCAGGTGGTTGATCTTCCTTGACCTCTCCGTCTCTCCTCTTCTCTCCTTTCTTCTCTTCTTTACTCCCTCTCTCTCTCCTCTTCTCTTCACTCTCTTTCCTCTCCTCTCCTCTCCTCTCTTCTCCTCTTCACTCCCTCTCTCTCTATCTGTGCTCTCCTCTCTTCTCGACCTTCCCGTCTCTCCAGGAGGGCAGACCAAAGGTAGTTGCTGGAGGATGTAAGAATCATGCAGTGTTTATGAAAGTTTCACTGATAAGGAGCTTTACGCCCCAATGCTTCCAGCGTAGGTTTGTTTAACACTGACAAACACCACGGACTAACACAGGATTACAATCTCATGAGGCTTTCTTTATACCCAGCTGCAGAACGTCTTATAAAC
>NC_137918.1:5906555-5926555 GCF_963457725.1 Sprattus sprattus
CAAGCACACTCTCGCAGTTCGTTCACGAAACGCATTCTAGTTTATTTATTCTCCCCGTTTTTCTTGCAGCTAACTACTCCTCGCCCGTTTGAGATAGAGACGCCATTCAAACACCGAAATGTCCGGCTCGATCCGGTGCAGGCCGCTATGACTTTTCGTGGCGGTACCCCTTGCCACTCCTTTTTTATTCCTCTTTTTCATCCCCTTTTTTCTCCATAGACTTGCATGGCAGAGCTCTCTGCCATTATGACATCATAATAGGGTCATTAAACTGGCTTGCAGCTGTGCTTCTCACTGACACCTCCACCAAATCCAAGGAACCGCATTTTCTCTGTCCCTCTCAATTCAACTTTGAAAAAGAATAAGAGGAACCGTATTTCTCTGTCCCTCTCAATTCAACTTTGAGAAAGAATAAGAGTAACTACAGTTTCTAACCTAGCTACCGTATTTCCACTTCGTTAAGGTGAGTTGAATGGCAGCATTTTCAGTGTACTGACTGAAATTTTAATGGAAACTGATAGTTAGCCGTAGCAGCTAACATATAAATTAACGTTACGTTAACGTTGGAGACGCCATTTTCCTTAATTCAAGTTGTGAAGTAAACCTTTGAAGTAATTCATGAATTTAGTTGTGTGGATATAGTGAGCTAAGGCTTGTATTCCCACTACGGTAACGTTAGCTGTGTTAAGCAGAGCTATCCTAGCTGTGTTAAGCAGCTGTAACATCTGAGTACGGGGCTAAAGGCTAACTAACACTACGTAACGGGAGTATCCACTGGCAGTTTCAGCTAGCCGTAACGGGGGATCATTTTCCTTAATTCAAGTTGTTAAGTAAACCTGTGAAGTAATTCATGAATTTAGTTGTGTGGATATAGTGAGCTAAGGCTTGTATTCCTACTACGGTAACGTGAGCTATCCTAGCTGTGCGGGGCTATGCAAAAGTTGCTTATACTGAAAGAATGGTTAACTTGTTGTGGCCGATAGCGTGAGTTAACATTAACCCGTGTCCTGGGAGTAATGATTCATGAGAGACCTTGAATCATTAGGTTAACTGAAAAACGTTTGAGGATGTAGCTGTTGTAGTGTGCTCAGTTTTCGAAAACTAGACTGAAACTAAGAAGGATAACTATGACTAAATGTGACTAAAACGAATATGCACTGAATCTAAAATAGCTGCTGAATCTAAAATAGCTGCCAAAATGAACACTGAGATGTATTAATTTTGGCAGCTATTTTAGATTCAGTCTTAAGACAAAAATGCATATTAGTTTTAGTCACATTTAGTCATAGTTATCCTTCTTAGTTTCAGAAGAGGTTTTTCATGGTTGCTAGCTCTAATCAGATGTACTATAGGCTTATAAGAGAAGACTAACTTTTTATGCCAACGAACACCAATAACTAGAACTAATTTGACAGACTATAAACCAATGTGATACACGTGCTCTCTAGCTATACAGTAAAAGTGTTGCTTACGTTTGATACTAGACCTACAGTCTAACTCTAACTGCATTAAGTCTAACATATAGGCCTATCTTACAATAAACTTTAAGTAAAGCTGGCTATGTAACCGCATTCATTCCAATATTGTTGCAGAGATGTTTCCTTTTACCAAGATAGCAATTTCAACAATTCACTTAGCTCAGTAAGTCAGTATAACGAAACTCTGAGATGTCTAAACGTCAGTGGAGCCAAAATATAATGGTTGAGCTTGGTTGCTTGCTAAAATATATTGGAAGAAGGCCCCGCTACACTGATTGAGTAGATGTAAATACATGTTAATTCATAGGCACTTGTTCTCTCTGTCACAGAGCAAGCACACTCTCGCAGTTCGTTCACGAAACGCATTCTAGTTTTTTCTCTATTAGTTGATTACCACTGAATATCCCTTTCACCATTGTAAAAATTGTGCATTCGCAATCATAAAAATATATACTGTATCTGCTAATAGTGAAGCAGCAGGTCTCTGGACAGCTTCACTGTTTGGACCTCTGAAACTGGAGACCTGATGCTACAGCACCAACCAAAGTTATTACAATATCAGGTAATTATTACATTATCAGGTTCTGCAAAATTGAGGCTTACCTGCACTTTATTACATTATCAGGGTATTATTACATTATCAGGTTTTATTCCATGTTTTAGGGACTTATGAAGGAATTTGTATTACATTATCGGGAGTTATTACATTATCGGGAAATTATTACATTATCAGGTTCTACAAGGATGAGAGAGAGAGAGAGAGAGAGAGAAGAGGAAAGGTTCAGTGTCCTCCACCTTATTACCATATCAGAAATGGCTCCATGGGAAAATGATATCAGAGATGTAAAATGCACACACACACATATACACATTGTTGACATCGACACCTTCCCACACACACACACACACAAACACACACACACTCACACATTGTTGACATCACCACCTTCCCACACACCCGCATACACACACACACACACACACACACACACACACACACATTTTCTCTCCATGTTTGTGTATTTACACTGTGTTACATTTACACTGTTCATGCATTCTCTTCATGAGTAAAACACTCACAAACACACACACACACACACACACACACACACACACACACACACACACACACACACACACACACACACACACACACACACAGGGGAACGAAATGTGTGTCTTTGAATGTTGACCCTAAACAATACTTCTTTTGATAGTACCCAGACTGAATATTGTTACACAGCTTTGTCTTTGATTGATAGAATATTAATAAGCACGCTAGAGTTGAAGAATGGACCGGAGGATGAAGTCAGGTTTTTGTAGGTTTATTTCAGCGTGGAGTCCCCCTCTCAGCTGCTGCTCAGAGAAAGGCCTACCTGATAGCCGAATGCAATGGCATTTATACATTCAGTCAGGTTACAGTACAGAAGGGGGGGGGGGAGGGCCACACCCTTTAGGTGAGAGGAGGGGGGGGGGGATACAGTGAGAGGTTCACCTATGGGGGGAGGGGGTTGATAATAATAATAATAATAATTCATTTTATTTGTTGAATACTCTTCATTCCAGCAGAATCTCAGAGTGCTAAAAACAGCTCTCAGCAAAGGCACAGTTTAATACAATTAAAACTTTAAATAAAAACGTTTTTTAAAAAGTAGGAAATGCCTTTCTAAATAAAAAGGTTTTTAGGCCAGTCTTAAAACAGCCCAATGTCTGTGTTGCCCTTAAGTGGTCCGGGAGGCTGTTCCACAGTCGCAGGGCTGCAGCGGAGAAGGCCCGGTCGCCCATGGTGCGTAGCCTGGTGTTTGGGACCTGCAGGAACAAACTGTTATTGGATCTAAGGGGGCGATTTGATGTTTGGGGAGTGATGAGTTCTTGCAGGTAAGGGGGAGCACGACCGTTAATGCATTGGTGGGTGAGTAGGAGGACTTTGTAGTCAATGCGGGATGAGACAGGGAGCCAATGTAGTGAGTGTAAAATGGGGGTTATGTGGTTGTATTTCCTGACTCTCATCAGGATCCTGGCAGCGCTGTTCTGAATGTACTGCAGCTTTTGGATGTTCCTGCCAGTGATCCCAGTGAACAGTGAACTGCAGTAGTCCAGTCTTGAGGAGATGAAGGCGTGGACGAGCTTCTCAGCATCTGGCAGGGTTAAAGTGGGGCGGAGCTTGGCGATGTTTTTGAGATGGTAGAAGGAGATTTTGCACAGATGCTTTATACGATCGTTGAAGGTCAGGTGAGGGTCAAACCTAACTCCTAGATTTGTGACTGTGGTGGAGAGGGGTATGACCTGACTGTCGAAGGTGAGATGATTTATGGAGGATGACTGGACCTGGTGTGAGGTGCCAACAAGAAGGGCCTCGGTTTTGCTGCTGTTTACCTGGAGAAAGTTGTTTCTCATCCATGCCTTTATCTCCCCAAGACAGGCAGTGAGACATGACATGGCAGCAGAGGGGCTTGGGGCAGTTTTGATGTACAGCTGTGTGTCATCGGCATAGCAGTGGAAGGACATCCCATGTCTGCTGACAACACAGCCGAGGGGGAGCATGTAGATAAGGAAGAGGATGGGGCCGAGGACAGACCCTTGTGGAACACCACAGGAGACAGGGAGCTGTCTGGACTTGCAACTTCCCAGTGAGACATATTCAGTTCTGCCAGAAAGGTAGGACTGGAACCACTTGAGTGCAGAGCCTGACAGTCCAATGGTGGTGTGGAGGCGCTCTAGGAGGATCGTGTGATCCACTGTGTCGAATGCAGCAGTCAGATCCAGGAGGATGAGGAGTGAGGGTGATCCTGCATCGGCTGTCATCAGCAGGTCATTTGTCACCCTGAGCAAGGCGGTTTCAGTGCTGCGGGCTGAACGAAATCCTGACTGGAATTTTTCAAACAGGTTGTTGTGTTTGAGGTGGTCCTGAAGTTGAGAAGCAACTACCTTCTTTAGCACTTTGGACAGGAAGGCAAGGTTGGAGATAGGCCGGTAGTTGGCTAGGACCTCCGGGTCCAGGGTGGGCTTCTTGAGAAGGGGACGGATGACAGCGACCTTGAGAGCCGGTGGGACACAGCCTGACTGAAGGGAAAGGTTGACAACTTTGGTGATGAGAGGACTGAGAGTGGGGATGTGTGACTTGAGCAGAGCAGTGGGAATGGGGTCCAGGGTACAGGGTTTCATTTTTCTGATGATTACCTCAACATGGCTCTCCTGAACCTCAGCAAGATGCAGGGGAGACAGCACACTTGCAGATAAGATGTTGGCGTAAGAGGGAAGCAGAGATGGAGAGCTGGACATCTCAGAGCGAATGCTGTCGACCTTTGATCTGAAAAAGTCAATGAAGCTGTTGCATTGCTCGTCTGTAGCCTCAGTTGAGGAGGATGGTTGTGGTTTCAGGAGATGCTTTATGGTGGAAAAAAGCTGTTTAGAGTTTCCAGGGTTTTTATTTATTAGGCTGGGGTAGAACTGTGAGCGAGCATCTTTAAGGGAATTGGAGTAGACCTTTTGATGCTCACGGAAGGCCAGCTTATGGACTGTGAGCCCAGAGTGCCTGCATCGCCGTTCCAAGACACGCCCAGCTGAAGATCCAAGATCGTAGACCTGTATGTTAACAATTAGGGCAGTGTCAGTGATGACCAGATCCAGAGTGTGCCCCTTGGTGTGAGTAGGGACCTCAACATGCTGCTGCAGGCCAAGACACTCAAGCACATTCAGGAAATCTGATGCAAACAGTCAGGAGGGGTTGTCGACATGTATATTAAGATCACCAACAATGACAATGTTTGTTGAGATACTGCAGGACACAAAGGACTCTAGCAGAAAGAGGGGAAGGGGGGTCACATGTCAATTGCTTAGGGAGAGACAGACAAAGTACACATCCAAAGTTGCAGATACAGAACAAGCAGTTAACATCTTACTACAATATTTCCAGTTCCATCACTACCATGCTACAGTATAATTAGCACTTATCTCAGCAGATGTCTTCAATATGTTTATTGTTGTGCCATATTTAAAATCTGAATTTGTGAATTTCTCTCCCTAAACTCACTAGAGGACACTATTTAAAAAGGATATTTTCAAAAATGTCTTATGGGGGAGCATGCCCCCAGACCCCTCTAATTTTGCTAGGTCACAGGAAAAATAATAGCTTTTATCTAGGGGCTTAGCCCCCCCCCCCCCAAAAGTGGGAACCTAGATTGGCCCCTGACTAGATCAGAACAAGTCAGTAAATGCAGGACAGTTTGGATCCCATCCCTTCCTCTGCAGCAGAATGGTGGACCTCAGAGTTCTATGAGCATTGCCAGTAGGCTGTGGGGGTGAGCTGACTGATACTGTGGCTCTTGTTGGTGCCTCAGACTGTCATCTTTGGCTGAGCTGGTACTATTTCTTTGGTAGAAATGAAAGAAAAGAGACCTATAGATTTCCATTCAGTCATGAAGCAATTTTTGTCTATAACAGACATTGAGACTGAAAGGTTGACAGTAGATGATGCCATCACAGGTGTTGTCTGGGAGTTTCATCGGATGTTACAACTCGCCACTTACCCGGTCTCCTCTACTACTGGGTGTTGTGGAGTAGCCAAGCGGTTTTGAAAACCACTGTACTTATCTTGTGTCAGAGGTGTGGCCAAGTGATACAGTCCTGAGTTGGACTTTCACCTTGACAGCCATGAGCACTCAACAATCATGACTGAGAGATTTCCGAAGAGCGGGCTAATTTTCTGCATTATTTTCAGTCTGTTTTACGGTAAGTGCTATGCTTGATATGTTAGCTAAATGTAATCTTACGGGCTAAGCTAAGTTTAGTACGTAGCCTAATGTCTGTGAATGTTGAGAATGCTGATTTGACGTTTGTGGACTTGTGCATATAACACTATGCCCTAGATCCTGTCGAACTGGCACACCTAATACATCCCAGAATATTTTCAATCTCTTGTGGATGTTTTCGTGGTTTATTGTTAACCCTTTCGACAACTGAGTAGCTAATTACAGTCAAGGCAAATTATCTTCTATGGATATGTTATTATTTAAATTCATACTGAGTGATTGTATTATACTGTATATCTCCTAGGCTTTGTGCTGCCATCTCCAATAAAGGGCAACTGATTTACCACATGTGCCATAAATACGGCGGCATCTCCTGAGTCAAATCAAAAAGACCAAAGGTCAATCAAAAACTGTAAAATAAGCACACTCTCTATATGTTTTTTTGCAGATTGTGTTTTGGTCAAATTTAGAAAACATCATTGGTTAATGAGCTACGCCTGTGGACTTTTTTGCTTGTATTCTTTTGGGTTGTTTAAATATAGCATTAACAGTAATTTCTAATAAAACCTTGGCTTCATCATAAGTGCACATTTGACCCCATATTATTTCTAATTTCGGTTCTTTTCAGGTGCATCCTCAAAAACCATCAATGTTGCAACTAATGGAAATGTGACATTACAGCCCCTGGTTAAAGGACAAATTGAAAACATTGTGTGGATGCATGACGGAGACAAGATGGTGGACTGGGACATTAAGGCTGTAAACATCAGAGAACATGTAAAATTCAAGGGGCGGATAAAGTTGGACGTAAAAACTGGGGATCTAACCATTATACATCTGACCAAAGATGACGTTGGATTGTATGAGGCTGTAGTGATACAACGAGGAAGGATTATTAACATAGAGCACAGAGTTGAAGTTACTGGTAAGCACAACAAGCTTTATTCACCTTTATTCAGGTCTATCTCTAGGGATCCTTCCCATGTTGGCCTTTATTAAATGTTTAGATCCATACATACATGTGACGTCAATTACATAATATTCAGGCCCAGTTTGATGAATCTTTATGACTCTCAAACAATTCAAGCAGTACTACAAATAATTCTTATAACCAAGAAGATCAAGTAAATATATTCACCAAAATTCTGATTGTGAGTATGCATTTTCTTAATGTGCCATAAATAAGGCTGCATCTCCTGAGTCAAGTTAAAAAGACCACAGGTCAATCAAAAACTGTAAAATAAGCACACTCTCTATATGGGTTTTTGCAGGTTGTGTTTTGGTCAAATTTAGAAAACATCATTGGTTAATGAGCTACGCCTGTGGACTTGTTTGCTTGTATTTTTTTGGGTTGTTTAAATATAGCATTAACAGTAATTTCTAATAAAACCTTGGCTTCATCATAAGTGCACATTTGACCCCATATTATTTCTAATTTCCGTTCTTTTCAGGTGCATCCTCAAAAACCATCAATGTTGCAACTAATGGAAGAGTAACATTACAGCCCCTGGTTAAAGGAGAGATTGAAAACATTGTGTGGATGCATGACGGAGACAAGATGGTGGACTGGGACATTAAGGCTGTAAACATCAGAGAATATTTAAAATACAAGGGGCGGATAAAGTTGGACGTAAAAACTGGGGATCTAGCCATTATACATCTGACCAAAGATGACGTTGGATTGTATGAGGCTGTAGTGATACAACGAGGAAGGATAATTAACATAGAGCACAGAGTTGAAGTTACTGGTAAGCACAACAAGCTTTATTCACCTTTATTCAGGTCTATCTCTAGGGATCCTTCCCATGTTAGCCTTTATTAAATGTTTAGATCCATACATACATGTGACGTCAATTACATAATATTCAGGCCCAGTTTGATGAATCTTTATGACTCTCAAACAATTCAAGCAGTACTACAAATAATTCTTATAACCAAGAAGATCAAGTAAATATTCTGATTGTGAGTATGCATTTTCTTTAATGACACTGTACTCAGTCTTTCACCTCCAAATGTATGTCTCCTACCATCTATCACAGTGAGATGTTAGATCACACAAAAATCACAGAAGTGGGTATACGCAATGCTGACTGAAAAATAAGTGGGTATACTACTCTGTATACCTGCGTATGCCCTGGACTACATCACTGCTTATGATGGCTTGTAATACTTTTGTAACATCTTATGTGTTTGTTGTAGACCCTGTCACTAAAGCAAAGGTCACCTGCCTAAGCAATGCAACACTTCACTGTGAGGCAGAGGGTGACTTTCTGGACTACAGCTGGTTTGGGCTTGGACTGCAGACTGCAGAGATGAGGGGTCAGACTGGACCACAGATGAGTAAGGTGAACCAGGACTCAGTCTACACCTGTGTGGTGAACAACCCGGTTAATCACATCAGTGTGATCTACCATGCCAGTGACTGCTTTTCCTCAGGTGATTACTTCCATGTCATGATATAACTATCCATGACTATACAACTATCTTATTGAAGCGTGATGGCATTGCTATTAGTTCCACCTCATACAGGCTATTGCAGGTAACATGGCCATGTGGAACTTTAAACAAAACACCTCACCATTCACAGCCGATTTAACAATTTCAGTCATTCTTTTGTAAACGCAGGAAATCATCAACTCATCCTAGGTGTAGTGTCTCCTTATGCTGTTATTGGAGTCATTGGTGCTGCTGCTGGGTTTGGCTTCTACTGGTACAAGATCAACTCAAGAGGTAACTCTCTACAAACACAAACTATTATATGAGATTAAATATATAGACTAATGATTATTCTAAATTCATCATAATAATGTATATATATCTGAATAACAGGGAAGAAACACACTGGAAATGAGAACAAATGTGAGACAACTGGAAAGATTTTAACCAACCAAGATAAGGAAGAGTGTGTACTATTTTTCCCTGGAGATCATCAAGCTTCATCTTTAGCTGTAACACAAAATACCTTTGATCAATCTTTAAACTCAGTTTAAGGTGAACCTAAAGGTGATGTTCAAGGACAGATAAAACTAGAATGCGTTTCGTGAACGAACTGCGAGAGTGTGCTTGCTCTGTTGCGGCCATCAAGCACAAGCAACTGCAGTGGCCAAGAGCGCATATGTTGTTGAGGGGCCTCACAGACTGATATCTGAGAACAAAATCTATATAGTAGGCTACTGTGTTTTCTGTGTTTCAATACAACGTTGAATGCAGGTTGTAGGATGAATCTGCCAGCCTTCCAGTGTAACCATCTGCAGTGACACTGAATACACCTTTTTGTTTTCAACCAATATATTTTAGCAAGCAACCAAGCTCAACCATTATATTTGGGCTCCACTGACGTTTAGACATATGAGGGTATCTTTGTTGTTCTGTTTTTGTTTGTTTGTTTGCTTGTTTATTGTGAAAGGGTCTAGTCTTAAAATAGGCTCCAAGTGACATTATCTCTTATGGGGTGTAATTATTCCTCCAAAGGTCGCGTGAGGGAGACATGGGCTTGTTTTGATTTTGTATTGGTTGCGGATGCAATAAATCTTGTCTGTGCTTCAAATGTAAATATATTTATTGTCTCTCTATGGTGGAAATCAGATGTATTATGAAACTTGCATATTTACTAAGCACAAACATTTCAGGTGTCATGGTCATAATAGTTCCAGAGTTTCGTTATACTGACTTACTGAGCTAAGAGAATTGTTGAAATTGTTATCTTGGTAAAAGGACACATCTCTGCAACAATATGAAATGCTGTGAAATGTCATAACCAACAGATTTAGCTAGACGGATAGTTTTGACAGTTGAAAGTGGTGTCAATGATAATAACAACTGCCCAGTTAGCTAACGTTAGCTAGTGACATGAGTATTAACGAGTTAACAATGGATACCGACAGTTAGCATACCTAGCTAGGTAGCATTACCATTGGATGTGAATGACAGTTATGCTAGGTCTTGCTAGCCATTGCTGTCCCCAAGAAGGAGGGGGATTTTCACTTGACGAGCGGGGGCAATACAGTCATCTGGAGAGTTCAAAATGATACTAAACGAGGGGAAATCTACTGTATGGAGATATCTCTGCTTAGTAGACAATTCAGATTCTAATTAGGCTGTTGGATATGTCCAATGTAAGGAGTGTGAAGCTTTAATGAAATATGATTGATGCAACCGCTGTTCTCCACAACAACATGGATTAACCTGGATGGCTGGATGTAGTTTCAGAACGAACATCAAAGATCTTCAATGGTAAGACTTGTCTGTTGTGCCTCTGTTGGTGTCTCGTAAAACGTGAGTTTTATTAAAGCATAGCGTGTGTATTGTGTAGCCGAGATGGCAGGGGAGTAAAATGCTCCGCTGGCAAAATAGATAACATGTTTTTAACTTCGGTGGTTAATTCCCTTTCCTTTACGTCTGCTGCTGGTATACAGACAGCCGGAAAGGTTAACAAACGGAATGAAATAGCTACATATTACACACGCTATGCTTTAATAAAACCCACGTTACTCACATAGTGGTTAACACTGTTAGAGCGGTTGTATAAACTGTACCTGAAACTGTTGCCACTACATTCGTTTTAATATTTTGCACTCTCTATCTAACCACTCGTTCAGGTGTTTTCTTGAGTTGGTACAGCCAACTACTGCACACGTAGTTCCCGAAGCACTTTTCCTCGTTAAGTTTTCCATCCTTTTTCACACTGTGTCTCTGCGTCGATATCGGAGATACCTGAGCCTGGGTGAAGGCTAAATAGCTCGCTAGCTATCATCACTCTACTCACGATTGTATCAATTGTATATCTAGGTTTTCTTTGGTGACTGTTGTAGCATTCAACAGCAAAACATATCCCGGGCCTTTTGAACTGTCTGTGGGTTGTGAACGTAAACAACTCGCTAGCTATTACTACTACTGTATCATGATATAAAGCTTGATGGTGGTTTTTGATTTACATGATTTTTATGGCATTTAAGAGATATAAAGCTTGATGGTGGTTTTCGGTGGTTTTTATAGCATTTAAGAGAGATTCGCCTTCTCCAATCTCTCAACTGATCTAATTTCAGTTGGCTAGAGTGGGTGACGTCACAATGGCTCAACATTCCACCATGTTAGTCAATTAGAGAAAAAGGTGATGAAAAAGAGGAATAAAAAAGGAGTGGCAAGGAGTACCGCCACGAAAACTTCAGAATGGTCTTGTTGGCAAAGTTTAATGCGAGGTCTGCGGTTCTACCACATTGACATGCTCCAACACTCTAACTCTACATACTGGTCGCTATACTGTAGACTGGTACAATGGCTTTTGTTCATGAATGGAAAGGTGAGGAGTTCTGATATCTCACCCATTCTGAACCCAGCCTCTCTGCAGATTGGGATGGCCAATCCTCCTCCATGTTTGTATATTTACACTGGTGCTCTCTTCATGAGTACAAATGTGGCCAGGAAGCATACAGGTACATTTCTAAAGTCACATAGGTGGCCACTTTCTCTCTCTCTCCCTCCCTCCCTTTCTCTCCCTCCATTCCTCTCTCCATCTCTCTCTCTCTCCCTCCCTCCCTTTCTCTCCCTCCCTCTAGGGAATTATGTAAATCATTTTTCTTCCACATTTGCATGGTTCCTGGACATTAAGCCCTTCTATTAAGCCCTTCTACATGATGGTCTGTCTATATTTGTCTATATGTGTGTCTATGTTTGAGCTATTCTGTCCCTCTTCTTTCCCTCTCTACACTTGTTATTCTACGTTTTTCTGTGAGAGAAAGTGTGTGAGAGAAAGTGTGTGAGTGTTTGTGTGTGAGTGTGTGTTTGTGTGTGTGTGTGTGTGTGTGTATGTGTGTGTGTGTGTGTGTGTGTGTGTGTGTGTCTCTCGCTATCTTTACTGACTATTGAAGGGCAGAGCCTCAAGCCCTTCTGCTGTCATTCAGGAATACTCCTCACTAGCACGGGCTAATCCATTAGTGTGCTCCTCACTAGCACGGGCTAATCCATTAGTGTGCCGATGGCTTGAATACTCCTCACTAGCACGGGCCAGGACCTAAAAGCCTATACGGACGCCATACAGCTTCGACAGAGGCATGTCAAGATGGCACCTGTTCAGTACAACAACTCCATCCGCTCTTTGACAGAAACTTCTTTTTAGTCAGTGTACTAATAAAGATTAATTGACAAAAAAAACAATTAGGACTTCCTAGACCAAATGTATCCATTCAACAGGTTTCTACAAAGGGAGGGAAATTGGAACGAAAGAAAATTGCGGTCGTGAAGTGGCAAACGCTGTCTGTATTTGTATATACCACTTTTCATAGGTTTCACAGTTTGAACTAACTAGAATAATTTTTAATGTGATGACTTGTTTTGCTTTTGTAAGCCAATACTTTCAAGATCAGTCAATAAATATTGTTGGTTTTGACTTATGTTGCTCCCTTCTTTATGTTGTTACTGGACATATCATGTTACATCATACAAAATTTGAGACATGTGGATAATGAAAACGTGGGATCATTTAATGTGGAAAAGAAGAAGAAGAACATGTAAATAAATAGAGAAAGAAGACAGAGAGAGAGAGAAAAAAATGGCAAGAGAAAAGGGTAGAAAGAGAAAGAGAAACAGAGATTTACCAAAAAAAAGAACATTTGACTTACAGTTTTTTACGATCGGATACCTACAATTTTGACTGCTTTGTTTTGCTTTTCAATCGCCTCACACAATAAGCACAACCACACACCCAATGAGCAAAAACATTAGATCCATTGCAAAATGAAACACACACTTGTAAAATCTATACACTCATTTAACAAAGCCATATTTTGTTACCATATGAAACACACACATTGCATATACTGAATTCTGTTTGTACCACTTACACACTTCTGTTAAACCTAAAACCCTTTTAGCAATACTACTTCTCAGTGATTACGTTAGTGAAGTACACAGAGAAAGTGAAAATACACAATACAGTAAAAACACTACCCAAGACCAATGCTGATGAAAATATTATTTACGTAATTCTCTCCATATACCCAAATCAGTCAACATGACAACATGGAGAATCACAACAAAACATGTCCCAGTTTTCATGCTACTTCAGTAGTGTGCATAACACTGTAAGCTCAGCAAATATCAGACAAAGGTGAAAAGATGTTTCTAATACAGGTTACAATTCCATTTACAGTAAAATGTACAGATTTGTCAGTGTCGCCAGTGTTGACTGAGAGACCTGATGGATATTACTGTATTGAAAATGGCATGGTCACCGATAATATTTGCTTGAATTTCTCTGAGCCTGATAGCATTGCGTATTTGCCAAAAGCATGTTTATGATCTCTATATCTTGTTCTTGCGTGAATATGGGCCTGTCCTCCTTTCAAGTTTACTGTATTTGATACATTTGGTCTTCTTCTTCTTTGAACACATTTTCCTCCTGCTACAGGTCTTCCTCTTCCTCTACTTCCACCTTGACCTCAGCCTCATGGCATGGCCTCGGCCTCTTCCTCCTTCTCCTCCTCTGTGGATCCCCCCTCTCACCCTCACTCTTCTTCTTTTGACTCCTTCCATTTTGGTTGAAGACAGATTACAGTTACTCATCTGCTGCATTTCTATAGTGCTTAAACCTGTTTGTTGTGTCTACAATTACAGTTTTTCTCAATCGCTTTGGCGAATTTTTCCATTCACTGTTTACTTTTTCAAAACAGCTCACACACAGCCCTTAACTGAAGCTGAAATGACCAAAACACTATATGATGGTTGCAGAATGACACTACCTTCTCAAAAACGTATCACACACCCATCAAATCCAAACAATTCCTTCAAAACCTACAATTTGTGCTCAATTGAAAATGTATGTTTTCTCATTTATTTAACAATGGATAGCAAAACTCAAAATACAGCTTTCAATATCAACCTATGAAAGCATCACTTCAACTTTTGTGCAACACCCTCCCAGTATTGACTACTGTATTTTACCACTGACAACGTACTACAATTTGGGTTTTGTACTGAGCACTCTTGCTGAAGGAATACTCTCAGAAAGTATTCGAAACCTGAACATTTGTATACAGTAAAATTTTGATTTTTGTATTGCTAAACACTATACATGATGATATATATGACTACGTAACATTTGTTCTACTGTTTTTTACAGTATTGCAGTCCTTTTTCCACAATACATGTATATTCTGTACGTCAAAATGAGGTCAACTCTGTTCTGCAGTGAACAATCTCCCCCTGCCACCAGTTTGGGCCAGTGTGTTGATTCTGTAAAAATAGTGCAATAGGCTGTAAATACTGTAAATTTACGTAAAGTATTCAGAATTCGACCGTATATGTTGTAAAAAACTTTAGTGAAACTACAGTATACATTGTATTGTGACAACATACTTTACAAAAGTATAGAAATTGTTGTTGCCAAGAGTGCAAATACAGTGAAACACAATACATTATATTGACTGTGAAGGCCAGCAAAGTGTCATTGTCATTGCTGAACGTACAAACAATTGATGCCACAGTATGACAGCTCAGGTTTGAAAGAACCCTTTGGCCAGCCTCTCTCATGGTGGTCATGATTCACTATAGATCAATGACTCTTGCCCTAATTTCATTTGAGCATCTTACACGAATGCCACATCCCCTGACAGGGGCCCCTCTACCTCTACCACAACCTCTTCCTTGTCCTCATCCTGGTGGCCTATTCGATACACGCTTACTGTAGTATCAACTTCGATCTATTGACCCTTTTTTAGAGGTTGAGAACTGCTTGATTAGTTTTGCACAGAGAGTTCACACAGGTGCTGACGATATTTAGAATATAGAGAGCAGTGCCAGTTGGCTGCTACTAAGTGTCTGCAATGTGTTGACATGGTTATTCAATTAGGTTTTGTGTCTTTCTCTGAGAATTGTGTAAACTGTTTTGAAAAGTGTGTTAAAACTCAAAGAAATTTGTGTGAAAGCAATGAGAAATGGTTAACCCATTCGCCAGAGAAGACTCTTGCTGTGCAAAGAAGATGTGAGCATTAGATGAAGTTGACCCATGATTCGCTAAATGCCAGAAAACGATTGGGAAAAACTGTAAGCAATCATGTGTTTGGGCACTTGATGGCTGTGTTTATTTGACCGGCTCATAGGTGTGGTAACTTGACAGAGTGTTTTGGAATTGCAAGGAAGTGACCTCTTGATATACGTCTGTGTCTAAAGCATAAAAGTGTGTTAAGTGCTTTGCAAATCACTTGTGTGTATGGTTTCGCAAAAAGTGTGATGTTTAAATGTGCTTATAGTTGTGCAGATCTGAGCCGTTGTTTTGCTCCTTGACTGAAGGTTTTGATAAATGTGTTACACTTTTGATTTTAGTGTGTATCCGATTGTAAAAAACTGTAATATTAATACAATCATTTGTAATGGTACAAACTGTATCCATGGCTAAAGATGAACAAACAACAGCTTAACTTAAACGTCTGCCTATTCTAAGGACTCACTCATCCAACCATGCTCAAGAAAAGGAACCATCATTGATGAAAGGATAAATAGCCTCTTTCCCTTTAAAAGGATGAGAGAGAGAGAAAGAGAGAGAAGAGGAAAGGTTCAGTTTCCTCCACCTTATTACCATATCAGAAATGGCTCCATGGGGAAATAATATCAGTAGTGTAAAATGCATGCACCTGTCGGCACAAACACACACACACACACACACACACACACACACACACACACACACACACACACACACACACACACATACACATACATAAACACACACACACACACACACACAAACACACGCACACACACAAACACACACACACACACATAGTATTGACCCTCCAGCCTGCGCAAACTGCCATTCATACACAAACCTATACACACATCGATAACAGGTCCACACACGCTTATACAAAAATGTTATTGACTCTCCAGCATGCACCCACACACAGAAACACACACACACACATACACACACATTTTTGACATCGACTATGTATTGAACACAGTCTCTCTCTCTCTTTCTCTCTCTCTCTCTCTCTCTCTCTCTCTATCTCTCTCTCTCTCTCTCTCTCCCTCCCTGTCTCTCTCTCTCTCTCTCCCTCCCTGTCTCTCTCTCTCCCTTTCTCTCTCTCTCCCTCCCTGTCTCTCTCTCTCCCTCTCTCCCTCCCTCCCTGTCTCTCCCTCCCTGTCTCTCTCTCTCTCCCTTTCGATCTCTCTCCCTCCCTCTGTGTCTCTCCCTCCCTCTCTCTCTCTCTCTCTATCTCCCTCCCTCCCTCCCTGTCTCTCTCTCTCCCTTTCTCTCTTTCTTCCTCTCTCTCTCTCTCCCTCCCTCCCGTTCTCTCCCTTTCTCTCCCTCCGTCTTAATATTTCTATGTATTGAACACTGTTGTTTTTGGAATGATGTCAATCATTTTTATGTCACATTTGCATGGTTCCTGGACATTAAGCCCTTCTATTAAGCCCTTCTACATGATGGCCTGTCTATATTTGTCTATAAACGTTTGTCCATGTTTGAGCTATTCTTTCCCTCTTCTCTCTCTCCCGCCCTACTCTCGATCATCCACTGGCCT
The DNA here is from genome assembly GCF_963457725.1 of Sprattus sprattus. Taxonomy (NCBI): domain Eukaryota; kingdom Metazoa; phylum Chordata; class Actinopteri; order Clupeiformes; family Clupeidae; genus Sprattus; species Sprattus sprattus. The sequence continues at coordinate 5,923,305 of NC_137918.1, forward strand.
CTCCACTTGTTCTTCTATGTTTTTCTGTGAGTGTGTGTGTGTGTGTGTGTGTGTGTGTGTGTGTGTGTGTGTATGTGTGTGTTTGTCTCTCGCTATCTTTACTGACTCTTGAAGGGCAGAGCCTCAAACCCCTCTGCTGTCATTCAGGAATACTCCTCACTAGCATGGGCTTATCCATAAGTGTGCCGATGGCTTGCATACTATGGCCATAATTGGACCCAGACGTAAACAAAGTCCTGTTGATGGCATTGATTTATGGCTGTGTCACACTGTGTGTGTGTGTGTGTGTGTGTGTGTGTGTGTGTGTGTGTGTGTGTGTGTGTGTGTGTGTTTGTGTGACAGAGGGGGACTTTGGCCCTTTTTTTGCTTTTGATAAGGCAGACCGCTATCACCCCACGAGGAAAAAGAAATGGTAGAAGAGGAAAAAAACTGCTCTCTTCTCGTCGGGTTCTTCATCAAACTCTCTTCTGGTCCACAGTGAGCTTGAGTGTGTGTGTGTGTGTGTGAGAGAGTGAGCATGTGTGTGTGTTGTGTGTGTGTGTGTGTGTGTGTGTGTGTGTGTGTGTGTGTGTGTGTGTGTGTGTGTGTGTGTGTGTGTGTGTGTGTGTGTGTGTGTGTGTATGTGTGTGTTTCTAGTCCACAGTGAGCTTGAGTGCTCCGCCGTCCTCCTCCAAAGAAACACGCACGGATGGGAAAGCGTGTGTGTCGAGGGGGGGACCCCTCCACAGCGCACCTAACCTGGTTTCCAAACTGACAGGCCCTATGGGGCGAACGGGTGAAGCGTTCGCCAGTACAGCTGCTTTCACTGGCAGATGAGGAGAAAATAAAACAGAGTTTGGCCCTGATGGGGGGATAGAGAAGGGCCTACTTACTGTGATAGTCTATGCCACGCAAGGCTGGAGAGGGAGAAAGAGGGAGAGAGGGATGGAGAGAGGGAGCAAGAGGAGAAGAAGAGATCCAGTATGGCCCAGAGCCAAGCACTCAATAAGAATGAAGGGGAGAGAAATGAAGGGAATGGGTGAGAGATAGAAAGAGAGTGAGAGAGAGAGCATGAGAGGAGAGAAAAAGAGAATGAGAATGAGAGAGAGAGAGAATAACAAGTAGTGAGAGAATGAGAAAGACGGAGCGAGCTAGGTAGAGGAAGACGAGGAAGCAGCAGAACTCCAGGAGCAGGTTGTTCAACAAAGGAGTGAGTGAGAGGTGGGCAAGGAAAACGCCAGAAAGTAGCCACAGGGCAGGCTTATGCTGCTGACTGCTGTGTATTTGTGTGTGTGTGTGTGTGTGTGTGTGTGTGTGTGTGTGTGTGTGTGTGTGTGTGTGTGTGTGTGTGTGTGTGTGTGTGTGTGTGTGTGTGTGTGTGTGTGTGTGTGTGTGTGTGTGTGTGTGTGTGTGTGTGTGTGTGTGTGTGTGTGTGTGTATGTGTCTGCATCCACCTGCCTGGGTGTGTTTTAATGTTGGCAGCTCAGTAGATGTGTTTCTGTGGTTCGTCTGTCAGTGTTCATGCGCTTAGGCTGATGCGTTTGGAAGGTCTCAGGTTTATTCTGTTTTATTCTGAAAGAAACTAAACAAGACGGAAACTGGTGACACCCCGAGCTAACAGGCAAACACAGACTGTCTTTCATAAGTGTATCTAAACCAGGATGCTTTCACACTCACACTCACCACACCACACAGCACAACATACCAAACCAACAGCAAATGTGACACGTTTTGGGATATGACAGCATACGACAGGACAAGGAAACCCAGCAGAGCATGAGCCAGCCAGAGACAAACAAGCTCAAAGCACAGTGCAGCACAGCCCAGTACAACACAGCACAGCACAGTACAGCACAGAACAACACAGCACGGCCCAGTGCGTGTGTGTGTGTGTGTATGTGAGATACGATCACTCACACATCTCACTCTACCTTTATAACTACTCCACCTCACACACAGTGCACATAGCAGACTTGGAAAAAAACTCACCCACACACTTATACATACAAGCATGTTGTTCCTCTGTAACCTTACGTTCTGTCTGATGAACTGAATGAGCTTCGTTAAAGAGTGTAAACAACCATGAAGAGTGTCTGATGAGCTGAATGAGCTTCTTTAAAGACTGTAAACGAACATGAGGGGTGTCATTAGACCAGTCCAGTAGGGCTAAAAAGGTTAGCTCCTCAGCCTAGCCCTTTTCATCTCTGCGCTAGCTAGTCCTCCCTCTGATTTAGCAACATCACTGAGGCGCGTATTTGAAGTGACTGCAGAGCTTCCAGAGAGGCCTGAAGGATTGACCCCGCAGTTTGACGTATAGAGTCAGATTACAGAACTTGTGGTACCAAGCAGGAACAGAGGACTTCACACACACACACACACACACACACACACACACACACACACACACACACACACACACACACACACACACACACACACACACCACACACACACACACAATATGGCAAGCTTCAGTGAGGGAGAGATCACACAGCAGTCCCAAACAGCATACGTCAAAGCCCGCACATCAAAGCCTGAGACATAGCGACACAGCACACAACGCATGCTAGCAGCTTGATAGCAGGGCTGCTCGACAGCATTATCCTTGTCACAGACGCAAAGCGCCGCTTCCTTTGTGCTTTCTACTTTCCTCAGCCTCTGTTTGCTACAAACACACACACACAGACACACACACACAAACACACACACACACACACACACACACACACACACACACACACACACACATACACACACACACACACACACACACACACACATACACACATAAACACACACACACACAAAAACACACCCACACACACACACAAACATAAACATAAACATGCACACATACACACACAAGCAAAAAACACGCACAAAAGCACATAAACACACACAGACACACACAAACATAAACACACACACACACACACACACACACACATAAACAAACATAACACACACACTCACACACACACACAAAAATAAATACGCACACGCACACAAACACACACACACCTCACAGACACATACACACTCACAGACACACACACAATAATACTTCTCTCATCTCCCCCTCTGATTTTCTTTAGAATCCCTGTTCTTGTATTTCCTTTCCCTCTCCTTCTCTTTCATTCTCCCCTTCTTCCCTCTTCTTCCCTCTCCTCCCCTCTCCTCTCCTTCCCTCTCCTCTCCTCTTCTCTCCTCTCCTCTCACCCCCTGTATTCTCCACTCTTCTCTCCTCTCCCCTGTTTTTCGTCACACACAGA